>NC_057865.1:103551934-103867434 GCF_019393635.1 Dromiciops gliroides | reverse complement strand
TAGTAGAAACGAAGTGAGAAGCTAGTAAATAATAGTTCTGCCAGAGAAGTGCAAAGAGAAATGAGTAGAATGCTCCTATGTGGTATGAAAGTGGATTGTCTGAGGTTCAGAAGGCCTTGCCTCCCCAGTGATGAAAACAACTTGGGCCTCACTTTGACTTTTATAATTATTAGGACACAAATGGTGTCTGAGGAACAGGAACAAGTATTGTTATGGTAACAGGAAGCCAGAATAAGAGAATGAGTCTACAACAGTTAGGTACCATACAAGAAGAAAAAGAAGAAAAAGTGAGCTTGAAGCAGAGGTTTTTAACCCAGGGCCTGTAAACTTTTTACATTTTTAATATTTTGATAACTATTTAGCATAATTTATTTCTTTTGTAATGCTTTGTATTTTATTTATTTAAAAACATTCTCAAAATGGGTCCATGAGACAAAAAAGGTTAAGAGCCCCAGGTCTATAAGAAGAGAAAATCTCATTAAGACTTTGCTAATGTTGTTAATAATTTCAGGTAGTTTTTTAGTTGATTGTCTAGGATTTTCTAAGTATAACATCATATTGTCTGCAAAGAATGATAGTTTTGTTTCCTCATTGCCTCTTCTAATTCCTTTTTCTTTTTTTTCCCCTTATTGCTATAGCTAACATTTGTAGTACAATATTATTAAATAATAGATAAGATAATGGGCATCCTTCCTTCACCTCTGATTGTATTGGGAAGGCTTCTAGCCTATCCCGATTACATATAATGTTTGCTAATGGTTTTAGATATATATTACTTATCATTTTAAGGTAAACTCCATTTATTCCTGTGCTCTCTAGTTTTTTAAATAGGAATGGGGGCTCTGTTTTGTCAAAGGCTTTTTCTGCATCTGTTGAGTTAATCATGATTTTCATTGATTTTGTTATTGATATGGTCAGTTATGCTGATAGTTTTCCTAATGTTGAACCAGCCCTGTATTCTTGGTATAAATCCCACTTGGTCATATGGTATGATCCTTGGGATAATATTGCTGTTACCTCTTTGCTAGGATTTTATTCTTTTTTTTTTTTTTTGCATCACTATTCATTAGGAAAATTTCTTTCTCTCTTTTGGGTCTTCCTGGTTTAGGTATCAGCACCATATTTGTGTCATAAAAGTAATTTCTTAGGACTCCATGTATTTTCCCAAATAGTTTATGTAGTACTGGGAATAACTGTTCTTTGTGTTTGGTAAAATTCGCTTGTGGATCCATTTGGTCCTGAGGATTTTTTCTTGGGAAGTTCATTAATGGCTTGTTCAATGTCTTTTTCTAAAATTGGGTTATTTAAGTATTTTCAAGGAAGGATTTTTACAGCAAATTACAGAAATTGTCTAAAAAGCTTTAGGATTCCCAAATAAACATTGGACTTGTTCTTTGGAGTAAGAACATAGAGAGAAAGACATTTTGTGCAGGATGGGACACGGAAGATGAACTGGGTACAGACCCATTCTAGCTAAATGGATGTTGTGTTTTATCTTTTAAGATATGAAATACTTCGTGTGTGTGTGTGTGTGTGTGTAGACAGAAGTGTCAAGAAATTATATTTCTATTTTAAAACCTTTTTTTAAAATTAAATAAAGATAGGGAGGCGTTTGTCAAAGGCCAGGTTGCAAAAGCGTTGCTGTTTCGTGGATAGGATCCTAGGATTTATAACTGCAAAGGACCTTAAGGATCATTTAAACCAACCCACTCTTTTGACAGATGACTGAGGCCTAAAGAGATTAAGTGACTTGTCCAAGGTACAAAGGAGCAGAACCAGCACCTTCTGACTCTATATGTAGTTCTCTTTCCATCACACCCGGAAATTTATGAATTTTAAGTAAAATGGAAACAATGCACTCTTTAGCTTTACTGAGAACAGCTAAGAATAAGAGTCACCCAGATGGGAAAGGGAAAAACAAAAATCTAGTTAGAAAAAAAAAGGCAGTCACTGGGAAATCACTGTTATAAATAAAGGGCATGGAGTGTGATCCTTCTCTTTCTTCTGCCCTTTAAATGAAAAAGGATACTAGATTGCTGACCGAAAGTACAGGGAAGGAGATTTAAAGACTATTCTAGGACTAGTTGAAAGCACTCCTAGACAAGATTCTGCCTTCCAAGGTATTGGAAGTTGGGGGGATGCCCATCAAATGGCGAATAGCTGGACAAGTTGTGGTATATGAATGTAATGGAATACTGTTGTGCTGTAAGAAACAATGAGCAGGAGTTCAGAGAAACCTGGAGGGACTTGTGTGGGCTGATGATGAGATGAGCAGAATCAGGAGAACATTGTGCACGGTGTCATCAGCATTGTGTGTTGATCAGCTGTGATGGACTAGAGTCTTCTCGCCAATCCAACCATACAAGAAAGTTCCAAAGGACTCATGATGGAAAAGGCTCTCCAAATCCAGGGGAAAAAAAGGGAATATGGACGCTGATTGGACCATACTATTTCTTTTGGTTTTGGTGCTGTTGTTTTTCTTTTTCGAGATTTTTCCCTTTTGCTCTGATTCTTTTTGTATAACATGACTAATGCAGAAATATGTTTTTTATTATTTATATATATACATACATATAACCTATATCAGTTTACCTGCTGTCTAGGGGAGGGGGGGGAGGGAGGGGAGGGAGGGAGAAAAATTTGAAATTGGAAATCTTATCTAAACAAATGTTGAAAACTTAAATTAATTAATTAAAAAAAAAAAGACTTTGCCTTCAGTTGGGAAGGAGCTGCAGGACCAGATTTTTAAATCCAAGTGAAACCAGACACACCTGAAACCACGTCTGAGGTGTTAGTTGTTAAGAAGATGAGAGCAGGGGCAGCTAGGTGGCGCAGTGGATAAAGCACCCAGCCCTGGATTCAGGAGGACCTGAGTTCAAATGGGACCTCAGACACTTGACACTTACTAACTGTGTGACCCTGGGCGGGTCACTTGGCCCCAATTGCCTCACTAAAAAAAAGAAGAAGAAGAAGAAGATGAGAGCAGAGGAGGCAGAGGTCAAGCAAGACAAGGTTATCCCTCACTGCCTGTAAGAGCCTTTGACTTATCAGGTTGTTTTAAGACGATCAGTGGACATGCAGAGAGAGGGTTCGTGGCAAGTCATTGTTCTCTTCAAGAGACTATACTAGAATTAGTATTTAAGCAATGATTGATAACAATTGAAGATTTTTGAGAAAAATAGGATAGGGGCAGCTAGATGGCGCAGTGGATAGAGCACCGGCCCTGGAGTCGGGAGTACCTGAGTTCAAATCCGGCCTCAGACACTTAACACTTACTAGCTGTGTGACCCTGGGCAAGTCACTTAACCCCAAATGCCTCACTAAAAAAAAAAATAGGATAGATTCTCCTTTGGGATAATTTGTGTGATCTGGCCTAAAGATAGAAACGGAAGTAGAGTTGGAGGTTTGTTATTCTGTAGTGTAAGCATAACAGCATTTTTATGCTTTGTGCCACCTTGAAGTTAGATTGAAAGTACCAAAGTAGCTGTTGTCTTCATGGTTCTTGCCTTACTTCTTGATTTGCCACCATTACTTAGTGGAGTTAATGGAAATTCTTACCCCACAGTCAGAGTGATAACTTCAAGAAAGTATACTCATTGGAAATTATATTAGACATGATAGTCTGTCATGATGTATTTTGTGTCTCTGCAGGAGTCTTCCAGTATCAGCTGTAGTAGCTGAAGAGATTATTCATCAGGATGATAAGAATTGTATGTAAATATAGAGTTCCCATCCTTAGAAACATTCAGGAAGACCATGAATGAATAACAGTAAATCTTGGATGGCTCAGACACTTATTTATTTGTGGATCAGAAGATAGAACAAATAATTTCTTGAGGTTTTTTCCAGGGAGCTTCTCTTACCATTATTAGAATGTAAGTTCTTTGCAAGTTGGGATTATTTCATTCTTTCTCTTTGTATCCCCAGTACCTACCTAGCACAATGTCTTGTGCACAGTAGCCAACCTAATTGGTATTTGTTGATTAACTGATAGTACATTTTCCTGAGGGAGTTGTGAGCTAAAGTCATGCTCCTGGCAGCGTAACCCATACAATAGGAAGTAAATATTGAGAGCATTGAAGGTTTGAGTTAGAATGAATACTAGATACCAGCTGGTACTTGTAGTGATCTAGTAACATCCTTAAAGGAATGTGAGAAAATGGTAGGCATATGGTATCTGTATACATATGTCAGTGGGATGTGGGACTGACCTGTGCAGAGACTAGCAGACATAGTACTAGAGCTTTGGTGTCTTTAATAAATGGATACCTTCTTTGCTGGGTTTTTTTTTTAAGTACTTTTCATGATCAGATAAAGCACTGTGTAATAAAAAAGATGATGGTCACAGTTCTGCTACATTTTGCTAAAAATATTCCAGGAAAGATGTGTTCAGACTTCAGGTCTTTGAACAAAGTACAAATGTTGTCTGTAAAATGGGACCAGCTATATCTTTCCCATGGTGCTGAGCTAGATAGTGTCTGTTCCCTTAAGGATTAAGGGAAAAGATTTTTATTGCCACATCAGGTAGCTCAATTCCAAAGAACAGATAATATTGCTAGCTGGTTAATTTCATTGCTACATTTTATATTCCTAACAGCTCCTTGACTTGAATTTTTCACTTTCAGCAAATTGCTAAATCCAGATACAGATTTTTAAAGAAATTAATTTAAATGTGGCCCTCACTTTTAAAATCTCAAATGGAAATGTGGTGAATGAACCTTTTGCCATTCCAACAGTATATTTTGCCTCCCAACTGCCCTTTATATCAGAGTTGTCAAACACACAGAACTACCTGCAACCCACATCACTCCTGAGTGCTGCCCAAGCCATATTTAAATGTTATTTGTAAATGTTTAACAAAATTAATAAAAGTACAACCTAGATGTTAATTTGTAGCTTCTAAGTCAGCATGTGATCTGAAGACGCACTGCTTTATATGATAACATTCAACAAGTAGTAAGTGCCTCCCGTGTGCCAGGCACTGTGCTTGGCAGTGGGGGGTACAAATACAGGGAATAAAACAATTCCCAGTCACGGTGAGCTGACCTCCTAGGGGATGGACAGGGTGTCCCAAAACTCACTGCTAAGGCTTGGGACCCCCTGTCTGTAAGTATATGCAGACTAGGTGTAGAGAGAATAAATACTGATGGATACAATGCCGTTTGAGAATAAGGGGCACCAGCAGCTGAACAGAATTAGAAGAGGCTCCGTGTTGTATTGGAGCTTGAAGGAGGAGGCTCCGGTTAGGAGATTTGTGCACTCCAGGTGTGTGAGAAGCCAAGAGGAGGCCAGGTAGACCAGTCTGCAGCATGGGATGGAGACCAGCAAGCTTGACAATGGCTTTAAAAGCCAACCAGTTTATCTTTTATCCTAGAGACGATAGGAAGCTTTAAGGATATTGCTTTAAGATCTGTGAAGCTCCTTTTTCCACAACTCTGTGAGATGAGTAATTAAGTATTATTTTCTTTATTTTGTAGATGAGGAGGCCTGAGGCTCAGAGGGGCTAAGTAACTCGCCCAGAGTCACACAGCTGCTATATGCCTTCCTTGTGACTCAAGATATGAAACCCCAGATGGCACTTTATTTCTTACATGTTTTATGATGCTCATAGAAACCAATGTAGTTTAAATGGATAGATTGCAATATACAGCCACCAGGAGCACTTCTTCATGACTCTTTATGGAGTTAGATATAGGCATACATTCCTCACATAATCTCATCCCAACCAATTTTGGTTTGCAATAAAGTCACTAATACATTATAACCAAACACTGTCATAACATATAAAATCCCACCATGATGTCATTTGACAGGTTGTTCAAGGAATAAATTGTGTGCCTTAACTGCACTCTGTAATGATGCTTCACTTGCTATTTATTTTTGTGCAACCAATTGATGGCTTTAGCTAAGGAATACTGTCAGCTTTTTTGTTTGCCCTTGTTCTCACTATGCTATTTAGAAGTAAAACCTAGGATCTCCAGTAACAGCTGATAGATACATCAAGGAGAATGAAAGTTTTTATGAGGAGATCTGCAGGGAGCAAAAGATTTTTCATCTCTTGGTTTAGCCGAAAGATCAGAAGATCCCGAAAACCATCCAAACATCATGAACACTTTTTCTTCCCTAGGGGATTTTGAAATGAACTATCCATTTTCCACCAGTTTAGTTAATAACCATCTAAGCCTAGATGATCAAGCATTTCTCTAAACCAATTGCGCTCTCTCTCTCTCTCTCTCTCTCTCTCTCTCTCTCTCTCTCTCTCTCTCTCTCTCTTTCTATCTATCTATCTCTCTCCACACACACACACACACACACACACACACACACACACACACAGATACTGGCAATATAATGTTTAGTTTCAGTGCAAGACAATAGTCTTGTATAAGTTGAAGTGGTTGTTACAAATGCTACACTTGAAGTCTGTTTTGCTGTAAACCATAAGCTGTGTTGGCATGCTGTAAAGAAAAAGCTAGTGGTACAAATTGCTGCACGATGTGCTTTTGGATCATAGTGGGAAATGTCTTTTTTGGGGGGGGTAGAAATCAGTTAGATCAGTGTGATTTCTCTCCTCATATGAAGTTATCATTGTAATAAAATCTTATCTTATTCTGCAGTCCTACAGTAATAAATAAAACATTAGAAATGCCTTAGAATAAATTTAGAGCAACCCTTTACTTGTGATAGCAGAAAAGTTCATACCCTTTGAATCCTTGGCATTATGGACATCAGCAAAATTTCCTAACTTGACAACTTCTAAATTTTTTTTTCCAGAGGCCTTTTTCTTTGGTAAGTGACAAATTGCCCCCCCCCCCCAAAAAAAAAAGCCTTAAACATAAAATTGAATTTTGCATCCATTATACCTTATAGTCTTTGGATTTTAAAAAATCTTTGTATATTTTTGTTCTCTTCTTTTTTCCCCCATAGTAATAATTTTTGTGCATTTCTTAAAATTATGTTTTGTGTTCTCTGCAGTATCTTTTGATCTTAAAGATATCTATATAAACATGGTGGACCTAAAGGGTAAAGGCCCACTCCTGGTGTTCAAACTTTGACTGTGACTGTGAGACTTGAGTATACATACTATAGTCATCACATCCTGATTCTCAAAAGTTATTATCAATATAATATGCTAGGGGGCAGCTAGGTGGCGCAGTGGATAAAGCATTGGCCCTGGATTCAGGAGGACCTGAGTTCAAATCCAACCTCAGACACTTGATACTTTCTAGCTGTGTGACCCTGGGCAAGTCACTTAACCCTCATTGCCCCACATATATATATATATATATATATATAAAATATGCTAGATGTTTTTTAGCAGCAAGTGACAAGACAGGGCCACCTCCATCAATATCGTTCATGAAGGAATCTAGCTCATCATCCCAATGTTTGCTAGAATTGGGCTAAACTTGTACAGAGAATGGCGAGGCTCCATTCACTCACTACCTGCTCTGTCTTGGACTTCCACCAGTCTAACTTCTGTCTCTAATATGTGCTTGAAGGTTACCTTTTTCTGGCAAATCCAATGGTTGTTTCTCTTCCTCAATTATTTTACCCTTCCCTTATGTAGCACTTTGTTCTGCTTTTACCAAAATCTTCCAGTTGGTAGCTTCTTTACTTTACAGATATTCTAATCCATCCCCCAATTCTATTTAGGAAATTCATTTTCAAATAGTTACTAAAGTCATCTGTTTATGAATGCACCCAGGGAAGGGGAATCTACTATCCCATGAGGCTTTCCATTCCAATTTCATACTGTCTTGACTATAATTCCTCACACAGAGCTGAAATATTTCTCCCTATTCTTTGCACCCCTTCTTTTACAATGGCACAAAATTAATTTAATCCCTATTCCACAGGTCAGCCCTTCAAATCTCTGAAGGCCCAGAGGAGATAAGTGCCTTGTCAACGACCATTTATATAGTAAAGCTAAAACTAAGAACTCAGTTTCTTGACTCCCACTTTTCTGCCCTTTCATTCTACTCCATTGTTTGGAAGATGAGAATCACTCTTAAAAGAAACTGTGGAAGAAAAATTAGAATTGAATGGTTCCACTTTCTGTGTAATGCATTAATGGTTAATCCCAATCTGCCTAAAGTAATAGTTTCAGCCCTTTTTTGTTCTTCTTGCTACAAATCCAATTTTGGAATCCATTTTTATTGTCCTTTACTTTTTGCAGCTTGCTTTGGACTTTGACTATCTTGACATTATCTTAGAGGGCCAAGCCACTCTTGTTTTCTTCCTTGGTTATGTGACCTTCATCCCATTTGATGTATATATGTCTTATTTTTAAGTTCATTAGAGTGATGTGTAGCTATTTATCTATCTACATACATACACACACACACACACACACACACACACAAACCTTAGATGTTTCTTCCATATTTTGGGTTATTTGTTGTAAGAATTTCACTGTGGGGAGCCATCTGTCCATCTTTATTGAGCCTGCTTTTCTTTTAGAGTCTTTGGCCATTGATTTTGGCCTTGAGCTTTTTCAAATCTGCTTTCCTAATGCCTAGGATGCACTGTCTGACTGCACTAAGAATTTCTCTCCTTGACTGTTTTCAATGCTAAAATGACCTGGTCACTTTCTCCAAAGGTTCACGTTAATATCCAGTTCTCATTTATTAATGAGAGGTCGAATTTGACTCTACTTTCTTTCTGTACCTTTCTTCTCCCAGCTTTGCTCCTGACTTCAAAATCATGCTTTGGCAGTTGTCTCTTCCTGGATCAGATCTTCCCTCAGTGCCTAGGGTCCTCGTGGCCCTGAAACATCCAACCACTATCTCTCCATCCCACCCCACCTGACCCCATCTGTCCCCCTAGAATATCCCTCTGCCAAGCTAGTCCATGTCTCCCACTGATGAGTTCCTCTTGAAGCCTCCATTTTGTGGAGTGACCTAGCTAGCCAGTTTTTATTACCCTCCTGGCTCTGCTTCTTATTTTCTCAACTTCAGAATTATTCCATCTACCACCTTGGACTTTGAAACCATCATTAACCCTCTCTCCACTTCAGCTACCTATTGTGGATTGTCTTTCTCTGTTAGAGTATAGACCCCTTGAGAGCAGTGACTGGTCTTTTATTTTTGCTTGTATTTGAATTCCCAATGCTTAGCACAGTTCCTGGAGCACAGAGGAGAGGTGGAAGTGGGGGAGGCAGGTGACGAGGCCTTTGAGGACCAAATGGAGGACTTCATGTTTGATCCTGGAAGTGCTAGGAAGCCATTGGAGTACTGAGATAATATGGTTAACCCAGTACTTTAGGAAGATCACTTGGGTAGCTAGCTGAGTGGAGGATGGATTGGAATGGGGAGAGACTTCATTGAGGTAGGAAGACCAAACAGCAGGCTATTGGAATAGTCCAGCTTTGAGGAGATGAGGTCCAGCACTGGGGTTGTGGTAATTCAGAGAAGAAAAGGGGGCATATCTTAAAGGCGTTAGGAAGGTAAAATCAACAGACCTTGACAACCAGTTAGATACCGGGATTGAGAGAAAAGTAGACGTCAAGGATGATGCCTAGATTACAAGCCTGAGTGACTGGGACAGTGGTGGTACCTTTGAAAATAAAAGAATAGGAAGAAAGGAAGATTGTAGGGAGGCAAGAGATAATGAGTTAAGCTTTGAACATGGTGAGTTTAAAATGTGTACGGGACATTTCAATTTGAGATGTCTAATAGGTATTTGGAGATGTTAGACTGGAGGTCATTCCATTAGGGCTAGATAAGTAGATTTGAGAATTGTCAGAGAGATAATTAAATTCTTGGAAGCTGATGAGATTACCAAGTGAAATAGTATAGAGGGAGAAGAGAAGAGGGCCCATGACAGCCCTGTGAGACACTCATAGTCAGCGGCTGTGATGTGGATAGAAATCTGTCAGAGGAGACTGGAGTATGGTCATATAGATAAGAGGACAACCAGAAGAGAACGGTTATTAAAACCTAGAGAGAAGACAGTATCCAAGAGAAGAGGGTGATCGACAGTGTCAGAAATGGCAGAGAGGTCAAGAAGGATGGAGATTGAGAAAAGGCCATTAGATTTGGCAGTTAAGACATCACTTTTTGCCATCCTCCCCTGACCTCCCTTCATATTGAAGTCACCAAATATTGAAGTATGTGTTGACTTGGTTTGGAGAATCCTGTCAGGTTCTTCATAGAATTTCTGTTTCGGCTTCTGCAGTATATGTTGTCACATAAGATGTAATTATTTTTATGATTGTAGTTTTGCTTATCTCTCATGATCAATACAAGCTAGGATAGCCAAATGTCATGAAAATTGGATGCAGAATAAAACTAAAATCTTTTTCCTCTCCTCAGAGAATTTGTAAACCATTCTTGCATTTTTTCTGACATTTTAATGTTTTTTGGTTTGATTTATAGTGAGAATATCAATATTGGTGCAGTTCAGTATCTCCAGTAGAATCTGAACTCATTGGACTAAGCTCTTACGTTTATATCACCTACAGTTGGATTAATTATAGAAGCTTTTCTTATTAGTATCTGCCATCTTTTCTGCCACTTACCACTGTTGCAGTAGAAAGTGTCTGTAAAGAACAGGGGGTGGGAGGGGCAGAGTCCACTTTATATTTTACGTTGTTTCATGAGCTGTCACAGCCAAAGATTTTGAAACCCAGTAGCCAGCCTACTATTGACAAGCATCTCTCTCTATGTAGTTAGTGAAGTCCCTCAACATTAGGTGTGTTCAAAATATCACCAGGATTGTGCTCTAGGCCTTTTTTACTTGTTAGAAATAGGTAGAACTTAGTCTCCTCCATTTAATATTCAAATAAGCATTATCTTTTTCAATGTTCGTCCTTTGGGAGGTTTTCCAAGGAAGATGCCATTTCTTAGTATTTGGAACCTTTTTTTGGAATGATTTTTAATCTTATGCCACATTCTTTTAAATGTCTTTAAAGGTGGCAAGGAAGATTTGATTTTAGGGTGGATTTTAATTTTTAAATGGTCAAAAATCATTCAAAACCAAGTTTGGTATAAATAATGGGATAGTCAACCTGGTTTCTTTATCCAAAATGAAGTGTGGTTATATAAGGTTGATTTTCTTATAATTTATAAATTGACTTATATAGCTACTTCCTCATACTCTATTCCCTTTGGTATATTGACTTTCAGCAAATTTACTTTCATAAAACTATTTGGTTTAAAGTAGCACTTTGAGAACTTCAAGCAGTTATGAAGATTGAGAAATTTTAGTGTTGAAGTGCATGTGCAATTCACAAGTCTTTCTAAAAACTATTTCTATCACAAATTCAAATATAGGTGTCCCCAGTATGTTTAGGACCAGAAGAATTGAAATAAAATTAAATTGTAGGTTTGTTCTGTTTTGAGCTAATATATTTGTGAGAGCACAGTACCTAGCATTTCATGTAAAGGAAATCTAAAGAGAAGCTCAGAGTGAAGTGAGCAGAACCAGGAGAACATTGTCCACGGTAACAGCAACATTGTGTGATGATCAGCTGTGAAAGACTTAGCTCTTCTCAGCAATACGGTAATCCAAGACAATTCCAAAAGATTTCTGATGGGAAATTCCATTTCCTGAAAAATAACAATGGAAGATCTATGAACTACAAACTAAGAACTATGCAGATCAAAGTATACTATTTTCACTTTATTTGTTATCTTTTCTTCCTTTTATTTTTTCCATTTTGTTCTGATTCTTCTTTTGCAACATGACTAATAGGGAAATAAGTATAACAAGATTGTGTGTGTGTGTGTGTGTGTGTGTGTGTGTGTGTGTGTGTGTGTATGTGTATATTGTATATATGTATTTTTTTATAACTTTTTTTTATTTTTGGTAAGGCAATTGGGGTTAAGTGACTTGCCCAGGGTCACACAGCTAGCAAGTGTTAAGTGTCTGAGGCCGGATTTGAACTCGGGTACTCCTGATTCCAGGGCTGGTGCTCTATCCACTGCGCCACCTAACTGCCCCTATATGTATTTTCTTGTGTGTGTGTGTGTGTGTGTGTGTGTGTGTGTGTGCGCGCGCACATGCGCGCGCATGTGTATGAATGTATGCTTGCTGGCTGTCTTGGGGAGGGAAGGAGAAAAATTTGGAACTCAAAATCTTACCAAAATGAATGTTGAAAATAATCTTTGGGGCAGCTAGGTGGCGCAGTGGATAGAGCACTGGCCCTGGAGTCAGGAGTACCTGAGTTCAAATCCAGCCTCAGACACTTAACACTTACTAGCTGTGTGACCCTCAGCAAGTCACTTAACCCCAATTTGCCTCACTAAAAAAAAAAAAAAAAAAAAAAAAAAAGAATCTTTACATGTAATTGGGGGAAAAAAATAAAATGCTACCAAGAAACAACCAAAAAAAAAAAAAAGGAAAGGGGGCAGCTAGGTGGCGCAATGGATAGAGCACCGGCCCTGGATTCAGGAGGACCTGAGTTCAAATATGACCTCAGACAGTTGACACTTATTGGCTGTGTGACCCTGGCAAGTAACTTAACCCTCATTGCCCTGGGGGAGGGGAGGAAGGAAAGAAAAGAAGAGAGGTTCAGGGTGAAGAATTTAAGAACTGAGAATACATCGTTGAAGTTTATTAGAGGGTAGGGTAACATTTTCTCAATCCTCAATGTTTTTGACCCCTCTGTAGCTTTTGACACTGTCGATCAACCTCTTCCCCTAGATATTTTGTCCTTTCTAGGCTTCCATGATACTGTTCTCTGCTGGTTCTTATCTTGCCCCTGTGACCACTACTCAGTAGTCACCTTTGCTGACTAGCCCATGTCCACTAATTGTGAATGGCCACAAGGCTCTATCCTGGCCCTTTTCTTCTCTCTTTATACTATTTTACTTGGTCATCTCATCAATTCCCCTGGGTTCAATTATCATCTCTGTGTAGATGATTCTTCTATTTACCTCTCTTGATTTTATTTTGCATTATGAACTATCTATCCAACACCTTTACCTGTTTGTCCTTGTAAACAGCTTAAATTCAGCATATCTAAGACAGAACTCTTTATCTTTCCTCAAAACCTTCCCTTCTTCCTGAACTTTCTTATTACTGTTGGGGATACCACCGTCCTCCCAGCTACCCAGGCTAGAAGCCCAGGGTATCATTCTCAGCTCCTCCCTCACACTCATTCCACACATACAGTCTGTTGTTAACTCCTGCCAAATTGACCTTCCCAACATCTCTCCCATATACTCCCTTTTCTTCTCTGATGCTTCTACCACCGTGGTGCAGGCCCTTATCACCTCACTCCTGGGCTATTTTGGTAGTATTCTAGTTGATCTCCCTGCTTCAAATCTCCCCACTCAGCTCAGGTCTGACCATATCAGCCTTCTACTCAACAATCTCCCGGAGACCCCTGTTTCTTCCAGGTTCAAATGAAAAATCCTCTGGCTTTTAAAGCTCTTTATAACTTTAAACCCTTTCTACCTTTCCAGTCTTGTTATACCTTACTGTACTTTGTGCTCCGGTGACACTGGCTTCTTTGCTGTTACTCACATAAGACCCTCCCTTTTCCTGACTCCCATGTGTTTTCACTGGCTTTCTCTCCCATGCTTAGGATGCTCTCCCTCCTTATCCCTGCCTTTTGTCTTCTCTAACTCCAAAACTTGCCTTGCCTTTTTCTGTATCTTGAGAGCTTAGCCTAGCATATAAAGATCAAGTGAGGATTGTTGGATGGACAAAGTTATGAAATATACAGGAGTCTCTGAAAATAAGGGAAGTAAATTCAGAAATTTGTGATGAGTAGAGTCCAAGGAATAGTAGTATACTTGGGTTTAGGTGACTGTGAAGAGATGAGTTTCTACTTAAGGTGTCATGCCTGTGTCAGAAAAGAACTTCACTTCTCTCTCTTTCTTTTTTTAATCATAAAAGTATTTTATTATTTTCCAGTTACATGTAAAGATAGTTTTCAACATTTGTTTTTATAAGATTTCTAGTTCCAAATTTTTCTCCTTTCCCTCCCCACTCCCCAAGACAAAAAGCAATCTGATATAGGTTATATATGTACAATCACATTAAACATATTTCTGCATTAATCATATTGTGAAAGAAGAATTGGAACAAAAGGGAAAAACCTTAAAAAACACACAAACAACAAAAAAAAGTAGAAACAGTATGGTCCAATCTTCATCCAGATTCCATAGTTTTTTTTTTCTGGATGTGGAGAGCATTTTCCATTGTAAAGAATTGATTGTTATTTACGGTTTTTATGGCCCCATCTTTTGGCTGAAGTTTGCGGAGACCTCATCTCGCATACTGGCCTGGGGGCTCCTCGGGTGGCACAGTGCCCCACCTACTGGTTGTAGCCATGGTGCTGGCACCTCACATCATCACCACTTGCCAACGCCTACATGGGCCTGGCAAAATTATAATGATTAAAAGCCCAGTGAGGGCAGTCATGTGACTGTCAGAGCAGCCAGCCAATTGGCTGGGGGCTGTGTGTGGTCTGCCTTGGGGTCTGCTGGGAAGAAGGGAGGTTTTTCGCCATTCTAGCTGGAAGCTGGAAGGCAACAAGACGCTGCTGTGTGTTCTCTGCTGATTCCTGGGCAGTGATGCTGTTCAGGTTGTATAATTTCCCTTTCCTCATTTTATTTCCTTTCCCTTGATCCTACTGATCCTGTTTGTGTTTTTTAAAAGTTCATTCTTGTTAAATAAGTCCTGCTCTGTTTTGAGGGAGGCTGTCTGTCTCCTTCCTTGCCCCAATATTGTGGCGAGCTGCCTAGCTAACACTCCCCAGTTAAAAATTGGTCCCTACACCATGATGAGTCCTTTGGAATTGTCTTGAATCATTGTATTGCTGAGGAGAGTTAAGTCCATCACAGCTGATCATCATACAATGTTGTTGTTACAGTGTACAGTGAAGAACTTCACTTCTCCGGTGATCAAAGTGGCTGAAAGACATAGCTTAGTTGAGCATGGGGGTGGTAGAAATTTATAAGTTAACTAGCAAGGAATGACAGTAACCAGTTGGGTTTAATTTAGAAAGGGAAATCAGTTGGCTGTGAAACTGGGAGGACCCAGCAAAGAGTGATTATTGTTTGAGATAGAATCAGTAATAACAAAATAATTACAGTGATGATGATGATAATGATGACGATTGTAAACCTTAGAGCATTATAGAAATGTGAGCTAAGTAATTTCCTTGCAACAACCCTCTAAGGTAGAGAAGTGTCTTTGTCCTCATGACTGAGTCTAGCTCTTTGTTATACCATACTGCCTTCTGGCAAACTAATTCAATAATATGCAGCTTTGTACCTGTAACTTAACCTGCTCTTTAAAATGGAGTGGAAAAATCTTTATTAGGTCGTAGGAACACAAGTTTAAAAAAAAAAAACACGAAGTTTCTGGGAGCTCACATTCCAGGTATGGGAGGCAACCCATAAAAGGAGGGCCTGTGTTCATGGTTAACTTGTGGCAAAGAGAAAGACCAAGTAGTACCTGGGTTCTAGCAGGAAAAGTAACAGGAAGAATGGATGCCAGTACCCCTGTGATAGGCACTACTAATCTGAGCACCATCACCTTAAAATAATCTCCTAATATGTTTATTCTTCATATTTCCATATATTCTTCCATTATCATGGGCTGCCATATTTTATGTATATTCCCAAAAGCTTTAATATTCTATCAGCTGTGATCAAAAGACCTATAGATCCTACAGATTTCAGGGGACAGAGAGGAGAGTTAAAAAATGCTTTTGTGTGACTATTTGCTACCCTGAAATAAAATAGTTTCTGTAACTTATGAATGGCTACCTGTTTAATACTGCACTATGTAGTCATTATAAGAAATAGAAGTCAAGACATTTAGCCCTTCACAAACACGGTCTTTGAAAGAAAAATTGATACTCACCCATTGCCCTGAGTGGCAGCTGACTTGTTTTTGTTTTATTAGTACTTCTTGTTTTTCTATCAGCCATTTCCCCATAAATCCACATTGTATTCTCCTATGTAACAACAACAAAAAATGATTAAGCAAAACAAAGCAGCTTCTGATAGCATTGCAACATTTTGCACCTCTCTGATAAAAGTTCAGAAGTAGATTTAATCATTTGTTTTAATGGACCATGATTGCCATTAACCTGAGGTCAGTTGCCTTTTAGAGCTATTTTAGTCAATGTGGAAATTGTTTTCTTCATTCTGTTTTCATCAGTTAATACAAGTTTTCTGGAAGTTCTTTGAATTCTTCTTCATCATCCTGTAGGGTTCAGTATTGTTCCATTATATTCACATGCATCGTCTATTCAGCCATTCCCAATTTTATAGTTACCCATTTTTGCTTCTGGGATTCTTTGTTTTACTACTGCAAAAAGAGCTGCTGTGGATATCTTGGTAGAAATGGGACCTTTTGGCCTTTGACCTCCTTAGGGTGTATGTTTTAATGGTACCATCTTTGAGTCCAAAGTTATGAACAGTTTATTGGCTCTTCTGCCATAAGCTAAAACTGTTTTCCTGAACAGTTAAGTACCATCTTGTTACGCAGGTGCTTCCTGGTGAAAGTCTGTAAGACTGTTGGAAGGCATAAGTATTTTAACGGATCTTGCTAGGGTGATCAGAGCCTCCTATCTCTGAAGTTAATACATCAGTGAAAACCCTGCCCTCCCCTCAGTACCACAAAGCCCACACTTAGCCTTGGTTTCATTTTTATTTAGTGACACTTATAGGGACATTTTTCCATGCTAGGGTGAGATATGGCCACTTCTGGCCTCTTGTTCATATCTGTTCAGTTCCTTAAGGAAATATGTCTCTGGCCTTTTCACCTAGTCCCAGTGCAGATAGTGGCTCAGTTACAGGATAAAAGAACTAAACTGAAAGGTACCTGTGAAGTCATCTTACTCGGTCTCTTCATTTTATAGATGAGGAAGCTGGTAAAAAGGTAGTAGAAAAGTCTTTATGAATTTTACCCCCAAATCTGTGCTTCTGAACTCTTATCTTTATCCCTCTTCCCAAGATCCATGCCTGGTGGCCTTTGGGCATCACAATTGGTTGGTTCAAAAAAAGGATAAGTGAGCTTCTTGTTAGTCTTGCAAATGCCCATACACACAATATGGGGCCTGTCTTTACATCGTATTACAGGGTATTGGACACACACATGGTTCTTTTTTGTGTCATGGACTTCTTTGACTGTCTATAGCCTATAAGAACCCTTTCTCAGAATAGTGTTTTTAAAGGCATAAAATTAAATATATGCACTTACAAAGGAAATCAATTTTATTGAAATACAATTATCAGTATATTTTTTTTAAGTTCATGGACCCAAAGTTAAGAACCTTACTTATAGGGTATGGAAAACTTATAGAAATGGCAACTGAATGCATGAAAGCCAATGAGCAAGAGACGGTATAAAAGGGGGATAGGGGGCAGACTCGGAACAGAGCCTTAAGAAACTCAGATTTAGGGACCTTCTATGCAGGATCCTTTGGTTGCATGCTCCTATGGTTGCAGTAAATTACATTCTTGTTGCAACCAACTAAGCAAGTAGGCTTCTTGTTCCGTTGGAATTTTAATGCAACTTTGTTCTTAGATTATACCAGACTAGCAGTTTTTATACCTCCCAGATGAGTGGTATTATTTAACTTGAAGTTTAGAGATTCTTGTAGGTTAGCAGGGTTTGGGGTTTTTTGTTTTGTGTTTTTCCCTGGGCCTTGCAGTATTATAAGAAAGTAAGTAGGCAGGGGCAGCTAGGTGGCGCAGTGGATAAAGCACCAGCCCTGGGTTCTGGAGGACCTGAGTTCAAATCCTGCCTCAGACATTTGACACTTACTAGCTGTGTGACCCTGGGCAAGTCACTTAACCCTCATTGCCCTGCAAAAAAACAAAAAAGGAAAAAAAGAAAGTAAGTAGGCAGCCCTTTCCTGTAGCTGTGGAAAAGAGCAAGAAACTGTTTTATTTTATTTCTTTTAGTTCCATAATAGATACTGTGAAAATATTTTATTAATGACTAGCCTAATTTGGGGGCTAAAGCTGACTGGGGTACTTAATCTGGGACTGTTGACTAGCTGGCTGACTGCTGTTAATTTAACATGGGCCATTTATAAAGTTCCACCACACTGTTCCACTCCCAAATTGATAAGCAAAAGATTAAGAAGCCTCTTAACTAAATAATCAAAGCAGAGTTTATTTATGAGATACTATTTTAAATTAAGAATACAGGGAAATAAAATGTACAACCTGACTGCATTGCGGTGAGTCTCTTTCCACTTCGTCTCTTTCCACCTGCTGGGCCTGAACCTTCTTTAATACAATAAGGGCCTTAGCCACCTCTTGCCTTAGGGTACTCAGGTCCTTTATTCTAACTCTCAGCCCCTTTCACTTTGTAAATCCCCCTGCTTCTAACTTTCCTCTCCTTACTGCCACTGCTGAACCCCTGTGTTGCGCTCTCACAAACCTTCTGTCTGTCTGCTCCTGTCAGTCTGCCCTTCGGCCTCTCTTTTCTGTTCCCGTTCCTTCTCGTCTGCCGGCCTTTCCTCCTTGCTCCTAGTCCTTTAGCCTTCTCCTGTGTCCTTCTAGCCCCGTCTCTCATCTCCAACCTTTCTAATCTCGTCCGCTTTCTCCCTGAGTCTAACTCCCAGGTCTATATATACCTTTTCTTCTCTCCACTCAACTCGGGGCTTCCTGCGCCCCCACAGACCAAGCTAATCCACCAGCCAGGGCTGCGGCTGGTGTGGGGGCAGGGGGGGGAGGGGGATGTTCGTGCCTCAGCACAGGCTATCCGGGATCTTGGGATCTTTTGGATAGCTCCGCTCAGGTCGGAGGGAGCTGGGGGCTTTTTTCCCCCAGCTGTCTGACCTGGCATCTTGTACCCCACGGGGCTTTTTGGCTCAGCTGAAGCAGAGGGGGAGGGGCACCAGCACCTCCCACACAAAAGAGACCCTGAGGGCCTAAGGCTTTCTAATCTCAGCCTAAAGGTAGGGTCCCCAAATCAAAATAAATTTCCATAATACAAAAACCAGATTTGAATTCTTGTTGAAATGTAAAGAATACTAAATCCATAATGTTAGTGAAAAAACAGAGAAGAAAAGAATGCAGGTATAATGGTCTTTTTTTTCCCCCTTTTTAATGAACTATCTTTTGGCTGTCCAGGCCAAGCACAGATTTTCAGAATAGCCTAGAACCGCTTGAAGTTATCTTAGTACTGCCAGCACATGGCATCCAGTCTACCCTGAGCCTCCCATTGAAAAGATGATGGAGTTGTTAGCCAGAAGAACTGCTTAGTGTCATCATGACACAAACTGTACTTTAAAAGCTTCTTGAAAACCTTGAAGTTAAATAGATGAGATTTTTCTGATGGCTTCCTTTTAATTTTTTCCTAAACTGATCTTTATGTTATGGCAAAAATGTTCTATTTATGGAGAGTGACATTAAAAAAAAAAAGCCAGAAGTCTGACTTTAAATGAAATAGCAGAAAAAAGAAAATAGATTAAGAAACAAGTTATTTCATTGTTATCCAATGACCTGAGTTTTTTAGCTAGAGAAGGAATAAAAATGGAGAATATAGAAATAACCAACACAGAATTTTCTCCTGAGAGATAATTTTTCAAGTTTTACCACTCTATGCTATGCTCCTTAATACTTTCTTAGTAATTTAGAAGGAATGTTTACTTGTATTTTGTGAAATGAACTCTCTTGTTTGAATCCTAAATGTTTCATTGAAAGCTAATGTCCATTTTCTTTTTTCTTTTACCTTGATAGTGACAACCTACTAAGGAGAGCAGCCTGTCAAGAAGCCCAGGTAATACCATTTAATGCAATAAAATTAAATTTCTCCTTCCTTATCTCAATTGTGCAGTACTTCTGCCACAGGAACTTCGGCTGGATTCAGTGCCTCACATCACTGGAGTTGTGGCTGTTTCTTCCTAAAATGAGGGGCTACTTCAGGCTGTGAGCCAACTCTTAATGGAACACTAGCTGGTTAACTCTCTGGTGAACAACAACCCTTGCTTTCCTCCTTCCCCTCTTCTTCCCAAACCCCCCCCCCCCCAGATTGGGACTTAATTGGTTCTAAAGTAACACTTACTAGCTGTGTGACCCTGGGCAAGTCACTTAACCCTATTTTCCTCATCTATAAAATAAGCTGGAGAAGGAAATGGCAAATCATTCCATTATCTCTGCCAAGAAAACCCCAAATGGGATCACAGAGCCAGATACAACTGAGGGGAAAAAAAGACAGAAATAATAACCTCAGGACTGCATATTTGTCCTAGCTTGGGCTCCTTAGGTTTGCCTGTATATGGAATGACCTCTGGAATACAGATCCAGCTGTGGGCCATCCCTACGTCTAGATGGACTTTGAGGATTCTGTTCACATGTGGTGCTACCACTTTGGGACTTGCCTCTCAAAGTGAATTGATTGATGCTGTTAAAACCATCTTCAGGATTCTTTTTTTGTTGTTCTAGATTTTTGTTTTTCCTTGTGGGAAATTGCCACATTTATCTGCAATTTACAAATGAGCACCATATTCACTTTGTATTTTGTTCTCCCTAGAATATTAGAGCTTAGAATGCGGAAGGGCACTAGAAGTCTTCTGATGCACTCCCTTCATTTGACAGATAAAGAAACTAAGGCCTAGTCAGGTTAAATGACTTGTCCAGACACCCACAGGTAGTAGTGAAAATGTCAGGATTCAGACCTGGGCCTTCAGACTCCAAATCCATGTTGCCTTTTCCATGGGTTTGTAGCTTTCTTTAATCAAGATGAGTTGCAGATTTCAAGGAGTTTGGTGGCATTTTGAGAATACATTGTGTCCATTAAGCTTATGTCAGAAATACAGAAAAAAAAATTAAAGTCATCAATGGGAAAGAGAACAGTGCATTGAGCTGGAGAGGTGGGTGGTAGACATTCACATTCATTCCAGAAATATTTTCAGAGATTACATTGATGTTTCATACTATTAATAGAGTTCCACTAAAGTGGGAGTGATAAAACCACTTTAACTCTGTTTTGAAACCTTGTCTAGTTTTCCATTTTAAAATATTGTTTAGAAATGTTTTGTTCTGATGGGGACATTTCTTTCAGAATTAGTTCTGAGGAACCCTCTTGCCAACACAGCCTTTACTAAACAGGCTGTAAATATTTCAGACTGCAAGTGCCACCTCAGCTGTTGGGGAAAGTGGTTTTTTGAGGGGATTGGGTTTTTTTTGTTTGTTTGGGGGGGGTGTTGTTTTAATTGAAACTGCAGGTAGCAGCTAAGCTAGCAAGGAGCAACTGGAAATTCCTCTTGGGAGAGGGAAGATGACTGCTTTAAGAAAGGAGAAAGTTACTTTCTTCTGATTGGGAAGTGGCAGTCATGCACTTTCACCAGGCTGCTATAGACTTGCAGTTATGAGGCCATAATCTCCCCTTTTTAACTATTTGGAGAGTGAGCATGGCTCACTAACAGCAAACTTTCCTTAGTCATAAAATAAGAAGTTTGGAAGGGACTAAGAACATCTTTCTAACTAACTAGCCTGATCAATTTAGGCACGTAAATAGACCATAATTTGACTTAGAATAAGTAAGAAAACAGGCTGAAAAGTAAAGAAAAAAGCCACTATCATTGGTGGGAAATTGAAAGGGATTTTAACACTAATCTGTCCTGAAGTCTCAGAAGGTTATACCAAGTCAGAAGGGATTTTATTAGATAATACTAATAGTTAAGCTTGAATAGAGCTTTCTAATAAGTCTTGTGGATCCTCCTACATTTAGATTAAATAAAGGATTACTAAAAAAGTTTCCAAATGTTTAATAATTGTTGTTGGTTTTTTGTTTGTTTCTAGTGAGGCAATTGGGGTTAAGTGACTTGCCCAGGGTCACACAGCTAGTAAGTGTTAAGTGTCTGAGGCTGGATTTGAACTCAGGTACTCCTGATTCCAGGGCCGGTGCCCTATCCACTGCGCCACCTAGCTGTCCCTCCAAATGTTTAATAATAAAGCAAAGACAAGTAAATTCACCCTAAAGATTTTCAGTGACCTTGGAAAACAAGTGAGATCTTCATCCTGTCAGAAAATGGTAGGCAGTAGGGATAGCTAGGTGGCTCAATGGATAGAGTGCTGAACCTGGAGTTAGAAAGACTCCTCTTGACTTCCTGAGACAACTTATTCTAAGCATCTCCCCTAAACAGCCATAATCCTACTAGACCAAGCTATCCGGGGCCTTTTATCATGCTGTGCATCCAAAAGTTAAGTGACCTTGGAGACCCTCTGTTTAAACTCTGACTGCTGAGGACTCAGACACGGCTAGAGAAAGAATCTTCTTCCAGATTGCAAAACGCTGTATGCCGTGGAACAACCGTATGCTACACTTAAGGTTAACCATAGAATTTATACACACAAAAAGTGTGCAAAGAAACATGTGACGTATCTTGTGCTACTGCTCAATTGTCAGCTTCCTCTTTTGGCCCCTGCATGACAAAGCAACACTGTGCTTCCCTATCCCTTTCCATGATCGTAGTCTAGGCCCTAGCAGGAAGATCTGCCAGCAGCAGCCCTGTTTTATACTCAGGGAGGTAAAAGGCTTGGGCCTTTTACAAAAGTACCGACAGATCTATTTTGGACAAGGAGATTGGAAGAATTCCTTTCCTGTCACACTGGGTAGGGTTGGGATTTATGCCCATGAATCTTTCAGGTAGAGGAGCTATTTCTGTTTACCTATATCCTTTTCCTAAAGGAGTATTTGTTTTTAACAAGAATAGAGATGATGAAGAGCAAGATGAGATATATGTAAGGACCAGTTGCTGAAATGTAGTATTCTTATTTTCTTGCCTTCCCCTGGTCCCCTTTAGTCTTTCTTCTTATCTTAACTGTTTGTTACTTATGACTGATTCTTTATTCGCTTCAACTTGCTTATTTTGAAAGATCTATTCCAGCTTCCACTTTCCTCCTCAGTCTAGCATTTTTCTCCATCCCAAGAAATTAGCCATTATTTCCATTTCATATACCCCCTCTGACATGCCTCCCTGCCCTCTCCCCCTCCTCACCCTTACCTTTTGTCCTTGGATTCTCATTGCCTCTTGATTCTCTTTTATATCTTATATCTTCTTTTCGGATCTGTCTCTTTGCTTTGTAGGGCTATGGAATGACTACTACAAGGTTATGAAGAGGAGGTAGTAGATTGCTAGGTTTTTATATATAACATAAAAATTGTCTAGTAAACATCAACATTCCATATAAACAGCTTTTGTAATTAAAGAGATAAGGATAATAACTTTACAAACCAAGGAAATAGTGAATGGATTTAATTTCCCCTCCAACAGACTGTGGCCTCTCTGGCCATGTCTTCTTGATCATGGCCCTTGATATTTCTCTTCCTAGACAGGAAAAACAAGTTAAAATTAACTTCTTATGATAAAATGCCCTTGGGAGACTAGGAAAGGCTTTCAGTTGCTCAATTTTAAATCTGCTTCACTGGAGGGTTTTTTCTTCCCGTGCCTGGGAATCCGAAGGAAAGTTGGCTATTGTTTTGTACTCCATGAACTAGATGTCTGTGAATCTGCCTTTTCTTCATTTACACAAGACCAGGTTGGAGTTAAAAAGCTATATCAAAAAATTAATGAAAAGTGCTGGTAGAATAAGGAACAAAAACTTAAGATGGTCAAATTTGGGTTGACCCAAAACAATCTTCATCTACTCTTACCCTGTTTCAGGGCCCTCTAATTGCCAAGTTCCTGGGATCTCTGGAGAGATCAGGAAGGGCTTAGAGGGTATTGCCAAGTCCGCGTTTGTCATGGACTCTATGACACAGGTTTATTGTAAGAGCACCTGCCACACAAAACTTAAAGATACCCAGACCACAGGAGAATACAAAGAGGAAAAGCCATCCCATACCTGGCTTCTGAGACATAAAGCTGTGCCACAACAGTAAAGTGCAATAAATAGCCTAAGGAAACAATGACTCAGGAGAGAGACCAACAGGTGCAATTTTCAAACTTCCTGCTATAGCCCCTGATTGCTATTTCCAACCCCAGCCCTACATCCCATTCCAGTCCAGCAGCTCCAGCTAAGAGAAGCTGATCTCTCCTGAGGGGAATGAGTGAGGTTGCTTTCTGGGGTGGTCACCTCGCATATACCCAAAGTACAGATAAAGCTGGGTTATCTCTGATCTAATTGAATTGAAGGACCTTCTCTATGGAGTCTGACCATGTCTTTCTCCTACTCTGTGAACTTAAGTGCCTCCCTTTTGCATAGAACTACTTCTGTGTGGCACTTAAAGCTCCTCATAATTTGTCTCCAACTCCCCTTTCCAGACCAGTCTGCACACTGCTGTCCCTCATGCATTCTCCATTCCAGCCTGACTGGCCTCCTTAGTGTCCTTATCTGGCGACATTTCATCTTGTACTCATCCGTGCCTTTGTGCAGACTTTCCCCCATGTCTAGAGTGTTCTCACTCTTCTTCATGTAAAAAATCCCTAGCCTTCTTCCCAGCATACCTGGAGTGAAGCTTCCTGTAGGCCACCTCTATCCTGATACTCCCAGTCTCTGCCCAAAACACTTGTATTTATTTTACTTTTGTTTTATTTTTACTTATTTGTGTACATGGTTTTCCCCTTTCTGTAGAATACATGCTCAGTAAGCTCAGGGACTCTTTCATTGATGTCTTTTGTTTCCCCAATGCCTGGCCCATAGGTAAACATTCAGATGATTCTTGTTGAATTGAATTTATTTGTAAATCTCTCTTGACTGTACCCAATCCATATGGTTCTAAATAGCTGCACTGGTTTTAAGCCCTAGACCCAGTCCATAGCAGGGTTTCTTCCCTTTTCCAGTATGAAGACCAATCCAGACAGACAGTTATCAGCAAAAATTTGTCCAGATCTGGTTATTTCTCATCTTCTAACCCTGTGCAGTCTTTTTTTCTCTCCCATTCCCACCCTAGTCTTGGAAGCCTTTGGGGATAGTGAATCATCCAGGATCACAGGGCTACCCAAGATCAGATCTTATATGAATACTCATTGGTGTCCATTTAATGGAGCCTAGTTGTCCATACCTACCTGCTGATTTTCTCACTCTCTCAAGGGAACGAATCATTGACAAGTTGGCCTCTACTTCCCCTACAGGGAAGGTCTTTTCCAGTAATCCCCTCCTAACAGTTTTGTATTTTTAGGACTTTACACACATAGGAATGACCAAGACAATCTACCCACAGTAAGAGGGTCATTTCATCCTACCTCTCATAAGTGAGACAACCCTCCCTCACTTAAATCCAATTCAGTGCAGGTCTTGACATCAACCCGATGTCATGGCCTTCTTCAAGAAGAAAGGACAAACAACAACATAGGTGAGAGTATATGGGATTGAGGAAATGGTTATTGTCATGACATTTAGGCTTGATGTGACTTGTAAATAGGGACACATGAAGTAATTCACTTCATCTCAGGTAAAACTAAGTGCAATATAGATTGGGACTAAATTCTTTTGGCACAAAATATGTTTAATAGTGAAATAAAAGATGAGGAATATCTATTTTAAAAAAAAAACTTTGATTCTCTTTCTTAGATATTTGGAAATCAACTCATTCCTTCCAATGCACAAGTGAAGAAGGCAACTGTCTTTCTCAACCCTGCAGCTTGCAAAGGGTAAGAAAGAGTGTGTGTGTGTGTGTGTGTGTGTGTGTGTGTGTGTGTGTGTGTGTGTGTGTGTGTGTGTGTGTGTGTGTTTCATAAGATAGAGTTACTTACTTTGCTACCTCAAAGATCTGAAGCATTCCTCCACTGGTGTCAGTCAGGTCCTTTTGATGACAACATAGATAATCTTCTTCTTCTTTTTTTTTTTTTTAAGTGAGGCAATTGGGGTTAAGTGACTTGCTCAGGGTCATACAGCTAGTAAGTGTTAAGTGTCTGAGGTCGGATTTGAACTCAGGTCCTCCTGATTCCAGGGCCAGTGCTCTATCTACTGCGCCACCTAGCTGGCCCATAGATAATCTTCTAACATGGTTATAGTTGAAATATGAATCACCCTGAACCTGCTGTGGGGATGAACTTTTTTAATTGAGCTAGCTTGATTTCAGACATATTACATTTATCAGAGGACCTAGGGAGATTTGCAGAACCTACCAGGATATGACTATTGTTGGTTTTGAAGAGGTCCTGGAGAAGAGTTTTCAATAACCAGAGTTAATAAGATATTATAATTCAAAAAGATAATTAAAATCATAGGAAGAAAGAACTAAAATTTCTTACTTTTCTTCTAGTCAAATTACGATCATAGGGAGACAGATATAAAACCATTGCTAACAAGAAGTTTTTTATGGCCCCTTTAATACCTGGCTTGTACTTATATGTTGTTACTATGAGGTGTTACTGTAAAAATTTATTTTCTTTTGAGAAATGTATAGTCATCTTAGAAAACCATACTTATTCTAGTGATGCTGCCCACTCTTGTGGAACAGATAGTAAGAACCCTAGAGGTCGTTGAGTTCAACCCCTTCATTTTATAGATGAGGAAACTGAGGGCCAGAGTAATTAAGTAATTTGATCAGATACTAAGTGTCAGAGACAATATTTGAACCCTGGTCTTCTTGACTCCAGTCCAAAGCAGAATCCATGATGCCATATTACCTCTAAGCAAGATGTAAAGATGTGGCCTAGAGGGTAATGCCTGGATTGAGGATAGTATTAAAGTAGTAAGATGAACTATGGCTGTATTTATAAAAGTAACAAGGATACAAAGATATATTACCCTACAACATGATTGACATTTAGCCTGCTGACAAAATCAAGGTGACGGACTTAATTCACTGCACATTTTGAAATACATAGACACACGCGTGTGCATCTTATTGTGCTGGGCACAGAAGGAGACACAAAAGTAAGTAAAACATAGTCCCTTCCCTTAAGGAGCTTACCTGAATAGCAGCCTACCTAAGTCTCATGTTTAGAAAATGCATGTGTGATTCAAATTCAAGGGTGTTATTTTTCTATTCATCCTGCCCGGACACATAGCAAGCAAAATTTAAGCTCCTTGAGCATCTAGCACAGTGTCAGGCACAGAGTAAGCTCTTCGTATTTTGTGAATATTTGAAATAGGACTTGTCCGGGCCCTTGACAGTGTTTCTTAATTTTTTTTTGTCTAGAAAACTTAGTTCCATTTGGGAAAGATCCAGTCCCCATCCTACTGTTCTAGTGGTGAAAATAGCCTATTTTTCTCTCTTCTTAGTATCTTGGTGTTAGAAACCAGCTAGCTAGATAAATGGATGAGTGTATTTTTTTTAACCTCACAATCATTTCCTTAAATTATACCTTCCCTAGAAACAAAGAAAAACAGATGGACAAAAGTACATGTGCTTTTGGCCCCCATTTCTCTACTGAGAATAGATTTGAGTCCTCAGTTCTCTGGATCTAAAATTGTTGCAATTAATATGAGTTCAGTCTCCTTTTAGGATTGTTTTCATTTATATTGTTGAATTCATTGTTTATATTCTTTTCCTGGTACTGCTTTGTTTGTGTCTTTAAATTCTTTATACTTGCTATTTCCATAGCATAGTAATATTTAATTGCATTCATATATCACAATTTATCAACTATTTTCCAATTAATGAGCACTCATTGGTTTTCAATTTCTTGCTACCACAAAAAGTGTTGCTATAAATATTTTAGCATATATGGAACTTTTCTGTATTTGACCTCTTGAGAGCAAATGCGAGTTGTGGGATCTCTGGGTCAAAGAATGATTTATTTAGTAAATTTTCTGAGTTTTGGACTTCCTATAATTCAGTGGCTAGAGTAAAACCTTAAAAGGTCCATAGTGATATTTCATATTCTTTTCTATAGAAGTGTTATGGACTTTTAAATCTCCCTTTGAAAGATTTGTTAAAATATTTTTTCTTGCTTTTTCCCTATCTACAGAAAAGCCAGAAATCTTTTTGAAAAGAATGCTGCCCCAATTTTACACTTATCTGGTATGGATGTGACTGTAGTCAAGGTGAGATTGACTCATCAATGTATCTTTTCACAAAATTTAATCAAAGAATAGCCTACCCTATTCTCTAGACCTCTTGAGTGAGTGAATGAATGAATGAATTAAGCCTTTAATAAGTATCTACTGTGTTCCAAGAATTGTGCTAAGCCTTGGGGATACAAATACTAAAATGAAACTTGTCCCTACCCTTAAGGAGTTTACATTCCACTATAGAGAGACAACATATATAGGGAGGTAGTGGCCAGGGAAGGATGTTGTGGTTTGTAAAATTACAGAGTTGGTGGGTGGAGCTATAGGGGAGTAGATCAACAAACCTTTTCTAGGAATAATGACAGGCTTGATGGTGGCGGGGAAGTAAAAAGTGAGTTGTTGAGTTGTTGCTAGAGCCAGGTCTAGATAGAATAGGTTCCGACAGTCAGGGCAGGAGTTCTATGCATGAAGGTTTCTGATCCAGGGCAGCATGGTAGCTGATAAGAAGCTACTATCCTAACATTTGGGGCAGGACTGTCTTTTGCCTCTTTTTGTATCCCCAGTACTTAACAGTACACGGCACATAGTAGTCACTTAATAAGTACTTATTGAATTTAAAGAATCTGTCCTCCTTCTTGTAGAAATCAAAGGATGTGGCTATCTTCCATCCTTTGGTAACCTTCCCATTCTCCACAGCTCCTCAGAGATGAACCACAACAATCCAGCAACCCTGTGTACAGGTGTTTTTGGTCCTTTGAGACCAAAACCACATAGCAGGAAGGAAGAGAGAGTGAGATAATTTCCCCTTCTGAGGTGTGCTAAAAAGCAAAGGTTAAAAAACTCACTGGTATACCTTTGGCATTATATTATGAAATTATTACTTCTTGGACGATAAGAGCTTGTCTAACCATGAGAATTTCCTTTTCTTTCTGAAAGTGTAAAATTCTTAAGGCCCGAGGATTATTTTGGTAACCATAAAACCTAAACTCCTCAGACCTTCCTTTCTTTCTTTAGAAGAAATTCCAAATGACGCCCCTTTAAATTCTTAATGATTTAATTAAAAGGAAGAGCAAAAGCAAAAAGGAATAATACTATTTTAGAGACTCCTGTAAATGTACTATAACTTGACTGTGAAGTATTTGTTACATATTGGTGATGAGTCACTTTTTAGTGATCAGTAGACATATGTATGTAATTCTGTGTTGCTAACTGTTTTATGACTGCATTTATATTTTTACTCTCAACTCTATTTTTGTCAGTTTATTGCTCAGAGGTTCTAAAACAAGAATGCTGCATGTATGTCTTTTAAAAACTAGTTCCCCCGACTTGAACTATAACTTACTTTTGTGATCAAATGCTTAGTATATGCTATCAATTTCACCCCCTTGAGTAAAAAGCTAGGTCCCTGAGTCATCTCTGAAGCATTGTTTCACCTGGATTTGTTACAGCTAGTCTGTAGCTGGGTTTTGTCCATATAAATGTTCCCCGTATAGTCTCAGTTGGGTATGGTTTTCATTTCTTTTAGTTCCATGGTGATTTTTAAAGTATTGTTGTGTCACAAAGATAGACACATTTCATTTTTTTAAGTGGCCTCTATAGATCTATACTTAGCTCTAAGCAGATACAAATACTGTCTCTGTGTGTTTAGGATTTTATATGCTAGCTTTTCGGATAGCTAAGTACAAAACATTCCACTCCCAAATAGCATAGAAATATCTTTGCCATCCTGTGAAAGAAAATATTCTTTTGTGATTATTCCACAAACCTGTGGAATAATAGTATACCCACACCTGTGCATTTAGTTTCCATAATGCTTTAAGAAGAAAAACACTGAGTAAATGTAATGATGAAGTAAGTGAGCACTTGGATGAGAAGTCAGGAGCTTGTTTCCTCATCTTCCTCTGGTCTTGACCACATGCTTTTAGATGAGTCATTTAACTTCTCTGGCCCTCATTTTCTTCACCTATAAAATATAAGGCTAGAAATCTCTGAGATCTTTTCTAGGATTTAGGCCTGATTATTATTTTGTTAACATTTTGGTTATCAATAAGGTATCAATTGCTTTATTTTTTGAGGAGTGACTTAAATCCAGGATTTTAAACTTTGGGGCACTTGTGTTCCTTGGATTGATCAATTGATCCAGGGTTTTATTTCCATTCTAGACAGATTATGAAGGACAAGCCAAGAAGCTGCTAGAATTAATGGAAAACACAGACATGATCATTGTCGCAGGCGGAGATGGAACCCTGCAGGAGGTAGGACTATTTTACTGTTTGAAGGGATATTAAAGATGAAGGAAATAGACACCATCTTTTTGTGTGTTGCCACTAAGGGATTTACAGAAAAATTATTACAGAAAAATTCTTTCTTTCTAAGCTCTAGTTTTTAGTATTGTTACAACTTTCTGAAAAATGTGTAGTGGTAAAATTTCCACTGTGTTCTCTAAAACCTTCATCCTAAGGAAAAATTTTCATTCCATGTAAGTTTAATACATTTCATTTGGGCACGAGGTAAAATGGCAAAAACTTTTTTTATTGTGATATCAGTGTGTCAACTGCAAGGTAAATTTTTATGATGTGACATATAAGTGAACGTTGGCATTTCCCTTCCCATGCCCCTTCTCATTGTATGTAGAATGGACTTACCTGTTTATGCTGGCATTGATTTTTCTTTTGAAATATGTATACCTACTTTGTTTTGCTGTTATATTTGGTTCTATAAAGGCAGCAGCTGTTTTTCATTGAAAGGTTTACCATTTCTCTTCAGCAAACTCTGGCATCTTTAATTAAATATCAGAAAGCCATTAAGGACACAAAAACATAGTCCTTACTGCTGCTCTGCTCTTTGCTGCCTAATGAATATCGTACCTCCATTTCAAGGCTTTATCTGGTATAATTTGGTTCCTTTCCCTCCCAGATCACAAAAAAAGAAGACTGATGGTTGGATTAGAAATTCTGTGAGCTGCTTTAGAAATCTTTTCAACACATTTTGTTGATGGTGCATTTTGTCTTTACATCATTTATTCCTGGGAGATCTTTTTCTTTACCCCCTTCTCACTTTGAACCTTCCTTTGCAGCAAAGAAAAACAATTAAACAGCACCCTGACAGAGGGGTGTCTGATCATATGTTCAGCATTTTGCCTTAGGGATATTTCTTGCCTCTCTTCCTGAGGATAGCGTCTTCTCTAGGACCATCAGTGGCTTTTCATTGACTCAGTTTGGCTCCTTTTTAGTAATATTTTGATTTACAATGTTGTAAATCATTTTTTGTGTATGTTCTTTTTTTGGTTCTGTTTATTTCACTGTGTAATAGGTCATACACATCTATTCCTGTTTTTCTGAATTCCTCCTGTTCTTCATGTCTTGCTATACAAAAATATTCCATTATGTTCATATAACATAATTTTTTATCCGTTTTCTAATTGATGGACACCCTCTTTATTTCCCAAAGTTCCTCTCTAAAAGGCTATACTAATAACCTGAATAATTGTTTTTGGAGTCTAATAGTCTAATGGTTGTTTTCCATTGAATTGTATGATACTTTGATCAGATCAGAAAAACGTCCAGTAGGTTCTTTGGCTGTAAAGAATAAGAAAGTGATCTGCTGGGCAGCACGTGGTTATTTTCACAAGGCAGTGATCCAATGTAACTCTGAAGGACTTAAGAAAATGGCAGTACACCTACAGAGAAAGAACTGATGGCATCTGAAAACAGACTGGAACACATTTGGTTTTGACAATTCCTTAATCTGAAGTTTTGTTTTTTATCTGTTTTCTCTCACAACCTAGCTAATGTGGGGATGTTTTCCATGACTACTCATGTATAACTTATACTGAATTGCTTGAATTCTTGGACATGGGGGGGAGGGAAGGGAGGAAAAGAAGTTGGAACCCAAAGTTTTTTTAAAAATTGATGTCAAAATTTATATTACATGTATTTTGGAAAATAAAATTCTAAACAAAAAAAAGAATAAGAAAGGATGACTTCAATTTGATAAATATCTACTAACTAAGCTATTTGATCTTGGGAAATAAAAGAATAAAAAGTTTTTAGAAACAATTATAAACAGTACCTGTACTCGAGGAACTCACACTTGATGGGGAATACAACTTTTAAAACAAGTAAATAGAAGGTAATTTGAGAAAGAACATTAATAATTACTTGGGTCAGAAAGCTGGGAAGTTGAACCTAACCAGAGCCTGGAAAGAGTGGAGGTTCTAGCCAGAAATGGTCCATAGGGAAAGTGATTTGCAGGCTTGAGGGATGAGACTGTGCAAAATCACAAAAAGTAAAGTTTGACAGTATTTAATGTTTGTTGCTGGCATTGTGTGAAAGGGTTATAATTTAGTTTTGAAAAAACTGAAAACCTTGGGAGGTGGGGAATTGCACCTTGGTTATAGGAAGGATTGTTTGCTTTGTTGAAGATTGTGACTCCTGTGAGCAAAGGGAAGAAGAGTGCAGTAGGGAATAATTCTGAGAAATTTAGAGGAGTGGAGTTGAGGGAGAGACTCAAAACCCACCTTAGTTTTCCTAGGGTAGGAGAAAGCAAAATCATCTGCTGTAAATGTAGAGGGTAAGAGGATAGTAAGGAACTTAAATGAGAAAAGAGTTTTAAAAGAGTTACATTTGAGGTTTAGATGGAATAACAAGATGAGAAATTTTGCAGGGTTCTATTTAAATTGAATCTTATTCTGTAAGGTAAAGGAAATGCTGGTTAAAATCTCTTACACTTCTTTGTAGGTTGTTACTGGACTTCTTCGAAGAGTAGATGAGGTAAGCATGTAAGAACTTATAGGCTCTAAATTTTGAATTTTGCTCCTTTTCTTTCCTTCTTTTTCTGCTTGTTATTTCCTTTCCCTCTATCTTCTACCCACTTCATTGAAAGAACTTCCTAGAATGGGCTTCCTTGATTTGGGGGAGAAAAGGTACTTAGGAAGTACTGGCTTCTCTGTGACAAGGCATTTTCTTTTTTTTTTTTTCTTTTTTTTGGTAAGGCAGTTGGGGTTAAGTGACTTGCCCAGGGTCACACAGCTAGTAAGTGTCAAGTGTCTGAAGCCCAATTTGAACTCAGGTACTCCTGAATCCAGGGCCGGTGCTTTATCCACTGCACCACCTAGCTGCCCCTGTAACAAGGCATTTTCATTCACTCAGACTGTTCTACATAACAGGTCCATCTAGGGCTATCCCAACAGCGTGTACTCACTGTTGCTTTACCACATAATCTTCCTTCCCCAGCAAGAAAAAAAAAAACATTTTCTAGAGAATGTTTTCTGCAAAAACAGTCTTTGGGAATATTCCTATGCCCATTATTTCCATGGTATTTTTTTGGTGCCCTTGCCACCTTCCTTGTCTCACTGGTTTCTCATTTCTCTTTGCTTCAATTGGGAATTTCCCATTAGAGACACCAGTTATAAAACCAGAGAAATTTGGAGACGTTTTTCTTGTTTCCTGAAGAAACTTAAAACCCTCTCTAAGTGGTATGGTAGATGACTTGTTGAGGGGAGGTGAAAAAAGTGGCAGGAAATTTCTCAGCATGGGTTCCTAGAAAGCACAGGGAGACTCTCCCTCACCAAACTGGAAGTCAAATAATATGAGTAAACTGCACTAAGGGAGATTGCCTTTTGTTAGTAGCACTCCCTTCCTAGTATCCAGATTTAGTCTGTCTGCTTTTTCAGCCCTCTCAGAGTACACAACCAGTAAGTGGCATTCTTCAGCATCTCGCTGGACCAGTGGGGAAAAGGTGATCACTGGCAGTAATGGGCAGCTTAGCAGTTTGATTGCTCACCTAGGCATTTGGTGTAGCCTTCTGGAAAGCCTCTTCCAGTCACATAGTATATAACTGTGAGATTTAAAATTGGATATTAGATCATAAATCTCCCCTACTTAACCTTTCCCTTAATTTATCTCCCAGACTAGTAAATGGAAGAAGCTTTTGGTTTTCTAGATAGACCTTTTATTGTTGTGGTAGTCACAAGGTGATGTTGATTAGAAGGATAGGAAAGTAGAAACACAATACAAATCGTCTTAAGTCTAAGCTTAGTCTATATTCCTTATAAAAACTCACCAAAACCGAAGGCCACCTTTGGAGAGAGAGAGACCGTCTGTGCAGCGCAGTAAGGAGACCAGCAGAGCAGGAAAAAAAAAGCCACACTTCTGTTCTCTCCACCCCGGAAGTCGAGTGCATAGCAGGCAGTCTGATGTGCGCAGCAGGCGGACTGTTGGTCTCCTCCCCAAAAGAGTGGTCCTTCAAAAACTGGAGTCTTTCAGTTATCCTAACTGTTAAAAAAACTTTCATATTTTTTTACCACATTTCTAAAATGGTTTCTTTTCTACATCCTGAAAAGCCAACTTAATTTCTTTTGTAGGCTGACTTCAGCTGAAGCCGCTCTGTGGATCCCCTGGGCTCCCTAGGTCTCCTGGGGAATGCAGATTGTAGGTTAAAACAAGCTGCAGAATATTACAGGCCATGAATTGACTGTGATTGGCTTATAGCATTCGAGTCTTCATGACAGAGAAAGAGAAATAATGATTATTTTAACCAAAAAGGATCACCGTGGGTCATACAGGTAGAACTCATCAGGCCTTTGGAAGTCATGCAGCACAACCCTTCGTTTTGCCAGTGAGGAAGCTGAGGCTCCAGTAGGTAAAGTGACCGAGCTGGGATTTGAACCCAACTAGTCTGAATCTAAATCCAGTATTTTTTTCATTATACCACTGCCTCCCGCTATCACCTTTTACTCTGTTTTGAATGATAAAGCAAGTCTATCTCCTAGAACCATGGGTTCTTAAAATTTAGACCATAAAAACTAAATCTGATTTAATTTTTATCAAATAAAATATTTAAAATAAAATAGAGGGCAGCTAGGTGGCGCACTGGATAAAGCACTAGCCCTGGATTCAGGAGGACCTGAGTTCAAATCCGGCCTCAGACACTTGACACTTATTAGCTGTGTGACCCTGGGCAAGTCACTTAACCTTTGTTGCCCTGCAAAAAAAATTCTAGAAGAGGAAGTGGTGATTACAAAAAAAAAAAACCAACCCAGCATATAAAATAAAATAATATTTTAAGCTAAAAATATTTACTAAGTAAAAATCAAATCTGATTTAATTTTAATCAAATTTGAGTGTTTGAATTCTCTATTTAGCATTTGCAAATTGGGAGATGGGGTTACCTGATTGATTTTATCCCTCTGTTTCTTGTTAGTGCGATTGCATCAGTCCATATGATCATGGCTCTGTTCATCTCTCAAAGCTCTTTCCTAACTTGTTGGCACTAGTAGATTATCCAAAGTCTTTCTGCCAAATTCTACATCATTATTCATTGATTGCTTGGTTTGGAGAAGTGCCCAGCTATTGATACTTCGGTGCTATTTCCAGAAATGGGGATTGTGCTGTCATAACTAACATAGCTATGCCCTCTGCTTAACCTGCTTATTTCCCCCATTCTTTCCTTACTTTTCTTTTTTTTTTTTTTTTCACATCTCCAGGTTACCTTCAGTAAGATTCCCATCGGATTTATCCCATTGGGACAGACCTGCAGTTTGAGCCATACACTCTTCCCTGAAAGTGGAAACAAAGTCCAGTAGGTTGTGTATGTGGGAATTTAACATTAATGAATGTGAGGGAATGGAAGGAAGAATGCACATGTGTAATGCAGCTTGTATCAAAGTGTTGTTACCTTGTAGTCCCATATCAAAGATAGAGAAACAATAATTATGTGAAAGAAAATGGAAATAATGAAACACTATACCAAAACTTCTGGATTGTCGCTAAAGCCTTCCTCAGAGGAAAAATTATATCCCTAGAAACATACATTATTAAATAGAAAAGGAGAGTATTAGCAAAGAGAATATTCCAAAAAAATAAATTTAATTTTAAAAAAAGAGAATATTCATAAAAAATTAGTAAATAATAAACCCAAAATAAGCAAAAAAGAGGAACTACTGCAAATTAGAGAAATTGGTAAAGTGGGAGCCAAAAAGACAATAGAAATGACAAACAAAACTAGAAGTTTTAAGTCCCAGGGAAAGAAATAGAGGAAAATTAAATAATTGTAAATGTCTTGGTTGGATTGTGAGCTCATCTTATTAAAAAAAAAAAAAAGGATATTGTAGAAAAGTATTTCTTGGGGCCAGAGACTGGAATGAATGCTTGAGTAAATGGCTTGTCTGCCAGATAGTTTGTTAGTAACACTTCTGGTGTCCCGTAGGTAGAACTTGGAATTGAAATTGTTGTTTGCTTTGCTTTGTTTTCAGTGGTAGTAATAATGATCCATCTTTCTAGGTCCCATTGTCAAAAAAAATAGTTTATTCTTGTGAATAAGATATGGCCAGGGAACTGAGTATCAGTTGTTTTAATTAAATGTATTCTTTGTTCTCATTAGTATAACCCTATAAACAAATGAATTTATGGCCTTTTCAGGGCTAACTTCAGTAGGCCAAATTAGTATGTTGTTCCACAGAAGGCAAAAGCAGTTCTGGCCCCTAAAATATACTAATCACAAACTTTTTTTTATAACTTTTCATCAGGTTCCCTCTTCTATCCCCTAAAAAAACCAATTTTATAAACTTAAAGTGGTGCTTTTTTTGGTTGTTGGTGAATCTGTGTGTATTTCAGAGCTGTTTTCTCTTTTTCAGACTTTTTTCCTCTAAGTTTATTTTAGCACTTACAAAGTACTACACCATTTAATACTGCTTTTTGGGGGTTGTGGGGGCAGAGGGTTAAATGACTTGCCCAAGGTCACACAGCTAGTAAGTGTCAACTATCTGAGGCCAGATTTGAACTCAGGTACTCCTGAATCCAGGGCCGATGCTTTATCCACTGTGCCACCTAGCTGCCCCCCATTAAATATTTCTTAATGTTTATAAGCGTGCTTTCATCCATACCTCAGATATTTGGCAGGTAAACAAACTCAAATCACATCTTTCATTAAAGCTCCCCTAGTGATTTGGCCCTTAATACAGCAGGTAACATTCAGCTCATCCCCAGCTGCCCTGAAACCAAGGATAAATGCAAGAGGCCAGTTTAATTAGCTGAGTTCTCTTCAGGTAAGATTTTCTGAGAAGCAGATGAAAAACATTGAATTGATAAGGGTTTTATTTACCTCACATAAGCCTTCTGTGGTTTGGGTCTTAATCGCTTTTAAGGTATTTTCTTTCCTTCCTTTGTATTGATCAGTTGACCTGCCTTAACAACATTTCCTTGCATTATAATTTAGGAAACCTAGAAGCAGAACCTTTCCTTTGGAGAGAAAATTTGTCTTTGGAACTTTATACCCATCCTTGTCCTTTATACCTATTCCCTTATTCTCATTCCTCATTGCTTGGAGCTACTCTTTCTCAGGCTAAAGGAAAACTGCAGTTTTTAAGCTTGTTTATCCCATAATTAAAATATTACTGTTCTTTTGCTTTAAATTAAATTAAAATTAATTTGTAAGCATACCCCAAGACTTTTGTGTAATCAAGGCAGCCAAGCCTAAGTTCAGAAATTTTGCAGCCTCTGGTAATATGGCAAGTGCCTACAGCCATCTAAAGAAAGCAAGATTATGCTTTTTTGCTCTGCTGTCAAGATTTGTTCTGCTATAATCATCATAGACAAAAAAAAGAGCCTTGAATGTTGGGGTTGTTCGGGTAAATGAGTTGAGGATCGTATTATAAAAATCCATTCTGGTATTAATACCAAAGTGTGGTGATATGCTGAAGTGTTTCTTTTCAGTGCCTTGGACAGTTGCTGAACAATAACACTTTTAAGGCACAAAGTTGATTGACTTCTGCTCTTCACTTTACAAAGCAATTTGGAAATGACATGCCTGAGTTTTTAAAGACATGGCAATGTTCTACATTTAGGTGAAGATCATTCTTTTAATAAAAACTAGCGAGCACTTAAATCTACAGTAGTGTTCCTAGGGCTTTGCTTAAGGTAAATGAAATTTTTTTAGGGCCTTCAGTGTTTCTGGTAAGTTCCTTCTTAAGATGAACATAATTGAAGTGACTATATAATTTCCCCTTTCCTCAAGTGGCTAATCCCATACTTTAAACTGCTAAGTGCTCTATTTTCAGAAGATAATTCAGCCCCTTGAAGACAAAAGAGGAAGTGAGGTTCAAGTGAACTTCAGACTACTTTCTCCTTTTTTTTATTTCTGGAGAGGAACTACAAGTAGCCCCTGCACAGAGAGGGTGGCTGGGGGATAAGAAACTTAGGCTCATATTTTACCCCTGATGCATATGTGGCCCTAGGGAAATCACTCCTCTAAGCATGTTTCCTCACCTGCCTCATCATTATCTAATACCTGTAGTATTGACCTCATAGTGTTGGCATGAAGATTAGTGATAATGTGTGGGGAAACACCTTTTAAGCAAAGAACTAAAATTATTATTATTGTTAGTTACTATTATCATAATTTGGGGGGGCTTCATTCCTGGATTTTTAATTGCTAGTATATTCAATAACAGGTAGTCTATTATTTTGTTCATATCAGGCCTTTCTACTATATATATTTGTATCTGGCATCAGACCTCATATACAGCATGTCCCAAAAGTCTTAGTGCCATTTTAGGCTATTAAAGCTAATTAAGGGGCAGCTAGGTGGCTCAGTGGATAGAGCACCAGCCCTGGATTCAGGAGGACCTGAGTTCAAATCTGACCTCGGACACTTAACACTTACTAGCTGTGTGACCCTGGGCAAGTCACTTAACCCCAATTGCCTCACCCCCCCCAAAAAAAAAACTAATTAAATAACTGTATTAATAGCTGCTTAAGCTATTACTTAAGCTAGTGCTTACAAGTTGATGAAGACTTTTGGGACACCCTTAAAGCCTTTTTCTTTTAACTGTTTAAATACTAGGAGTTGTATGGTTTCCTTATTATTTCCTGCTATCTCCCCTCAACACCCCCACCCCTACTGCCAACACACTAGATAGACTCTGCATGTATCTTCTTCTTTGTGTCAGTGAATAGAATGCTGAACGTGCAGTCAAGAAACTTGTTAAGAACCTGCCTGTTTTTTATGATTATGTAAAACATTACCATATTAGTCATTTTGTATAAGAAAACTTAAAAGAAAAAAAAATGAAAGAAAGTGAAAAATAGCATGCTCCAGTCTGTTCCATCAATATCAATTCTATCTTTGGAGGTGGATAGTATGTTTCATCAATAGTCCTTTGGGATTGTCTTGGATCATTGTATTGTTGAGAATAGTCAAGTCATTCACAATTCTTCATCAAATAATATTTCTGTCTCTGTGCACAATGTTCTCTTGGTTCTGCTCATTTCACTATACATCATTTCATTCATGTCTTTCCAGGCCTTTCTGAAATCATCCTGCTTGTCATTTCTTATAGCACAATCATATTCCATCACCATCATATAGCACAATTTGTTTAGCCATTCCCCAATTGATGGGCATTCCTTTGGTTTCCAATTCTTAGCCACCACAAAAAGAGCTGCTAGAAATAATTTTGTACAGATAGATCTTTCTCTCTTTTGGGGAATGTCTTTGGGATATAAACCTAGCAGTGGTATTGCTGGATCAAAAGGTATGCACAGTTCTATAGCCCTTTGGGCACAGTTCCAAATTGCTCTCCAGAATGGGTGGATCTTTTCACAATTTGACCAACAGTGGATTAGCATCCCAGTTTTCCCACATCCCCTCCAACATCTAGTATTTTCCTTTTTTGTTATTTGCCAGTGTGATAGGTGTGAGGTGATACCTCAGAGTTGTTTTAATTTGTATTTCTCTGATTGATAGTGATCTAGAGCATTTTTTCATATGATTATAAATAGCTTTGATTTCTTTGTCTGAAAGAGAACCTGCCTTTCAAAGCCTACTTGTTTGTGAGCATAGGCAAATCTTTTCAGAAACTGCAGCTTCCCCACCTGTAAAATGGGTAGAATACTACAGTACTCATGTCACAGAGTTAATGAAAGGAGAGAGTAATTCGACCACCATTGAGCCGTATATGAATGTGAATTTTTATATCCACCTGATTGTCTTTTAGGCACATTACAGATGCCACGCTGGCCATTGTGAAAGGAGAAACTATTCCACTTGATGTGCTGCAGATCAAGGTGAGCAAAACCATGGAAGTTCCGCTGGCCGTGTCCAGGTTTCTGTCTGGGCTCCTCTTCCATAAATGAAGTTTCCTTTTAAAAAATTAGTACCCAGAGCATCTAGTATGTATGGGCAAAGATAAAAGTCCTTTGTCTTGTTCCTAGTTGTTATAATTATTCTGATATTTGGGGCTGTTTACACATTGAAGATGGACAAATCTTTACATGTATATGTATAAAAAGAAGTGCTCTGTACTGAGATAAGTGCTCAGGGCCCTTTAAAATCTGTTCCAAGACTATGGATAAAATTAAAGCATCCTTTTAAATTGCCGCCAGTTACAAAGGAAGTAAGGATCTGCTCTCAGACGCTTCATACAGCTCTTATTTTGCCTGCTTGAGATAGTGGTACAAGTGGGTTGGGTTGGTTTTTTGCCTCCTCTCCTTTTTCTGCCAACATCCCCGCCCCCAACGTGCCAACCAAGCCTGTATGTTCTTTTTTTTTTGTTGGTTTTTTGTTGGTTTTTTTTTGTGGGGCAATGAGGGTTAAGTAACTTACCCAGGGTCACACAGCTAGTAAGTGTCAAGTGTCTGTGGCCGGATTTGAACTCAGGTCCTCCTGACTCCAGGGCCAGTGCTCTATCCACTGTACCACCTAGCTGCCCCTTGTACATTTTTTATTTATGACTACTATGTGGTACAGTAGAGGAAGTGTCTGGAGGCCAAAGATGGAGTAGTTTGGCAGTGCATACAACTCGAGTTAGAACTCTTCTTGACCATACCTATCATCTCAGCACCTTTTGTTTTTCTTTTTTGTTTCAGATATTCCTATTTTGTGAGTTGATTAAGCCCTTTTGGGTTTATAACTACTCTTTGTACTGGTAGTATGGTCAAGGAAGTCAAGAATATCCACAAATCAGTTCTTAGATCCTCAGAAAATGGGGCATTCCAGACTACTTTGGTTTCTTTTGCACCCAGCTAAAATAAATTTGACCTGGCTTCCTGAACCAATGTCTTTATAGACTAGGAAAATAAATTATTTAATGGCTATTCCTCCTCCCCTTACAACCTCCTTCCCCTTGTGCCGACCCATCCCCATATCACTGTATCCATGTAGTCCTCAAATTCTAATTAGGCATGTACTTAAGAATTCTCTGAGAGATATTGCAGTTGAGTAAAAGACGTTTTGTCCCCATCGGATCAGTAATATGATCCCAGATAGGAATAGAATCCTTGCTGGGTGCCACAATGGATAGAGCAATGGACCTGGAGTCAGGAAGACCCGAGTTCAAATGCCTCAGACACCTGCCTTGGCTTCTCCATTTATTAAATGGGAACAATAAGAGCTTCTGCCTCCCAGGGTTGTTGTCAAGATCAAATAAATTAATATTTATAAAGTGCTTTGCAAACCTTAAAAGTACTATATAAATATTAGCCGTCATCATCATCAATATTATTGTTGTACTTGAAATGTGTATGGAACCCTCCCTGCTTCTCTTCTTTCTAATGCCCTATGTAGAAGCTTTCGGGTTATGTCCATGTAGAACATTTTTTGTCTTTATTTGCCCAAACACTAACACAGTGCCTTAGACAAAGTGAGTATTTAATGTAAATGAATGAATGGCATGTAGGATAAAATGAGAAAGAATATTGCTTCCCTGCCTGCCTCTCTACCTTTGTTTTTTCCTTACCAACTTGAGGGCCATTCCCTGAACAGGGCTGACCTGTATGAGACCATAGTTTTCAACTATGGAAAATTTCTTAGCAGTCAGTGGTTAATTCCTCTTTTCATTTGAGGTCTAGCCAAAAAATAGATGGGCACTCCTTTTGATTCCAAAAGGAGCCGATTTCTATTCCCGGCCCTAGTATTGCTCAGGTCAGTTAAATTCCTCATTAAGCCTCCAGGCCAGGTTCACTTAGGAAGTTAATCAACAGGGGAAGTTTTGTTGTTTTTCAGTGATCTTTCAGCCATGTCTGATTCTTTGTGACCTCATTTGGGGTTTTTCTTGGCAAAGCTATTGGAGTGGTTTGTCATTTCCTTCTGCAGCTCATTTTACAAATGAAGAACTGAAGCAAGCAGGGTTAAGTGACTTGCCCAGGGTCACACAGCTCAGTAGGTGTCTGAGGTCAGATTTGAACTCGGGTCTTCTTAACTCCAGGCCTAGTGCTCTGTTTACTTCACCACCTAGCTGTCCCATAATAGGTAATGTATCCCAATTCAATTTATTTAAATTCTTTGAAAGGTACCCTCTAGATGCCCTTCAGGCCCGTAAAGATGAGTAAGGTGTGATTCATGGTCATAAGAAATTTTCAGCCTTGAAGGGAATGAACAAGTACTGTATCCAGTATGCCACCACTTGAAAGGCGATTTCCTAGGAGAGCATCTGTAGGCCATTCTCTCTTAATCCAGAGTTAAGTCTTTCAAGACCAGTTATACTAAGTTATACTAAGAATTCAGTCTCCCAAGGTATCCTCAACTCTAGCTCCAGGTTCCCACATAACCATTTCAAAAGCTCATGTTCTCCAAGTCAGAGATACATTAATCTTCAGCCCAAGAAAGTAATTTTTTAACAGAGAACTTCGGAGGTATCTTCTTATCTCCCTACTTCACTCAGCATTTCATTCCCCTTCTGCCGTTTTCCTGAAATCTTCTATTGAAAAATGTTCAGCCTCATTAAGAAAGATGGTCTGGAAGCAGTTGCCAAAATAGTATTGGAGGAATTTGGACAGGATCTCGCCTTGATTTCTCCTTTGACAGAGAGTAGTTGTATTGCTGTTCCCCATTTTAAAAGTCCAGCTGTGGATTAGCAAATCATACCTCCAAGTGGCATTTATTTACTGTTAAATAGTCACTGTAGTGAATCTGCCTCTTAACCTGGCACCTGCCATGGTTTTCTCATGTAGGGACAAGCTGTTCGTATAGTCTGACTGCCTTCTTACTGCTAAGCCTTCCCAGAAGAGACTCAGGCTTTTATTCTCATGCTTGAGAATTACAGATGACTAGGTAATTAATCCACCATAGCCAATTTAGCACTTAAGGATCTGGATGTTCCTGTGGTAAAGGGATGTTTTTAAATGGTGCCCCTAAGTGTATAGATCTAACACTATCTCACACACACGCACATTCATCCACTCATAATTTGAGCAGTAGCTCTTGGACAGCTGTGATTTTCTTCACTCTTCTATTTATTTTGTGTATTGCCTATAATACATTCTGATTTCAAATCCTGTCAATTCTCCCTTCACAATATTTAACACCTGATTCTCTGAACTATTGCAATAGACTTTTGGTTGGTTTTTCTGCCTCAAGTCTCTCCCCAGCCTAGTCCATCCTCCTTTACTCAGCTATCATAGCGATTTTTCTAAGGGGAAGGCCTGACTATGAACCCCACCACCACTACACCGCTCCCATCCCACCTCCAGAACCAAATATTGTAAAACTCTGTTTGGTTTTCAGAGCCCTTCATAACCTGGCGCCCTCCTACCTTTCAAGGGGTTTTACCCTATACTCTCTACCATACCCTCCTCAGTCCAGGGTCACTGACCTCCTTGCCATTCCTCACACAAGACACTCCACATCCCACCTCCAGGGATTCTTACTGGTTGTCCCTCTTACCTGGAATTCTCTCCCTTTTCATCTCTACCTTCTGGCTTCCCTAGTTTGTTTCAAGTTCCAATTAAAAATCCCACCATTGACAAGAAGCCTTTCCACATCTTTCTTAATGTTAGTGTTTTTCTCCATTGATTATCTCCAATTTATCTTGTATAAATCTTTTGTATATATTTTCATGTTCTCCCCATTAGACCATAAGCTCCTAGAAAGCTTGGACTGTCCTTTGTATTTCTTTGTCTTGTCAGTATTCAGCACAGTTCCTGGCACGCAGTAGGCACTTAATAAATATTTATTGACTCACTAGTACTATGTCTGGCACATCTTCCTTTACCTATACAATGGGTTCACCTAGTTAAAAGAGAAGGGATCGGGGGCAGCTAGGTGGTACAGTGGATAAAGCCACTGGCCTTGGATTCAGGAGGACCTGAGTTCAAATCCAGCCTCAGATACTTGACACTAGCTGTGTGACCCTGAGCAAGTCACTTAACCCTCATTGCCCTGCAAAAAAACAAACAAAAACAAAAAAAGAGAAGGGATCACTTTTCCCAGAATGGATTCCTTTGGAAGCAAGCCTATATTTTTTTGTTGTTTTTTGGTTTCCTTTGCAATCCGATGCATTTTATTTGATGCATTTAAGAACATTTTGATAAAGTCATCCAAAGTCTTTACCAGATTTTATGACAGAAAAGTTAAGAGCCCCACACTCTAAAATTATATTCTATCTACTCAGCATATATTTTGGTATACCTAGTCAAGTACACATTATCTTTCCCATTAGAAGGTAAACTCATTGAAGGTAGAGACTTTTCACTTCTGCCCCCATTCTGCATTTCAATTGAATTGTAACTCATATAGTCTGGAGTTTTGCAAAGCATTTTCTTTACAACAGCCTTGTGAAGTAGGTGGTGCAGTTATTCTTATTTTAATAAAAATTTTTATTTAAAGTTTTGATTTCCAAATTCTTTTCCTCCTTCCTTCTCTCCCCCCTCCTTAAGGCAGTAATCAATCAGATATGTTATACATGTGCAATTATGTAAAAAAATTACCATATTAGTCATTTTATATAAGAAAATTCAAAAGAAAAAAATGAAAGTGAAAAATAGCATGTTTAAGTCTGTGTTCAGTCAATATCAGTTCTTTATTTGGAGGTGGATAGTAGGCTTTATCATTAGTCCTTTGTGATTGTGCAAGCCTAGATTTGAGGAAATTTTGACCCCAATCCCAAACTCCAGACCTTTATACACAAACAACCATGTGTGTTGACAAAATGGTACAAAATTTCACCCTTCCTCATAAGATAAAGTAGCAGACCTGGGACTTGGGACCTGGACTCCCATAATGCTGAGTTGGAAGTCATTATACTTGACTATTTCTTAACATTTTCTGTAGAGGAGACAGTTGCTGAAAATTTTTTCTCTTGCTAAACATGATACTTTTTCCTAAATATTTCACACTGTCCATTTGTTTCATCAGTCATAGTTGCATCTCCTCCACTGATATAGCTTAAAACCCCTAAAAGTCTAAGGAGATGAGATGTTGTGGCCTAACAAGCTTATCATTGAGCCCTTCAGTGATGAGCCTTTCAGGATTTAGCTCGTTTGATCTTCAGATAGCAGACACACAGCCCTTCCCCAGATCCACACTCCAACTTGGAGTAGGCAAGCACTGCAATGACTTATGCTTCTGAAGAACCTAGAGCCACCTATCTTCGTACCATGATGAGGCATCAAAATAAGCCTTTAGTCACAGATTACTATTGAAATTCATACTGTATTTTCCTTCTCTCCCCAATAATTTTTTTTTTGGGGGGACAGTGGGGGTTAAGTGATTTGCCCAGGGTCACACAGCTAGTAAGTGTCAAGTGTCTGAGGCTGGATTTGAACTCAGGTACTCCTGAATCCAGGGCCGGTGCTTTATCCACTGCGCCACCTAGCCGCCCCCTCTCCCCAATAATTTTAACATGGCCTGCATTTTACTTCTGCAATTTCAAGAAGAGTTTTGGGTTTTGTTTATTTTTTTCAGTTAGCAACCTTTAAACAAAAATTTAATCTGGCCTTCCCACTATCCCTCTTCCATTAAGCAAATTTCAAAAATAAAGTTCTCAATAAATAAATGCATAGTCCAGCAAAACAAATTCCTATATTAGCCACATCTGAACATAGCTTTTAATCTCATTATTAGGAGATGAGTAGTGTGTTTCATCTTCACTTATTTGGATTCATGGCTAATCAGAGTTTTAAAATCTATAAGTTTACAATGTTGTCACCATTGTATAAATTGTTCTATTTCCACTTACTTTGCTCTGAATCAATTCACATAGACCTTCCCAGTTTCCTCTGAATTTGTCCATTTCACCATTGCTTATGGCACAATAGTATTGTTATATTCATGTACCATATTTTGTTTAGTCATTCCCTGATGGGACACTCCTTTAGTTTCCAGTTTTTATGTTTTTAATAAAATACCCAGGGGGCAGCTAGGTGGCGCAGTGGATAAAGCACCAGCCCTGGGGATTCAGAAGAACCCAAGTTCAAATCCAGTCTCAGACACTTGGCACTTACTAGCTGTGTGACCTTAGGCAAATCACTTAACCCTCATTGCCCTGCAAAACCAAATAATAAAATATCCAAAAGCAAATTGTGAAACTTAGCCTGAAAACCACTTGTGGCATATATAAAAATGGTATTTCTACAGCCTTGGACCCATCTATAGTCTTTCTGTAGGGTTTAATCCCTATCATTTGTCTTTGATTACTAAATGTTTCTAGACCAAAGGTTCATTTCATCAAGGTTTATGTCACTATTGTTTTTCTATGTCCTTAGGGAGAAGAAACCTTGTTGATTGTTCATACTTAATTTCTCCTGTCTCCAAAGGTCTCCTCAAATTAAAACCCCTATTAGATGACTCTCATATATGACTTTTCTTCTGCAATTATACTTTTCTTAAGACCTTCTAAATTTCTGTCCTACACAGTATCTTCCAAGGCATAATCTTCCCAAGTGCTCCCCTAATCTTTCCTTCCTGGGAAATTATCATATACATCTAAAGATGAAATATGGGCCACCATACATATATTTATATTGGGACAGGAACAAAAACAGTCTATGCTGATGGTTCTGCCTCTTCTGTTATGATCTATTGGGCCTGCTAGTATCCAAAAGAGCCATTCCAGCTAGTCAGCAAATTTTAGCTCTTCTGCTTTGAATGAGGTGGAAAACTGTATAAAACTCAAAACCTGTTTAGCAACAGGTTGACCATGACAACAGCTCTGGATATTTTCAATTATCAATGTAAAGTGATTAACTGCCCCTTTCACCATCCTTTCCAAGTTGGTTATTGCTTAGATTTATCTTTTTGTTGAGAATTTCAATTTAGTCTGATAGTAGCTACTTAATGACTTGACCTTACTCTCTACTATCATAGTTACTGGTAGGGATTTTTTCTTTGGAAAAATCTTAGTTATTTAGGGTTTATTTTCTCTGAAGATGAATCATTCCTGGCCACTCTTCCAGAGTTCATCCTTCTTCTTCTTCCGTAAAGCATTCTGGGTTGGCGACCTTTTATACAACTTACTACTACCTTCCTTGATCTTCATAATAGATTGGAGGTTGTGTATCATGTCGCACAGAAAGTGCAAAAACCCCTTTCAAAACCTGTCAGGAATTATGGACACCTGCAGAGACCCCTCACCACCCCCAAAAAATATTCTAAGAACATGGAAATACAGTAAACTACAGGTGTGCCACCAACACTAACAGGTCTGTCATCATGGACAGTCTTCCCAAGATACTTTATGGGGCCAGTGCTCTGATTCCATTATGAAATTCCTGGACTGATAAAGATGGCAGGCTCAAATCAACTTGTCCTTGTAAAAGGTAGATGAGGGAAAAGAAACTATGATAAGCTCAATTCCTAGGTAGTACATAAACTAATAAGTATTATAAAACCATTTTTGCTTTAGAGCCTGAAAGTAGCAACATATTGTTGTCAGCTGATCCCTGGGGTAGAATGACCAAGGATTGGCCCTTTTTAAAACTATGACTTAAGCAGCAGTTTTGAGGGTCATGTCCTTTGTGCCAAAAGTAATCTGTCTTGTTTCTTTAATATTTAAAAAGGGTTTTCATATTTTTGTTACTTTCTTTTAAATCAAGAATACTTCCTGTATACTAATGTAGAAAAATTATGTTATGGCTAACATGGAAATATGTTTTGCATTATTTTACATGTATAATGGGTGTCATATTGCTTTCCCTCTCAATGAGTGGTAGGGGGGCAGGAGGGAGAGAGAATTTAGAAAAAAATGACTGTTAAAAAATTTAAATTACATTAGTATGATTGCATTTGTTGGAATCATTTTCATTTCATGTGTTTACTTAACTTCCAGGGAGAAAAGGAACAACCTGTGTTTGCATTATCTGGCCTCAGATGGGGATCCTACAGAGATGCAGAAGTCAAAGTTAGCAAGTAAAGTAGTATTATTTTATAAATATGTGGTTTTTCTTTCATTGTATTCTACTTATTAGAGTTTTTAAGTGATAAGATCATAGTTTGTTTGTTTTAAATGATTCTATTCATTTGATTGTATTCGTTTATGGCTTTTTTTTTTTTTACCCTCTCTGGCAGACTTCTAAGTTGAGTTTTGTTTGAATTGTTGACTTAGAGGTTATTTTTGTGGAGGCTGGCCATCCTTGCTGCAAAGAGGTTTAGGAGAGCTTCTCATCTCATTAACACTGTGTTGATGGTGTTTGAGGAAGGCAGTAGGTTCACTGTTTAAATACAGGCCTTCTGAGGGTAAGAGTATGTCATTTTGGAGCCACGATCGTGGTATCTGCATGATCTGATTGCACAAGGGAAGTACTTCATAGGTCTTGTTTCTATACTGATGGATGGGAGGGCTTCTCCAAAACAAGGAAGCACCCTCTTTGTTGTGATATAGTGGGGAAATGGGGTATGGGTTGGGGTTAGAGTTCTTGGGAATTCCTCTTTAAAGAATTACACCCTCTTGCACACAAAACTTAGTTAGAATAAGGTGGTAGTTTATTGAGGAACAAGGGAAGGTAAGCGTGAGGGGAGGGAAACCATGAAAGAAATCCTTGGACTTTTCATGGGGAGATTTGGCATAAAGCACATAGCTCAGAGGTACCAAATCTCCTTGAACAGGAGACTGGAAAGTACTTTTATAGAGGCCTGATGGGGGTGGACCATCTGCCCATGAAAAGTTCCTTTAGTGAGAGAGGACCATCCCCCACTGGTAGTGACTAAAGGAATTGGGTGAGGGGTGGCTACAGATCCCTCTTCAGAACACAAAGGCCGAAGCCACACCCAAACTTACCTCCCCAGGGTAAGGGAGACCAGAATGAAGGGTAGGAATCCGAAGCTAGCTCAGTCCAATTTGGTTCAGCTTATCTCTCTAGGCGTTATCTGTCCTCTGGTTTAGTTTCTCAAGGAGAAGATTCCTTGGTGTGCCCCAGAGAACTTCTGGGGTGCTCCACACCCCATGACAGTTGCACTGGGAGAGCAAGGGATCCTCACCTGGAGGATAAGGAAAGAGGGAATTGTTTGGTCATGTTATAGAAATAAACTCGGAGTATCACAGATCTCCCATAGAAAAATAAATTCATGGGGCAGCTAGGTGGTACAGTGGATAAAGCACCGGACCTGGATTCAGGAGGACCTGAGTTCAAATGTGACCTCAGACACTTGACACTTACTAGCTGTGTGACCCTGGGCAAGTCACTTAACCCCATTGCCCCGCAAAAACAAACAAACAAACAAAAAAGAAAAATAAATTCATTTCTGGATATCTCATTGTCAGGGACTGTGGAATTGTTGCAGTTAGTGAATCAATAAACATTTACTAAGTATCTGCTACTTGAGAGCATTATGTTCAGTTCTTGGGCCAGCCATCATATGGATTATAATATAGTAAGGGGATGAGACATTTGCATGAAAATCTCAAAATATAGAAGGTCCTACAGATTGTAGTGTTACTGATCAGGTGATTGAGGAAGGCTTCATGGAAGAAGTCAAGTTTGAACTGGCCTTTAAATGAGTATGGGGGGAGGGGCAATGAGGGTTAAGTGACTTGCCCAGGGTCACACAGCTAGTAAGTGTCAATTGTCTGAGGTCAGATTTGAACTCAGGTCCTCCAGAATCCAGGGTTGGTACTTTATCCACTGCACCACCTAGCTACCCCCAAGTATTTTTCAGGAACCAAAAATTCCAAGCCGAGGAAAGAACATTAGGAAAGGCATGAAAGTGGGAAGTGTTTTTAGGAAACAGAGTAGTCTTAATTTTGCTGGTTCAGTCATAAGGATAATATGAGATAAGGTGGGGAAATGAAGACTTGATGCCAAAATGTGGAGGGTCTTAAAACCAAGTAACAGAGAAGTATGGATTTTATTTACTAGGTAGTAGGGATCCACTGAAGATTTTTTTTAGTTTATTTTTTTATTCTGAATGTAATGTATACCAACCAAAAAGGAACATTTCTCTAAATACTAAATAAAGCCAAACAGAATAAGAAGGTTATATCTGAAACTGAGAATCTTTACATAGAGTGTGCTGTTTAAATATATGATTATTCAATATGTCATTTCCAAAGAAGTCTGTTTCCTTATAAACTTCTTTTCTTTTTTGTGTATGTATTTAAAAAAAAATGTTTCAGTGAGCCTCTTTCCTTTTTTTTTTTCTTTTTTTTACATGTCTATCCCTAGTTCTCTCTTCCAAACTTTCCCTTTGGAAAAAAAAGAAAAATATTATCCACATCATAAATTATCACTGAAACAATGCAAATCCACACATTTGCCTCCACATCTATATACATAGATTAAAAATGTGCGTGCATACACCCGTGTGCACACAAAGACACACACATCATTCTACACCCAGAATACATCACCACACCTTCAGGAGGTGTGGGTTTTATACTTCTTAAGTCTTCTGAAATCATAGTTGACTACTGCAGTTATCAGAGTTATCATAAGCCCTTCGTATTTGTTTTTCTTTATAATATTATATTACTGTATAAATTGTTTTCTTGGTTTTGTAGACTTTATTGTACATAAGTTCCTATTTTTCCAATTTCGTTTAACCATTCCTTTTGTTATTTCTCATGGTGCAATAACGTTGCCACAAAAGTTTTTTTGAAAGAGATGAGTGACATGACCAAATCTACCCGAGTGAAAGCTTATTCTTTTTTAATATTTTAAAAATTAAATGTTTTATTGAAAACAATATTAAACATCAGTATAGCCTCCTAAACTTATTTAGTAACTCTTTGCAGTTTAACATCAATGAATAAAATGTAAACATCTTCCCTTTTTTCTCCCACTTGTAATATTGCCAACTCACTCTGCTCCTGTTTATCTTCGTAATCACATTTATTCACTTTGTCTTTTATTATCATCTCTCTCTCTTATTTAGGTAAGAATTTTACTCCTTCATACCTCCCAGCCACAGTTAGAAAACATATCTCCTTCCTTTGTCCTCTAATTTTTTTAATGAGATGGTCTTATCTTTTTATCATTTATCCATTTGTAATTTATCATGGTTTATGGCATAATGTAGTTATCCAAAGCAGGAGTTCTTAACTTTTTGTGTGTGTTGGCAACTTCTTGGGCAGTCTGGTGAAGCCTCTGGACCCCTTGTCAGAATAATGTTTTTAAACGCATAGAATAAAATACATAGGATTACAAATGAAATGAGTTTTATTGAAACATAGCTATCAAACAGATTTTTTTTTTTTTTTTTTGGCAGGGCAGTAAGGGTTAAGTGACTTGCCCAGGGTCACACAGCTAGTAAGTGTCAAGTGTCTGAGGTCAAATTTGAACTCAGGTCCTCCTGAATCCAGGACCAGTGCTTTATCCACTGCGCCACCTAGCTGCCCCTTATCAAACAGATTTTTAAAACAAATTCACAGACCCCAGGGTTAGAACTATAGATTTAAACCTAATTTATTCTAGAATTCTTTCTTGTTTTTCAAGCAATTTTTCTTATAAAGACAATACTTACCCTAGTACTTATTAGTATCCCTAACTTTATCAAACACTATATTCAATTGTTTTTTAGGTATTATTTGCTATCTGGTCTCTTCCACTGATCAATTTTTTATATTTTTTAACAAGGACTAAATCTCTTGATGATTACTTTTTTTTTTTTTTAGTGATGCAATTGGGGTTAAGTGACTTGCCCAGGGTCACTCAGCCAGTAAGTGTTAAGTGGCTGAGGCCGGATTTGAACTCAGATACTCCTGACTCCAGGGCCGTGCTCTATCCACTGTGCCACCTAGCTGCCCCGATGATTACTTCTTAATTGTATGGTTTGAGATCTGATGTTGCCAGGTTCCCCCCACTCCTACTTTAAAAAAATATTTCCTATAATATTCTTAACCTTTTGTTGCTCCATGTGAATTTTATTATTTTGTCTGTAATCCCTTGGTAATTTAATTGGTATGACACTAACTTTGTAAATTAATTTAGGCAGTAATCATTGTTTTTATCATACTGGCACAGTTCAACTAAGAGCAATTAATATTTGTCCAATTATTTAATATTTTCTTCCTTATTTTGGTAAAAAGCATTGTATTGATGTGGTCATATGCCCCAAGTGTGTTGATAGGTAGGCTCCCAGATACTTCATATAGTCCGAATAAAGTTACTTTGTAGTAGTTTATAGTTACCATATTTATTTTGAATAGGTTTTTTTCTAGTATCATCTTGCCAGGTTTTATTAATAATATACATAAAGACTGATTTGTGTGGGTTTATTTTAGATCTTACTACTAAGAAAATTTATTCTCGCATTGATGTGAAAGACACAGCAGGGAAAGAGCAAAGGTGGGAAGACTTGTTATCAGGTTATTGCAAGGATCCAGGTAGTTGTCCTAAGGTTGTGGCCGCAGGACCCAAAAAGAGGGGACAGATTTGCTTAAGATTGTAGAGGTGGGGGGGCGGCCAGGTGGCGCAGTGGATAAGCACCAGCCCTGGATTCAGGAGTACCTGAGTTCAAATCCGGCCTCAGACACTTGACACTTACTAGCTGTGTGACCCTGGGCAAGTCACTTAACCCTCATTGCCCCACAAAAAAAAAAAAAAAGATTGTAGAGGTGGGCCTCTATTTCCTATTCCCCGACTGCTTCGCCTGCTGAGGTCAGGTCCACGGCCATCGCTGCTTGGCTCTGCTGCTGCTGCTGCTGCTGTCCCTCGGAGCAACTTCCCCTCTCCCTCCCCAGCCCCGGCTCGGCAGCTGACGCAAAGATGAGTAGCTCTGAGGAAGCATCATGGATCTCATGGCTCTGTGGGCTTCGTGGCAATGAATTCTTCTGCGAGGTGGATGAAGACTGTTTCCAAGACAAGTTCAACCTCAAAAGGCTCAATGAACAGTCCCCCACTATAGGCAGGCACTTGACATGATCCCCGACTTGGAAGCTGCTGAGGAGTTGGAGGACAACCCCAACCAGAGGGACCTGATCGAGCAGGCAGCAGAGATGCTGTAAGGACTGATTCATGCCCACTACATCCTCACAAACTGTGGCATCGCTCCGATGTTAGAAAAATACCAGCAGGGAGACTTTGGCTATTGTCCCCTTGTATATTGTGAAAACCAGCCCATGTTGCCCATTGCCCATTGCCCATTGGACTGTCAGACGTATCAGGTGAGGCCATGGTGAAGCTGGACTGCCCCAAGTGCATGGATGTTTACACCCCCAAGTCGTCCAGGCACCACCACATAGACGGTGCTTACCTTGGCACTGGCTTTTCCCACATGCTCTTCAAGGTACATCCTGAGTACAGGCCCAAACGGCCTGCCAACCAATTTGTGCCCAGGCTCTATGGCTTCAAGATCCACCCTATGGCCTATCACCTGCAGCTTCAGGCAGCCAGCAACTCCAAGAGCCCTGTCAAGACCAAATGCTGACTTGTTTCCTTGGGCTGTGACACCATTCCCCTTCTGCCTCCCCTCAGGACACACACACTTTTCCAGAACCCCCCTAATGGTTTTTAGTTTAAATTAAGAAGTCACTAATGTGGTTGGTATGGTGGGAGTATGAAATAAGTGGAGGAAAAGGCAAAAAATAAAAAGATTGTAGAGGTGGAATTGACAAGACTTGGTAACTGATCAGATGGTAGAGTTAATTTAGAGAGAAAAAACAAAGGATAGCCTTAAAGTCTTAATGGGGGAGTCTGAGCGCTAGTAGCACAGGTAAGGAGGGTGGGGGACTGCAGGCTCCTCAGAAATCAGCATTGTAGCCTTGCCTAACATATCCTCTCCAGAGCTGTGGTTTTTCTCTCATGCCTCTCTCATGCCTACCCTACTCCCTCGTTTTTCACTTGCAGACTGCCCCTTTGCCACCATCACACAGAACTCGCTTCCTTTGAGGTTTACTACATCCTTTGTTATGAACCAGTACATTTCCTTCTCACAGGTTTTCTGAGGTTCTGTATGTTCTTCCGTTTCCCTTTCTTTCCAACCCCTGCCATTTTACTTGGATACTTCAACATGCTTGTCTTTCTCCCCTCAAGTACTTGGGCCTCCCAATTAATCACTCTCCTGAACCCCTGTGAACTTTTACCTTCACTCTGTCTTAGTACTTGCAAGGATAGCCATACCCTTGATCCCTCATAATTCCATAACTGGAATTTCTCTCTCCAGTCATAACCAATCTTTTCATCTTTCCTTCTGCCTCCTAAGTCTAGCCTTCGTTGTCACTGTAACTTAGTCTCTTTCCCACTCCCCATACTCCCAGCCTCTCAGCCCTGCTCTAGCTTTCCTTCCTTTTCTTCACAATCTTGACTGTGTGCTTGACTCAGTCATCCCTATATCATTAGCTGTCTCTGCATCTCTTCCCTTTCTGTCCCATTGGCATTTTCCTCTAGCCAGTCCCAAACCTGGCTTATTCCCACTATCTGCCTTCTACATTCTAACTCGTGGTTGCTGAACATTTTTAGAGAAAACGAACTGACTGCTGACCCACTTCATTACAAATTGGTCTAATCTCAAAATGATTTTCACTATAGCAAAGTACTAACAGTTTTCTTTGACTGACTTTCATACTCTCCACAGTAGCTGTTCCTATCCTTCATCATTATCTCCTGCCATGTTTACTGAGAAAAAAGAAAGCACCCCTCATAAACTCCCTCTCCTCCTCAAATCCTGCACCTCAAAACTTGTTTTCACTTACTCTTCTCTTTTCCTTTCAGCTAGTTTCTGAGGAGGAAGTTGATTTGGTCAACATTTCTCCTTATGCTTCTAAGCCTATCTCCTCACACTCTTGGGGAATAGGTTTTCTCAGCATTCTCCCATCTGCAGTCTGTCCAAATTCATTACTTGCCTACAAACATGTCTCTCCCTAATACTTGAAGGGGAAAAAACCAAAACTTTTTACCTGACCCTGCTTCTCTCTCAAGCATTGCTCCTATATCTTTTTTTTTTTCCTTTTTATAGCTAAATTCATAGAAACATCTGTCTGCACTCACTTCCTTTTTCTCACCTCTCATTCATTTCTCCATCCCTCACAATTAGGCTAGGCTTCCAACTATACCACTCAATGAAACTGCTCGCTCCCTAGTTAAACATTTTATTAATTAACTGCTAATTCTTATAGTCTCTCTTCAGTTCTCATCATTCATGATCTCCACAGCATTTGACATGGTTGGCATCTCTTTCTTCTGCATATTTTCTCCTTTTTGAGTTTTAGAGATGGTACTTTATTCTGATTCTTCCTCTACTTGTCTGACCACTCCCTCTCAGTCTTCTTTGCTGACTTATTGTTAGCTCCTACCACCTTTGCTTAGGCATACCTAAGATCTGTGTCCTAAACCATCATCTTTTCTCTTTCTATACTTACAGCCAGATTGGTACTTTTAAAGCACAGAGCTGTCTACAGTGGGAGGCTTTGGGAGGTTTTTATGGCCGTTAGGATCAGCTGTCAGCTCCCCTATTTGGCATTGAAAGCCCTTCACAATCCCCCTCCTACGCCTCTCTCTAGAGTGGCTTCCCATCACTGCCCCTCACACATACCACACTTTGAGCAAACTAGCTTGCACTTCTCCTTGCTCAACACTTCATCTCTTATGTCTGACATTGAACAGACAGTCTGTCATGCCTGGAACATTTTCCTTCCTCACCTCTACTTCCTTCAAGGCAGACTAGCTGCTGTAGGAGGCTCTCTGAGATCTCCCTCCCCCAGGTATTAGTGCCTCTTCCTTCCCAAAATAACTTTGGTTTTTGTTTTTGCTTATCTGGCTCCCTCCTTGTCATTATATCTCCTTTCTCCTCTTGGCCTATAAATTCCTTCAGGGCAGGGCTGTTTGGTTATTTTGTCGTTGCAGAGTGGATTTGCACTTGGTAGGTGCTTAACAATATCTGTTGAATTGAACTGAATAATGAACTCTATATTTGTACCTCTTCTACTTGTAGTCATAAAGTCTGTCACAGCAAAGTATTTTGTTGGTGCTTACCCTATTTAGTGATGGAAACATTGCTATGTTCTGCACATCATCTTTGTATATGTATCATATCTGATGTGGGATGGAATTAGGGTCAAATTGATCGTGAGTTATCCCAAAAGAATTACAGGACTCAAAAAAAAAAAAAGAATTACAAGACTCAGTGACTCAGTTTCCCAAGTTTTATTGCAATACTGTGGGTGAACACAGGGAGAGAACCAGAAAAGTGGAAAGGTATCTCTCGAATTAGGAAAAAAAATACAGTTATATTTATAGTATGGATAAATTGATTATTAGTCTCATTATAATAATCTCCACCTTAGGGAGGTATGGGGAGGGCCTATCCTAATTTGGAGTTCCTGGGGTCCTAAGCCAACCCTCTAGGCGGGTGCCTTTTTCCATAGAAGTGTGTTTTGGGGGTTTATAGTCATAAGGTAAATCTGGGGACAAATTTGGCCTTTTCTGCACATGTCTCATTTTTCATTTATTTCTAGTTTTTGTTTTCTATAACCTTTCAGTATATCTTTTTTATTGTTACGGTCTTTTTGACCTGGCCCCTTATGTTCTTGTTATGATCTTGTTATGGGTACTGATTACTGTGGGTATGCGAGAAGCCAGGCCCGAACTTATATTAATGAAGAAGAGAGCTAATATCTGGATTAGAGCTTGGATCTTGAGTTTTTCTGTTAACCCCTTTTTGCCTCCTACATCAATATCCTTCCATTTGCCCCTGTGCTACAGTTTTGGATTTGTTTTATTTTTTTATTTTACAAAACCTTCTGTTTAATACATAACCAAATGTCAATAACTCACTACATAGAAAACTTGTTGGCGGCCTTTTGGGGGAAATGTCTGAGTGGGCAAACGGTGCAGCGCTGTGCAGGTACAGTTCAGCACTGATAGAAATGTCCTCCAGCTGCAGCTAGGTGGCGCAGTAGATAGAGCATGGGCCCTGGAGTCAGGAGTACCTGAGTTCAAATTCCTCCTCAAACCTAACACTTACTAGCTGTGTGACCCTAGGCAAGTCGCTTAACCCCAATTGCCTCACTTAAAAAAAGAAAAAGAAAAAGAAATGTCCTCCAGACTGGGCTGGTGACGGCTGTCTGATCAGTGCCCCTTAGGACGCTGCTTGGTGTCCAGTTTAACACCTTAAATGGGACCATCCACCAACTGATTGTGCAATGGAAAGCCTGCTGAAGAATAGCACTGTGCTAAGTCACAGCCATTGGAATGTGAAGGGACCTGGTGGTTTAGAGATTGGACACCTCAGCAGGGAAATGGGAAAAGTTGACCTGTTTTGCAGTTGAAGAAATAGAATTCTTGTAAAAAGTGAACTATATAACCCGGGGAGCTTCCCTGTTGAGGAATCGAGGGAAGGTCCATGCTTTCTTATCAGTGGGGATCATCTCTGATTAAGAAGTTGAATAGCTTTCCATTCCCAAATGGATCAGGTCATAACTTCTCTTTCTGGCTTTGAACTGGAGGTGGCATTAAAGACTCTCCCATGATCTGGCCCTATCCTACTTGCCTGATCTTATCTCTTATTATTCCTCAATGGACTATAAACTTCTTAAGGGCAAGTCCTTTTTGTGAGGATTTAGTGCTGTGCCTTGCATATGGAGGTATTTCATTGTTAGCCACACTGAACTTGTATACTAGTCTCTGGCTTTAGTATCTGTCAGAAGCCTTGCTTATTTCTAACCTTTTCTCATGCTCTCGCCCCTGGCTGTAATGGTCTCTGAGCAACTCTCCTCCCATACTCTAGGCCTCTCCTTGCCCAATAACTTGAAGTTTGCATTACCCTTCCCTTCTTGAAATCCTTAGCACTTGATATTTGTGCTATGTATTTAGGCATGAGATTATATTCATTTTAGTGCTTTGTTATGTAGTGGAATTTTGTAGGGACCCCCAAAGGGTTGTCGTTTACCAGTCTGGGTCAGGGTCGAATAATAGCAGTAAGGAAACAAGTAGCCATTTCTTCTAGCTGGCCAGGGCAGATTCTAAGAGGGATGGCAGTCTACTTTGAGCATGACATAAGAGTCTCTTTATACACAGATTTTTAGGGCAGCTTTCATAAGTTAAATATTATTCAAAGTAACATTCTATGAAACAAAGAAAAGATACTTATTCCTAAAACACTGTTGGTTATACAAAAAAAATACTTATTGGGGAAAATGTGTATTCTTAGCTATTGGAGATGAATAAGGGTGTTATTGTCTGAGTATAGCTGATCTCACTTAAATCAAAGAAATCTGCCTGTGGGATCAAATAGGGAAGAGGACTTTCCCAGGACTCCGAACTCCTCCACCTTTAGTAACAGTCTTTTGGTTCCAATAAGAGGTGAGAATGAGACACAGGACACTGGCTACTGCAACCAGTGTGCCTGGAGTTCTCCCATAATCACATACTTGCCAGTGTTGTTCTCTGTTCTTTTATGGATGGTATCTCCCTGAGGTGATTATAAGTTCCCTCAGGTTCAGAGATCAAGTCACATATTTCTCTTGTGTCCCTCAGCAGTTGGCACAATTCTGGGCATTCTTAGAAGCTCAGTAAGTGTCTGTTGAGTTGCATCAAGGGCAGATAGTGTACAGTGAGCAGTCAGTTATTTATGAACTTTAAGATAAGGATCTACCTTGGGAGCCTCTAAACTCTAATGCTGGCTGCCTCTCCCCAGAGCCCCTCAAGTCTTGTTGCTGGCCACATCTCCCCTGCATTGCATCATGTAACGGTTTGCTGCTTACGTACCATTTTTATACTGTAGCTCAGTTTCCCATGCCAGCACATTAGTACCGTACAGAGACACCACAACCTTCTCCATTGTGCTTCAGTGGATGTGTCTTCTCCTCAAACTTCTAATGGCTCACTTCACAGCCCCTCCAAGCCTTTTCATTCTGTGCCACTCTTGCCCATGTCCTCCCATTAATCCTCCACAAAAGATTTTCCTCCTGAACCTGATCTCTCTTCATGTAGAAGTATCTGTATTTGCACATAGACACCAGGAAAAGAAGCTTTTTTTTTATACTGACACAGTCATTTTTCTGACCTTAAGTCTGTGTGTGTTCATCTTATCACTGTAGCCTGGTGGTTTTCTCACTAAGGGTACAAATATGTACATTTATGTTGTGAATGGTACAGATCAGATAGATAGGATGTTTGGAAATGTGGCTAATCATATGTTCTCATCAGAATTTCATCTTGATCTTTTTCAGGTACTGGTATCTTGGACCATTAAAAACCAAAGCTGCTCACTTTTTTAGTACTCTTAAGGCAAGTAAACTGCAAAACGTGGAAAATTATCATTAGAAGAACATTGCATTTTTATATGTTGTATACATTTCTCATTTTGTTTCTAGTAGAAAAGGGAAATGGGGATGAATGGGACATCTTTCATCTCATTTTGTAGAGCAACTGCATATATATGAGACTGCTTCTCCAAAACAGGAAATACACACGAGACACCCACATTAATAATCTTCTTGTTGATAAGTTGTCCCGTGTACCCTTCTAACACTATTCATTTCTTCTCTGCTATTGTGCAAATAGTAAGTATACTGACTAACCTGTGTGTGTGTGTGTGTGTGTGTGTGTGTGTGTGTGTGTGTGTGTGTGTGTGTGTGTGTAGATATCTATATATCTGGAAAAATGTGTTTGTATTAACATACGTGTATGAATCTATCTGTGGGTATATGTATCTAGGCAGATTTGTTTGAATTTGTATTTAGATGTGCATCTCTGTATTGTGAACAGATCGCAAATTGGAATAAGCATATTTTATACACACACACACACACATATATATTATGTATAAGCAAAAGGATTAGTGCATTCTGTGGGTTGATGTATGAAGGGTCTGGGTAAAAACAGATACCTTTCTTAAGAGATAGTTACATAAGGCTTTATATTGCGGGCTTTTAACCTAGGATTTATGAACTTTAAAAATATATATATTACTGTATTTCATATCAATGAAACCCTATTTCAGTATAATTCGTTTTCTTTTTAATCCTATGTATTTTATTTATGTATTTTAAAACACTCTGGGAAGGGATCTACAAATTTCAACAAAAGGAACCATGATACATTAAGATTAAGAAATTGCTTCATGGGGCAGCCAGGTGGCACAGTGGATAAAGCACCCGCCCTGGATTCAGGAGGACCTGAGTTCAGATCCGGCCTCAGACACTTGACAGTTACTAGCTGTGTGACTCTGGGCAACTCACTTAACCCTCATTGCCCTGCAAAAAAAAAGAAAAGAAAGAAATTGCTTTATGGATAGAGCACCGGCCCTGGAGTCAGGAGTACCTGAGTTCAAATCCGGTCTCAGACACTTAACACTTATAGCTGTGTGGCCCTGGGCAAGTCACTTAACCCCAATTGCCTCACTAAAATTAAAAAAGAAGAAGAAGAAGAAATTGCTTCATGTAGAAGAGGTAGGGTTGGGGGCAGCTAGGTGGTGCAGTGGATAAAGCACCGGCCCTGGATTCGGGAGTTTCTGAGTTCAAATCCGGCGTCAGACACTTGACACTTACTAGCTGTGTGACCCTGGGAAAGTCACTTAACCCCTATTGCCCCGCAAAAAAAAAAACAACAACAACAACAAAATTTTTAAAAAAGAAGAAGAAGAAGAGGTAGGGTTAAGAGGCTATTTTATGTGAAGAAAAGAAAGAAAGCTTTAGGATTTAAGGCCACAAAGGGTAATCTGGAATATGAGATTTTGGTAGCAGTAAGTCACCAAACACCCCCACCCACCCACCCTCCCCAGTGCTCAGACATCTCTCTGACTTTAACCTTTGCAAAGTGCCTACCTGCATTGTAAAAGAAGTTTTATTGTCAGGGAATTTCCTTATTCGCTAGCACTGAAATCACAGGTCCAATTCTGTCCCTGGGAATGAAACAGATGTCTTTGCCTGAGACACCCTCCAACTCTGGAACTGCAAATGACTCTTTTAGGACCTTTGTTTTCCATATTAGAACATAGTATTACATTCCTATTTACAGGCTGTACAGATAAACACACACACACACACACACACACATCCCCCTCAGCACTGCTGAGCTCAGAAGTTCAATGGGGAGGAGCCAATTTCTGAGACAAATGAATCCAGAGAGAACCTGATTATGGATTTCGAAGCAGAATGTTAGTATCTTTGTCTTTCAATTAAGTAATCCATGATGTAACAGTACTTTTTGTTTTCATTAGCATCTGTATATGTGAATTGAATTTGTTATGGAATGATGCACTTCACAAACGTATAGTTCTGTCGTCTCGGTGTGTTATCCTCACAGTTTTCCCTGTCCTGAAAGGAAAGACTGGCATTCAGTCTTGGTTTGAAGGAAAGATTCCTTAAACCTCTTTGAGAAATCAGCTCTAGGCATTCAGTCCCCAAATCCTTTTTTGGACCACAAATTCATAGGGAAGAAAAGGAGGTTGTTAGAATTTGTTTATCTATGTATTAGAAACCTATTTCACTGCCTAAGATCTTCCAGGAGTTGTCATTAGTAACATTTTTTAAATCTTTATGTCAATCTAGGAGTGGCCTCAGACACATCAGGCTTCCATCTCATACGTGGGACCCACTGAGAGGCCACCCAGTGAACCAGAAGAGAAGCCTCCCAGGCCTGCTTTATACAAGAGGATATTCCGAAGACTTGCCTCATACTGGACACGTTCGCAGGATGGTGAGAGATGTTATCTAGAGGACTGAGATAACCTCCCTCAACCAGCTTCCCTAATCCATCAATCAGCATTTATTATGTGCCTCCTATGTATCAGGCACTCTAGTGGGTGTAGGGGATACAAATAGTCCCTTCTCTTGAGGAGCATACATTCCAGAGGTAAATATAGCAACATTACTCAGAGGTCGTTTGGTTCATCCTCTGCTTCTGATCAGCACAGGACTCAAACTGCCAAACAAATTGGTCTGAGTTCTTCTCTCCTTAGCTGTATTCGTTACATGGCAGCACGCTAACCCCTAACCCCAAGGGATGACAGTAAGAACTTCTGGGGGGGAGTTGTGGCAAAGAATGGGCCCTTCTTCTTTATTCCTTTTGCTGCTGCTCTTTGTTGGAATGTTTCCTTCATGGACCTTCCACCATGACTCTGACTCTCCCTCTCCTCTGTGTATAAGTGAGGTGTGCAGTAAATAAAGCAAAGGTAGAGCGGAAAAAGAAAGACTAGGCAGGCCGAATGAAGTGGAGCTGAGCAGCTGACGGCCCCAGTCATTTATTTTGCATTGGTAGTAGTGGAACACTAATGGAAGTAATGACCTGTGCCTAATGGATTCACACAGCCAACTCTCAGAAGGTAGAGCCAGAGGTCTGGAAAGAAGTGCAGCTGTCCACCCTTGAATTATCCATCACAACACGGAACAGTCAACCTGACCTGATGGTAAGAGGGTCATATTATAAATCAGTATTTTGTGTCCTTAAGTAAGGCAGCACGGTTACTTGGGCTTTCTACAACTCAGCGTTTTGGTTTGTACCATGTCATTGAGTGAAAGGATAAAGATAGAAGGGTTAGGATGGGGTGAGGGGTGTGTGAAGGGGGTGATGCCATGCCAGTGAGGGATGAGACCAGAGACATGGAATCATAGAGTGTCAGAGCTGGGAGAAACCTTAGGTAATGTGGAGTTTAGCCTTTTCACTCTTTTAGATGACAAAGCTGAGGCCCAACGAGGTGAAGTTTCTTCTGAAGCCTCTGATTTGGATCCAAATCACCCAATTTTTACTCCAGTTATCTTCCTACCACACTGTGGTACCTCATATGACTGGGGAGGATTTTTGTTTTAAAGCCTCTTGGCTCTAGTAAAGAATTCTGACCCTGCAAGCATTGGCTTAGGGCAGTCTTCAGCTTTTCTGCCACATTGACAGGGCACAAAGCCCTGTAGATTATCAGCCCCATCCATTCACTCTTGTCAGTATAAATTTTAACACATAGTTTTATGTGATTTACATTTTGATCCAGCCCAATGACTTAGATTGCATGTTAAAAATCACTGATCAGAGAGTTCTAAGATGAATATTAAAGTGCCTTAGACTTTTTACAGTAGTGAACTAATAGAAGAAGCATATCCTGTATCACTAGATGTGATGGATGATATTTGCATTGTATATTACTTGTAAAAATCAGTGAAGTCACAAACTAGTTAACCCTTCCACAAATTGCCAGGTGCTGACAAAGAGGAGAAAAAGCATGATCAAGATAACATTCTAAAGAGTTATACACTTTTGTTGAGTTTAAAAACAAACTAAATAAACTTTCATTTATTCATTCATATGAATAACAGTTCTTATATAAGGTTACCAGTGTTAGAAAAGTTGGGAAGAGTAGAAAATTTTCCTATTTCTTTTTTTTTTTTTTGGGTGGGGCAGTGAGGTTTAAGTGACTTGCCCAGGGTCACACAGTGTCTGAGACCAGATTTGAAGTCCTCCTGAATCCAGGGCCAGTGCTTTATCCACTGTGCCACCTAGCTGCCCCTGCCGCTTAAAGTTTTAAACTTTTCCTTAGTTCTGTTTGTCACCTTTCTCTTAGCCTCTCAAGGAGCGGATGCTCTCTGACTTTTGCATTTGCCCATGTTACCATTTTGGACAGATTATGTTACCATTGAGAAGATCAGTGATATTGGCCTAAATCTGCCATATAATATCACAGTCTCAAAGCTGCTGAGTGAAGAGGAATCACTGGTGATTCCAAATGTCCCCCAGTCTTGTCATTCCTGGCAGAGCCATCTTCTACTTTGAGACCCACCCATTCTTTATCAGAGCTGCTGCTAGCCCCAAGCAATCAGGCCTACCAGAATAAGGCTGTTCAGGAAAAATCAAGACTAGGAGTCTGATTTATGTACGAATACACTGGCTTTATAGGTTAGATGAGCATGAAGTTGTGTTCCACAGGAGCAAATGGGATTGAATAGATCAGCTGGATATTTTAGGTCAAACAGACAAGGAGTAGAGTTCATAGACAGCAAGTTAAGGTATGAAGGGCCAGTATAAAAAGCAAATAGATCTAGAATTTAGAGATCACAGCACCAACAAGAGACACCCATGTGTGCCCTAGTCAAATAGATTGCATGTCTGTCTGTCTGTCTGTCTGTCTGTCTGTCTGTCTGTCTGTCTCTCTCTCTCTCTCTCTCTCTCTCTCGGGTTACTGGTTTTGTTACGCTCTAGTATATCTCTGTGGCCCTTGCTTCTTTGCTTTTGGCTATTCCCACCCAGAAAAGGAATAAAGTAATTACTGGGTTATTGGTTTTTGTGGTTTTTTTTTTTCTTAATGGAAGAGAGAGAATGTACACTAGTGGGCAGTACTGTGCTGTGAGTCAGGGAGACTTGGGTTGAAATCCCATGTGACCTATGTTCCTATATAAGTATGAGTAGGTCACTTCTCTGAACTTAAGGCAACTATCAAAGTTGTAAACAGATTACAATCTGTATTGGTGGAGGGAATTCCCAAACTGACAAACTCACAGGTACTTGAAATGGCAGATACATGGAATCATGGTTACAGTGCGGGACTTGGAGTCAAGAAAACCCGAGTTCAGACACTTAAGAGCTGCATTACCCTGAACAAGTCATTTAATCTAAGTGTAACGATTGATTGATGCCACCTGCTGGAGACTTACTGTAGAAAAGTTCTGCCATGAAAGGAAGGTCTTTGAGGGCAAGGCCATGCAGCTTTTCTTTGGCGTCAGGAAGTGACGTTTGCTGGTGGGAGGAGGAAGGGGGAGCTGGCGCTCTGATTCTCACTCTTTCCTTTGGACTCTGGTGGAGAAGGGAGCTAGAAATGCACTCCCCCTTTAATAGATAGAGGAATCTAGGCCTTTTTTTCTCTCTTTATCAAATTCTTATTCTCCTTAATAAATGCTTAAAAGTCTAACTCTTACTAAAGCTTATAATTTATTGGCGACCACTCATTAGATATTTTAGACAGACTAGCTAGAATTTTAGCTGTAGCAAGCCTTAGTTTCTTCATCTGTAAAATGGTAATAATAATCATATCTATATTAGAGAGTTCTTGGGAGGCTCAAATGAGGTAAAAGTGCTTTATGTAAAGCACTTTGCAAACCTTTAAAGGGCCGTATAAATTATTGTTGTTATTCATGCCATATTTTAAGTGATAGTCCTCTTCAATATCTCCCAACTAATTTCGTGTAAGGAAGCAGGAAATAAACTGAGGGTCACTCCAACAACCACCACCAGAATAAATTAGGCCATAGGCCTGGGTGCAAACCCTATGTGCTATTGACTGGAATTGTTTCTTGGAGCAGTAGACTTCCATCACCAGCAGGTGAGAGAGAGACAGAGACAGAGACAGAGACCCCGAGACCGAGACCTGCACAAGGTGAACCCATTAGGGGATTTATATTGTACAGCTTGTGGTGGCATCAATAAGAATGGAGAATCTGAAATACATTTCCACACATGGGACCAGGAATTACAAGAATGTGATCACTGATTATTATTTTTAGTGATTGGCACCTGCCAGGAATATCTCTGAACTGTTTTGGCTTAGGAAACAAGAAAACAGAAGTGAAGATCAGGGTCCCTTACCGGAAGTCGTGAGCACATCTTGGGCTGTAGAGCGTGAGCCTCCTCCTGCCAGCCTGTGAGAGCCATGAGAGCAGGCAATAGGTCCTGCCTAAACGAATCTTCCTCCCTCACCTAGCAAGGAGGCCTTCCCCACATTCAGCATTTAGGAAAGCCTTACTGAATCTCATTAGCTGATGTGTTGGAAACACTAATAAGAGTTTTCTGAACTCTCTTTCTCAGGGCACAGAAGATTTCATGAACATTTGCATTGAACCAGATACTGTCAGTAAAAGTGACTTCATAAGTATAGGGTAAGTACAAAGGAGAAGAGGCTGGTCTGCAGAGTGCAGGAAGTGAGGTTTTACACTCTTAATGTTCTCCAGTCACCAGTGGTCTGTCTGAGGGTTCAAAGGAGGAATCTGATGGGGTTGTTTTTCTTCTGCTTCGATTTTAGTCCAGCTTCCCAGATTGCTCTTCCTTGTGTGGCTCCACCACCACCTTTGGGCCTCTTTTGGAGGAGATCACAAGCACTTCACACCAGCCTTCTCTTAACCCACAAGGAAAGTGAGAGAACTTAATGACCAGCTCACCTTTTTCCTTTCCCAAGACTTTAATCAATCGACCGTCAAGCATTTAGTAAATTCCTCCTATGTACCAGGGATTGTGCTAGGCACAGTGCATAGAGAGCCAGAAGGGAAGCCCTGCTGGTCATGAGAGCAGCTAGAGAGGCTGTCATGATCATGGGCCACAGGCTAGGCTTCACCTGCCACTCGGTTGGTTTCCATTCTCAGTGCTCCCTCTACTGCCTAAAAAGGGGAGAGGCACGTTCATCTGCAGCTAGGTCCCCATGGTTACTGCTGTATTCAGATGTACTGGATGCTATTTCCCTGTGGTGAGTCTCTGGCTTTGGCTGCTGGGAGGGCTTCACTTAAATGAGAGCCATTCCTGCAGTCAGTGAAGAATCTTCAGACCCTGGATATAGCCTTGCTTTTATCTGCTAGATGTAGGAAATGCCTTTTGTTTTCCTAAAGAATAGATAGATACTAAGGTTTCTATTGTGAGTGTTTGTCACTGAGGCCAATGATGATGAAATCTCCCCTCTTTAAGTCTGGCATCTAGTGACAGGATTAATCTTTGCTAATTGTGTTGTGTCAGGTTTTATCTTATGCAGCTTGAGGACAGGAGCAGATCTTTGTAATGGTGTAATTCTGTGGTATTTGTGGGTTTTTAAAGAGGGTAGGAAAAGAGAATCATGTGCCACACTGGGTTCCTCCAAAAAGGAGCATTTTAGCCACTTAGGACAGTTAAACCTATGAGGTCAGAATTATAGAAAGGGTGAATAGGGACTAGACCTGTGATTTCATTGGTAAAGGGACCTCCCAGGTGAGGGAACAAATACAGGTCAGCAGCTTTTGTGCAACTTAGTCACTGAAAGACTAAGTGATTTGCCCACGGTCACACAGCCAATATGTCAGTGGTGGGACTTGAACATAGGTCTTCCTGATTCTGAAGCCAGCTCCCCAGCCACTTTTCCATCAGGAGATACAGGTGTGATTTAATGTGTGTGTGTATGTGTGTATGTATGTATGTGTGTGTGTATATATATATATATATATATATACACACACATACATACATACACACATACACACATGAATTAAATTTATTATTTTTTAAAAGGAACATGAATTATCTGACTTTATTCAGGTGAGAAGAGTTTGATGGGCCATGTTTTATAATATGATTGTAAAGTAAAGAGAGATCCTTTCTTCTAGCTTGTAGAATCAGTTATCCTTCTTTCTGGCCACTCCCTCATAATGAAGTAAGGCTTCATTGCTGTTAGGATCCCTCTCAAAATCCACAAAATGGTTTGAGACAAAGAACCAGGACACCCAGCTTTCTTCCTCATTCTGCTACCTTGAGAAAAGAATTTAAATTTTCTGGGCTGCTTCTAGTTAATAGGGAAGGAGAGGGTCTAAAAGACCTTAAAGTCCTTTACAACTCCAAAATCTTGATTCTAAATTAGTTTAGAAGGGCTAAAGGAGAAAGATCATTTACCCTTAGCTGGTATCTTTGTCATCTTGAAGTATTATTAACATGATTATGCTTTTTACTTAGCTAAAAGAAAAATATTGTAAAAGAGAAACAAAGGGTTTTGGGGGGGGGAGGTATTGGAATCCTTTTCATCAGGGTTGTACTCAAGGAAATCTGAGATGACTAAACCAGAGCTTGTGTTCCAACTGTGTTACTTCTATGATGTCTGTATTGGTAGGATATATTTCTCCTTTTCCTGACGTCACACTTCCTCTTTTTTTCTCTTCGAGATTGCTGCCAGTATTTATTTGGCTTCAGACCCCTCTTTTGATTTCTCCCATTTTTCTGTTGTCCCTCTCATCCCCAATCTCCTCCATAGTTACCATTCAGGTTTCAAATCATTTGCTTCCCAAGAATTACTAAGTCATTTGGTGATTTCCCTGAGATCCAGGCTTTCAGTCTAGGCTGTATGTAACATACAATGCCTTGCTTATCTGCCAACTGCAGATGCCTTTGTCTCGTTCAATAGCCACAGACTAGTGACCCCATATCAAAGGAGACTTGAGGTTGGTGAAAGTTATTTTTTTTGTGTCGTTCTCATTAGGCAAAATATCTGCTTTTACTCACCACAGGGAAATAGCATCCAGTACATCTGAATAATCAAGAGTGGAAAAGATAGAATAAGATCTTGGCTTTTTCAAGGTGTTTTTTAAAAATCTAGTGAAGGTTTCATATATTTGAAGATGTAATATTATAGCTAGAAGACTATGAAATAAACATTGGATTAATTCACTTAGATTTCTTATGATCTTTTCTCCATTTCTGAAAGAATTTTGATGTCTGTGCCTTTGACTTGCCCAGTGGATTTGGGAGCTTTAATAACCACTTAGTTGAGGTGTAGTGCTAGACTCAGATACTGAATTTTTCATTGTATTCATGTGAAGATGAGTGATTACAACCTTGTACGATGGAGAACGCAGTAGAGTTGGAAGGCCTGAGTGCCATCTCTACCTCTTAACGGTTTGCATGACCTTGAGCAAGTCAGACTCTCTGAATTGTGGTTTTCACATATGTGCAATGGGAATGATGTTACCTATCTTACCGAGCAGCAGCCTTGGGTTAAAGATCGAGTAACTCACTCATGCTCATCCTTCATTCGGCTATTAAGTGCTGACTGTGTGCAGATCTTTGTGCTGGCAACTGGGGAATATACCACAATAATTACAATACAGCCTCAGCCCCACACTAGTTTACAAGCTAGCAATAGGGGAGAAAGGACACAAAACCAACACAAATAAGGTTATAGAGACTATGTGCTACAGTGGAAAGACAGCTGGATTTTGGAATTGGGAGACTCTCTTGAATTGTGGCTCCACAAATATTTATTAAGCCAGCACTGTGCTAGGCGTGGAGGAATGCAAAAGTGAAAATAGTCCCTGCCCTCTAGGCAACATGTACACATGTGAGCGTGTAGAAAATACAAGGTGATTTTGAAGGGAACACCCCTGCCCCTAAGAGGAATCAGGAAAGGCCTCGCCTAGGCATTGGTGTCTGCGCTATGCCTGGAGGGACATTGGAGGTTTTGTGAGAGTTGGGTGAGGAAGCGAGTACATTCCAGGAGTGGGGGACAGCCTGTTGAGAGGCACTGACCTCAGAGCTGTAACCTCGTGTGTGAGGAGCAGCAGAGAATGTGTGGGCTGCACCGTAGAATCCTTCAAGGGAAGCATAAGCCCAGGTGTCACGGCCAAAGGGCTTTAAATGCCAACCATAGGGTCATAAGATCATAGCCCTAGAGCTGGAAGAACACCTCAGAAATGATCTAGTCCAGCCCCCTCATTTTACAGCTAAGGAAACTCAGGCCCAGGGAACTTAAGTGACTTCCCTAAAGTTCTATGGCTGACAGGCACCAGAGGCAGGTCCTCTCACCATAGCCGTGCTCCTTCCACTGCACCAAGCTGACTTTGACCCTGGAGAGCCTAACGAGCCACTGCACTGACTCCCTGTTGAAAAGCAACAGGGTCAGATCTGTGCCTAAGAAAAGTCACTTTGGGAACTTGGTGGAGGATAGATTGAAGAGTCGTCTTGGCAAAGGAGGCTGTTGTCATAGCACAAGTGGGAGGGTAGGAAATCACTTGCTGGCAGCGTGACCATGAACAAATCATATGATCTCTCAGCCTCTGTGATGACCCTGTCTATAAAATGGGGGAATTGGGATGATTCGCCTCTTGGCGTTGTTATAAGAAAAATGCTTTGTAGATCTTAAAGCACTATATAAATCTGATTTAGCATTATTATCATTGTATAGGTGAAAGTACTTGTAGATTACAAAGACTATACAAATTTCAGATGAACATTTGATTTAGAGTAAAAGTTGTCTTTTGATTCAGAATTCATGTGTTGCTAAAACGGGTTTATATCAAGAGGTCAAAAATGGGGGGTGGTATTTTCTGTTTTATTGCTTTTTATTTTTCATAACACATCTTCATTCCCATTTAGTTGATGAATTTCCTTTTAGATTCTTTTAAGAGCTCAGTACGTGAACAGGGTCAGGTACCACTTTGAGTTAAAGAACTAATCCTTGGTGTGGTGTTTTCTCATGTAGGCTTTGGTAACACATTCTGTCTCTAAGTCTCCAGAACTGAGTGAGAGTTTGTGTCTGAAACAGACAGTGGTCACTATAGGCCCTCTTTAGCTGCCAGTTAGGTTTGAGAATTTTCTATCCTTGGCATCTGTATGCTTAGGCCTTAGTTCTACCTCGAATGTACTCCTTCATTGCATTGTAAATTCCTAAATACAGTTACTTCGGTCAGTTTCTAAGCTTGCTTTTTCCTACTTCAACAGAAGTCAGAAGATGAGAGACCCTCACGTGTGTCCTGAAGGCTCTGAGTCCCTCCAAGCCAGCCGGTGTACGTTGCTTCTTCCTGAGGTAAGAGTTTAGGGGTAGCAGGCTCGCATTATCTGTCTTTTAATTCTTCTGAGGCAACATGGCATCATGGAATCAGCACTAGATTGGAACTGGCAGACCTGGATTCCAATTCCAGCTCGGACATTTAGTAGCTATATCAGAAAGGCCAGCCTCCGCCCCCTCCCCCCAAATATCTTCATCCATTAGATGTAATAGTGTGTGTGTGCTCCTTCCTTCACAGCGTTGTTGTGGTTGTTAAGAAAAGCATTCTGTCAAACACAGGCTCTCGTTCTTATTGCTCCTTGGGATGGGGGTGTTTTCAGAGATCCTAGATTCCAACATGGAAAGTCCTTCTCTCTGCCTTAGAAAGTACAAGGAAGGGGCAGCTAGGTGGCGCAGTTGATAGAGCACCGGCCCTGGAGTCGGGAGTACCTGGGTTCAAATCCGGCCTCAGACACTTAACACTTACTAACTGTGTGACCCTGGGCAAGTCACTTAATCTCAATTGCCTCACTTAAAAAGAAAAAAAAAGTACAAGGAAAAGTCACTTCCAAGGTCAGGGTTTGACATGGGCTTCCTGGGGAATTCTTATTTCTTAAACTAAGTTTTCTTGATCTTTCCTTCCAACAGATGATGAGAATTTAAAATGCTATCTCCAGTAAAAATCTGACTAGTAAGTGAAGATGTCCCTTTTACCAAGTGGCATGTTAAAAGCAGTTACTTGCGGTCACATATATACTTCCATTATAATTCTCCATTGGAAACAACAAAATATATCTCTATCATTATCTCTTGGAAGCCTTCTAGTTCATCCATTTCCTAGCCCACTTCTGGTTAGGACTTGCCTCAAGATCTGAAACCACGTTTCTACTGCTAAATTTGCTCACATGCAAAAACAGCTTTCATCTGTATTCTGTGTGGTTTCACTCAAACCAGTCCTTACAACATGACACTTGAACTCATGTGTGCCTTCTTTATCCTATACAAATTGTCCATGTTCTCCCTTCAGGTGCCCATCCGACATGCTGAGGGCCTTCCTGGATGCCAATGGAATTCAGCCCTCCTGGCATGGAATTTTTGTTGTTGTCATTTTTCAGTTGTATCTAACTCTTTGTGACCCTATTTGGGGTTTTCTTGTTAGAGATACTGGAATGATTGGCCATTCCTTCTCCACTTCATTTTACAAATGAGGAAACTGAGGCAAGCACTAGCTTGCCCAGAATCACCCAGCTAGTAAGTGTCTGTGGCCAGATCTGAACTCAGGGAGATATCTTCTGACTCCAAGCCTATTGTAGCATCTAGCTGCCCCATGACATGATTAGCCCATTTCCTTTTCCAGTCATAGTTTTATCTAATGATTATTAATTATGCTGCTATTCCTGCATGATTTTTCATTGCTAATTAGTGGCAGTTTACTGAACCTATCATCTGCGTTTCCCTTGCCTGAGTCTGAATTTTAATTCTTAGGAGGCAACTAAGCTTCCATACCTGGCCACGTAGCATCACACGTAACAATGTTGACAAGATGAGCCCGTGTTTCTGGAAGAAGCTTAGGATCATTAGAAGCACTACTCAGTGTCCCAAAGGAATTACTCCCTCCCTCCCTCCCTCCCCTGATTTATCCTGCTCAGTTCTGAGTAGAGTTCACTTTCCAGCCCCAGTGATTGTTCACTATGCATGCTGATGGAATAGAGGTATAGACTGACCATCCAACTGGACCTCGTGATTTTTACAAGTCATCCTCATCTACTTAGTTTTCCTATATGAATATACAAATTTTTTTGAATAATAATTGATCTAATTTAGGAAGATCTACAGTGACTTGATGCACTTGGCATAATGTCATCTGCAAAAAGGAATCGTATCAATGGGGAATCCCTCTTCCATCTGTACTCTACACTGGCCATCCCCCATGATGGTGACAAATAGATGCATCTCTCCATATTTTATGCCTTACTTGATATTAATAATCAAAGGGTTATTGAACAAAGTTTACCAATGTTGTGACATCTCTTGTGAAATCTTGTGTGATTTTGACACATGCAGCAGTGCCAACAGCTAATGGAAATAGTTTTGGTTGGAGTTGCCTCTGTTTCAGGTCATATTCTCCTGTTAGGATGTGTTCAAGGTGTTGAGGTGCATTCTTCTTCATATGGCTTTGGAACACAGTTGTGCTGCCGGCCATTGTTTCAGTCTAGTACTGTGGCTCTTGAGTTCTCTGCTCTAGGATTCCTCTTTTCTACAGGGAGCAGGTGGGTCCTTCAGCATTGACAGCGAGGAGTATGAAGCCATGCGTGTGGAGGTGACGCTGCTGCCCAAGAAGCTCCAGTTCTTCTGTGACCCACGACAGAGGGAGAAGATGCTCCAGGTGCCTGTGCAGTGACCATGGACAAGGGGACAGAAGTCAGCTCTTCTCGAGGAGAGGTGGGGGGGGCCCTGGATGGAGATCAGACTGTGCTCTGCTACTGCACCTGGGGCAAGAGGTGGGACCACACTCTGAATAGCAGCAGCCTGTTAACGTGGGGGCTTCTTCCTGTGAAAAGTGCCCCTCTGTCACGTGGAGTATCCCAGAATGTTGTTTACCACCTGTCATGTAGCCAGCTTCTATTAAAGTATGCTTCAGTTTTTGTCTCAACAGTCTACCTTCTTGGATGTTGGTTTCCCATGTTGTATTTCCTGACTTACAAAGTGTTTCTTACACTTCCAAACAGCACATGTTGAACTGGAAAAAAGATGGGGTCATCTATTACCCCCAACCCCCAAAGTGCTCTTCTGATGTGTCAGCATGACAAGGTAATAACCCTTTTTTCTCAAGGCAGTGCCAATGGATGAGAGCTTAGTGAGGTCCTACCCAGCTGGAAAGGGTTGAGTATGGGCTTAGTAGCACACTCCGATTCTCCTCTCGGCTCAGTCTGGCCATCTGAGCTCAAAGGCTCATCCCCAGCTTGGCTGCAGGGGATAGTAACCTCATTTCACCTACAGTAGTGCTTAGTCATAGAGGGGTTTTTACTTCGTGGAAGTATCCACACGGATAAAATTATAGCTCCTTCATATATCAAAGCCACTCACTCCCTGTCACCCTTTAGGGTGGTTCTCTTCCTGGAGGCTTTTTCTGTCCCTGGTACCTCTTGAGGAGATGCCCTTGTTTGCAAGCCTTTGTTTTTCATTTCTCTCTTGACTTGGCCCTGCCTTAACAGAAAGCACATAAATAGTGGCTTCTCCCTTAAGTTGGAAAATGACATTTGATGCACCTGATTTTGGACCTTTAAATGAAGGAAAAACAAGTCCTTAAGTAGAGTTGGCTCTGAGCAGAATTTCTTCTCACCCCATCACCCCCTGGGGAAAAAACCATTACCCACCCCCACCCCCCGCCAAGCTACCTAACTTGTGCTTAATGTATGTTTCTGTTATTTCACTTGTGCTTTCTATTTTCTCAAGTAACTTATATTTATAATGCTCTAAGCTTTTCAAAAATACTTCCCTTACAACAACATTATAAGATAAGTTATGGGTAAATATTACCCTCATTTTTCAGATAAAGAATGGTTCCGTGTAAAGTTAAACAACTTGCTCACGGTCATACATCTGGTATTTTGAACCCACATCTCTTCACGCCTTATGACTCTAGCCCTGTGTTCTTTATATTAGACTAGAATGCCTAATTTTAAAAGGGTTCAGATACATTTAAAGACAGCCTATCTATCACTCCTCTTCCCCTCAGCCCCTGCCCAGGGAGAAATGATCATGATTGTAAAAACAGTAATTTCTAATTGCTGAGAGAAGGCTCCCCAAAATGTGGAGTCAGACTAGGATTCATATTCTGCCTGTTTGATGGTAGCTTCTGAACTGTGGACTAGTAATTAATTGAGCTTTTATTGCCTCAGTTTGCTCATCTGTAAAATGAGAAATACTTGTACTACCTGCCTTATAGGGGCATTTTGAGGACCAGCTGATAAACATATATAAAACATTGTATAAATATAAAGAACTATTTAAATGTTGATGATTTCCTCCCTTTTTGCAACATATAGTGTATTTTCTACAACAGCCTACTCTCTACAAGAGAGCCTATAAATAGTAAAACCCAATATTTTACTCCCTCCATGTTTTGACATCTGTGTCCTATTGTATTTTTATTTCATTAAATATTTTCCATTTACATTTTTATCTAGTGCAGCACATTTGATACCTCTGCTGCAGACAAACTTCAATACAAGGGTTCTTAACTTTTTGTGCAATGGATTCCTTTGGTAGGCTAGGGATGTAATACTGTGGTTTCTTGCCTGTATTTATAACTGAAAGACTCTCAATTTCAATTATAGTGAAACTATGGATGTTAATGTTTTATACCCCATCCGAGTTCACTAACTCCTAAAATCTATCTGTGGTTTGTGCACCCCAGATTAAGAATCCATAAAATAAATTATGGAGAAGATCCTGACAGGCATCGACAAAGGGAGTCTCTTGTACCAATGAAGTCATAGTTTCAGTACCTACCCCCTAATATTTTCCACAAAAATATTTGTGGAATAGATGTTTGGTCTTAATTGCATCCCTTACTCCTGGAGATGGAACATTCAACTGAAGTGGAATAATGAATCTTTCTCTTCAAGATGAACTTTTAAATTTATCCTTTCTCCTCCTTGAGCTCCCAAAAATGACTGCTGTTCCAAAGGTAATGGTGTATCCCCAGGAGCAGCATTCTTTCAAGGCATCAATACCCAGGGATAAACGACATTGCAGCCCTGACACGTTCTGTGCCCCAACAAGGGCCTAGGCAGAGGCAAACCCCTCACCACCAACCACAATGTGCTGCAGTCAAAGGGAGTGGAACATAACTACGGCCACAGAATGATTTACAAACCCATGTGTTCATGTTAAAATGTGAACTTTTAATTGTAAAAACTATTTTCCTTAACTAAGGTCATATCAACCTCTGTAGACCACTTGGCTGAGATCTGTACAGGTATGATATAAACTATACAGCAACCGTTTGTACAACAGAACAAATTCAAGTGCCATTTTTGTCATATCATTAGGGTTAACCCTAGCCTTCCTTGGGCCTTTGGAATTGCCACAGCTAAGAGTTAGTAGGGTTTGCAAGCACTATCACTGGAGTAGTATTCACCCTATTGATTTTAGGGTTTCATTTGCAGTAGGTCAAGACTCTTCAGAAAAGGGGATTTTGGAGCAAGAAGGGGGAAATCAAGTTATTGTTATTGCTAACATTGGTTAAAGAACCATGACATTAATAGATGTGCTTTCCACCCTTACGATGTTTAGGAGGCTGCACTGGTCATATGGCAAGAGGAATCAAATTATATTCAGCTCCACCAGTTCTGTTTTTTCTTAAATTTAACAGGTACTTCTAGGATGACCAAAGATTGACCTGAATGAAGTGAATAAATCCAATCTTACTGCAGTTTGGTGCTTTTTTTTCTTTTCTTTAACATTTCTTCTCCTCCCCCTCAACTCCCTTCCATCAAAACAAAGGTCTGATATCTTTCTTTTTTAGTATTGGAAACAGTTTATTAACAGAGGCTGGTTGATCAGGAATATGTAGCTTTACTGCTTTCCAAGAAAACAGATTTCTTTTGCAGTTGGTGTAACTAGTGTGTCGTCTTCTTCAGGTAATAACCGAACCTTATTTCCTGAGAAGAGACTATTCATATTTGATGACAACTCCTATTCCCCTGCTAAGATATTTAAGTTATACACCTGTGGCTTCTTAGGGCAGGTTTCCTTAATATAACGAAATTGCCTTCTTCCAGCACTGTAGTTTTGAAATCCCTTAAATATTTAGTCACTTACTGATAGAAAAATAACTTTCCCTTTCCTGTAAGGAAAAAAAAAAAGATCAGTTTGCAGGATTTTCTAACAATACTCAGTGTTCTTCTATAGCTCTTTAGAGCACAGACCTGTTAGTAATCAAGATAAGTTTTCTAATCATATCTTTTAAGGACATGCTGAATGGCACAGATGCCACTTCCTTTCAACTTTCTGTCCCTCTCCTCCATTCCTGTATCTGACCATCGGGTGAAACTGTGGTAGCATTGATTTTTTAATAAGAAAGTGTCCTTTGGTCATCACAAAGGATGATGGGGCACTACAAAGGTAAGGGGCTGTTCTGCAGACACTGGTCAGGACAGGAAATGGGGAGGCTGTAGCCTTTACCACCCAAACCAAGGGATTCTTGGTCCCATCAGCCAAGTGCAAAGACAGATCCTGGCGATAAGACACCTACTTATGACCTACATCCTTGGGGGTCCCCCCCCTGCCCGTTTTTTGCTCTTTCTGCTATAGAGCATCAGACCTTGGCAGGGGACATTGACTCTTCATACCCCATAGTCCTTACAGCCATGATCTAGGCCTGTTGGGATTGGCACAGACTTCTGGGATCTGTGAACCATGCCCAGAGTAAAAGTTCTTCCCCTTCCTTGGCTGGGGAGTACCACTGCCATTAAAGGGTCAATCTAGTTTTTGTTCTTCACAGCATGTTCCCCCAAAAGACTCCTCTGAAGGTGAATAACTTCATACTTCTAACGATTTTAAAGGATTTTCTAGTTTGCTCAAGAAATAAGCATCTTCAATTCCTACAGCCTCTGTTAAAAAGAACAAGAATATGGTAAGGTTTTAAATTTATCTTTATCCTCTGCTGCTCAGGCTGAAATGTGTTTGATTAATAGTTGTTTTGGTATGGGAATTTTCACGCTATATGTATTTTATATGTTTTGGTCTCAAATTTTGCTTTATTTTAACATAGGGGAGAAGGTAATTTACCTGTGCAGACATTTCACAGATTCTACCTAGGCAAATCCCTCCTGTTCCTTTTAATCTCTAGTCTTCCAAAATAGAAATGAACACGTTTGTGATGCTTTGATGGCTAGGAGAGCAAAATGTTTTCTTTTTCAAGTTGGTGACCATTTACTAATGCTCAGTAGTGTACAAAGCCTGTGGTCCAGTAATGCAAACAAGGATGGTGATCACCGTACTAGGAAGAAAGGATACTTCAAGTATAACTAGACCAGAAAGCTCATGTCCGACAGATTTGAATCCCGTCTCTTGCCATACAGTGATGAGTACTACCATTATCTGTCTAGTGCGCTCTCTCTCTCTCTCCCTCTGCAAAATGAGCTGAACTTTAAAGCAAGAAGACATTTGGAGTGCACAGAATGGCTTGTGCTGCTTAATGTCTCTTAAGTAGGTCTGACATCCTATGTATCTAGGTGAGTGCCTTTCTATCATGAAGTGCAGGCCCTTGCTTTCCAATCTGTTCTAAGGGGTTTGATGGTGATAATTAAAGCCTTACCTGCTGGCATAAGGCAAAATTAGTGGATAATGACTGAAGGGGTTGGTTATACCTTAGAGGTTGAATATATACATATATATATATATCCCTGAAGGTCTTTTTAAGCCCTAGATCCTGTGAGTGTGTGGGCATTTTAAAGACCCTAGAATAATAGAAGGGGAAAAAAGGCCCAGAATATTACAAAGAGGAAGTTACAGATATTTTTTTCTTTATAAATACTTGTATCACTGGAATGCTAGCCACTGCCCACAGCAAAAAAGAAATTAGGTCTATTGTCTATACTTGAAAGTCCATACTTGGTTATTTATGTATCTACTCAAAAAAAGTTATACCCTGAATGTGGAAAATGTGTTTGTATTACCATCAAGTTTATCTGTATTTCACAGTACTTAAATTTCACACCCTAAAAGCCAGGCTCAGCAAACATTTCTAAAGAAAGGAGAAGGCCTCCTCAGATTTGATGGTAAAAAATATAATTCACTATTTCCTCATTATTCTTCCCAGCTATGGCAATTGATCTGGGAGATCATGGTCAGGATCACATATATCCATGTTAAAAATAACATAGCAAGAGAAAGAAAAGGGAGAAAGCACTTCCCACCAACAGCCTAGTCTGTGAGACTGGAACTGAGACCCAGCAGAAAGAGCAGTTCCTGCACCACCACTTCCATGGGCCTAGATTGTGAAAGGTCTCACTGTAGCTCAGAGGAGCAGGCTGCCGACTGCAGCCGACTCACAATTCCCCTCTTCTTCCCCCAAGTTAACAGGAGGGCAGTCACTCACCACTTAGCACATGGCTGTGAAAGACATCCAGACAGGAAGCTCTGTGGGAACTGGGATACATCTGCAACTCACGGTCAGTGGTTTCTTGACCACTACATCCTGAGAGAAGGCACTGTTGAGATTCCTTCCTAGCTAGGAAGGGAATAAATTAAGCTTCTCTGTCCCCAGCTTCAGTGACTAGAATCAGGAATGCCTTAAATGGCCCTTCATACTAAAGATAAATAAAATAGTACCTTTGAAAGAGATCACATCCATTTCCTTCGCTTTGTTCGATGTAATTCTCGACCAGGCGAGCTAATCAGCCCAGATACTCACTAGATTCCGTCACAGAAGGTCTGCTCTAATCCTCTGAAGAGTTTAACCTTCCTTTTAGTCTTATACCACTTTTCTATGCTGTAAAATAAACCCTGCCCTTTAAAGCCAGCTACAGAGAGCCCTCGGCAGAAATTAAATAGAGGCAAAATCTTTGACAAGAGGAATGGAAGTCAACTCCTGCCCCCATCCAAGCTATATAGAATGGAGGGAATGGACTGTAGTAGTCCTGGAAAGGTTTCAAGACCTCATTCAACTCTTGCAAGTTTCCTATGCCATTCATACCAATTTACAGTAGTACTTAGATTGAGAAGCATAGTTGTGTCCTGCCCTACTGTCGATGCCATCACAAGTGTGTTTGCTTCATTTACTTGAAGCAACTGCCACCAAACAGGAAATCATGATGAGATCAAAGGATGAAAATCCTAAAATGGATCCAGGAGTTTGGAGAGAATATCTGGTCCCTTGCCTTCAGGTATGACGTATTTAGATCATACTGGATAGATGGTTGTCTTCTCTTGAACACTGCCAATTAGAGAAATTCTACAATCTTCCTGAAGTCCATTCCAGTGTTTTCGAGAAGTGGGCTTCCAATAACCTGTCCTGGTAACAGATTTTTCACTTGATCTCATCCCTGAGTCACTCTAGAAGATCTCCTTAAGAAATCATCTTTCTCTCTCACTTCCCAAGGTCAGACCAGGCCCCAAGACCTGGGCTTTGGGGTGAAAGTTCTATCAAAGCCAGAATACAAAATCAAAGTTATTCAATTTGAGGGACAGGGGAGGGAAAAAAGGAAAATGTAAAAGTTACATTTGTTGAAAAGTATAAATAATATTCTTTCATATAAACTTTTTAAATAAAAATGATAATCTTTGGGAACCAGTGGGGTGAACTCCGGGGATGCTTCTCTTCACATGAGGGAGTCATTTCTTCACCAACCCTCTCTATGGGCAGCAGGGATTATCAATGACTAACATCACATCAATGCCATATGCTTCCAGCAGGTCTATAAGGAAGTTTCGGTCCCCTTGGGGGTCCAGGCCCATGCCCCGGGCATGCTCTGCTGTCAGGGTCTTGTCCTGGCTTGCGGAGACTTCCAGCAAAGTCTGGAATATCCTGTTGTTCTGCTCCAGGAAAAACCTGCAATGCCCAAGTTATAGCATGAGAAATGGCAGCTAGGTGGCACAGTGGATAAAGCATCGGCCCTGGATTCAGGAAGACCCGAGTTCAAATCCAGCCTCGGATACTTGACACTTACTAGCTGTGTGACCCTGGGCAAGTCACTTAACCCTCATTTCCCACCCCACTCCAAAAAAGAGAAATGGAATAAAGTTCACCCAAATAATTACTAGAAAACCCAAATGTGAAAAAAAATCATTGAATATTTCTGTTTTCAAGGTATTTTAAAGCATTCACTTTTTTAAAGGCAAAGGCTTTTTTAAGGGGGGCTGGAGGTGAGGGGAAAGAACCAATTACTTTTGCCTAGCAAGAAAGATTTAAACTGAAAATGGAGGAAGAAAACTTCACATAGATCATCAGTGTGAGAATTGGAATGGCACCCCCTGCTGGGAAAGAGATTGCAGGGAAGCTCTGCCATGAGGAGAAAGCATGTGATTTAGAAACCATGTGGCTTTAGCGTCCAGAAGTTACATCTGTAGAACCACCTGTGGGACTTGTCAATCAGAGCTACCAGCCAATTAGCTTGGAGGGGTGTGTGGGTGTGCACAGGTGGATGTGCACTCACGTGTGTGGATGGCCCTGTTTCCTATTGGCTTCTGGGAGGAGGAAGGAGCGAGCAAGATCTTTTTCACCCAGGACCTCAGCTTGGCTGGAACAGAGATGCTGGCTCCCTTAGATAGATAGATGAAGGAATCTTGGCCTCTTTCTCTCTGATCACTAGATTCTAATGCACCTTAATAAAATGCTTAAAAGTCTAAACTTTTGCTAAAGCTTCTAAGTTAGGCAACCACTCATTAGATTTTAGACATCACAGCTAGAATTTTAACCCCTTACATCAGCTAAGCCAAATTGGAAGAAGGTAACAGACGTGACAGAAGATGAATAGTCATGGAAAGGTGCAAGAACTCGGAGTCAGGTGTCTAGAAAGGGATAGTAATAATCCTCTAAGGAGGGAAAATGCATTGTTAAAAAAAACTGCTTCCTTCAAAAATCAGCTTAAGGCTGTCTTCCTGAAATTCACTCATCCCTCTATTGTTAGTATACTCTCCTGCCTACACCAACCTTGTTGTTTACCTTATTTTTCTATATATAAGGTACCCCAATACAAATTCCTAACCATTTTTTATACTGCTGATTCCTCTATAAATCTGATGAAGTCTATGAAGTTCCTTGCCTACATTCATAACTGAAGGAAATGCTAAATTTCATTTAGTGAAAATTAATGCAGTTAGTATAATGTTTTCCCTTTCAGGTTGATAGACACCTCCACTTTGAAGGAAAAACTTGTGTTTTTGTTTGGTTTCTTTGCCTTTATAATTCTAGCATAATGCCTTGTACACAGGGATAGACCTGTTATTTCCTTGGTATGGTTTGTTTGTGTTGTGTTTTGTTTTGGGTGAGGCAATTGGGGTTAAGTGATTTGCCCAGGGTCACACAGCTAGTAAGTGTCAAGTGTCTGAGGCCACATTTGAACTCAGAGCACCGGCCCTGGATTCAGGAGGACCTATCTACTGCGCCACATAGCTGCCCCTATTTCCTTGGTATGGGAAATACCAGGTTAGGAAACTCCCCTATCAATGCAGATTGGAACTTTCCTTGCAATTTCTAATCTTAAGCAAATTGCCTAGGCCACTGAGAGGTTCAATGAATTGCCCAGGATAGTATGTGTCACAGGCCAGACTTGATTCCAACTCTAACCGCTAAAGCATGCTGCCTTATACAGATCAGGTGTTTGATAAAAAAAAGTGTACTGAATTGCCTGACAGAATCAGTGAAGGTCATGAAAGGTCTTAGCAGCTTAAAATGAATCTTATAAAATGTTTTTAATACAATTGAAATTAGTAAGCTGACATTTAATTGGTATAAATGCACAAATACAGCATGAGAGTATTGTAAAGACAACCAAAAGAGACTGATCTTTGGTTTAATAGCTTAGTGTCTAAAATTCTGAAAATGATCATCTTGGTGGCATAGCTAGAAAACTGTAGCTAGAGCTGGTTGCTATAGGCCAAAAGCCTAGAATAAATAGAAACTTAGAAACAATCTGTTTGAAAGAATGCCTGTTGACAAGAGCAGCCGCTAATGGCTTGGCTTAAGGTTGGAATCACTAATCTTATTTTGATTGGAACTCTGCCCACAATTCTACTAAATTGCCTATCTTTTGGTTCCATGCTACCATTACAAAAATATTTATAGCTTTTTTTTTTAATGGTAATTGGAAACCAAGGAAATATTATCAATCAGGAAATGGCTAAACAAATTACAGCATATGAATGTAGTGGAATAACAAAATGACAAAAGGGATGGATTCAGAGAAACCTAGGAAGACTTCTATGAACTGATGCAGAACAGAGGGGAATCAGGAGAACAATTTATACTATTAACCTACACTGGAAAAGGAATATTCCTAACTCCTGAAAGGGGCCAACTTACAAAACAAAGAGGTCTTCTTCACATGGGTTGCAGTCCTCCCCAACCTCCTGGGAGTACAACAGCATCTGCCTGTTTTAAAAGAAGAATGTAGTCAAGTATTTGCACAAGGACCATAAACTGCCTGAGAATCACAGGATGTCCTGCAGTCAGCTGGGTGGTTTTAGTTGGCTTCCTGAGCAATTCAAGGGGCAGGCCCAACTGTGTGAAACTGGATGAGTAAAGAAGGGGAAAGAACTACCAGCCACAACACTGGCCTTTCACTTCTCTTCAGACCGTTTCACTTTGCCAGGGGTCATGCTAATACACCTCTTCTACTTAGGCACTCTGAGTGTGGAAGCATGTAAAGTAGATTAACAAGATTAAGCCATTGGGCCCTCCTCGAACTGGGTGAAAAAAAGGGGACAGCATTACAGAAGAAGCTTGACTTACTGAGTAGGAGCTTTTTCCTTTACTTCCCTTCATCTAAGTATTGCACAGCTAGTTCTGAATGAGCAGAAAAGTTCCCAGAGGGGGCTAGGACAGAAAACCTTTTTGTTTCCTGTTGATAAAGGGAAGGGCCATCCCTTCTCCCATTGGTGAATTCCTCTTGGAGTCTCCATTCCCCTCTAGGTTCCTAACCTTCTGGACTTTAAAACCATGCCCCTTTCCTTTACTTCCCAATCTTTTCCATTCCATTTTCTGTTTTTATCTCCAGTGCTAAGGAAAGTGCCTGACACATGATAGGGCTCAGTGTTTCTTCTAGAGTGAGAATTACAAACAGTCCTGAACTGAACAGCAGGACAGGTGAACAATGAGATCTCCATTTCCCCTGTCCCTTCTCCGATCCAAAGCAGGTTGCTCACATCCAGCTACTCACACCTGCACCTCCCTATTACCTCTGCTCGTTCAGTCTCCGGTATTTTTCTTTATCAGCACTATTGAGCTTCAGCAGTGGCTGCAGGTGTGCGTGGTGTGTCTTCACATTCTGGTTGTCCACATAAACATCATACAAATCATGCTTCTCTTCAAAAATCTTCTCTGTTGTACCTGTAGAAGCCAAGATCAAGAATCAGGAAACCAGAGGTTAGTTTCAACAGATTTCCTTAACGTTCTTCTAAGTCATCCAGGAATAAGGAGGAAACAACACTTGATCAAATGACATAATGGTACATGGTAGGCACTTAGTAAATGCTTGTTCCCTCTCCCCACCCGAGAAGATTGACTCCCTATTCTTCTTCCAGAGCCTGTCAATAAACATTTTTTAAGAGCCTACTATGTGCTGTGGACTGGGGATATAAAAAGAGGCCAAAGACACCTCCTACCCTCCTCAAGGAGCTTGCACTCCAAGGTGGGAAGACACAAGCAAACAAATGTACACAAAGCAAGCTATACACAGGATACGTAGTTAATTGTTAACATAGGGAAGTCTTCCTGTAGAAGGTGGAATTGTAGTTCAAATTTAAAGAAAGTTGGGAAATCAGCAGTTGCAGAGGAGGGAAAATTAGAGGGCCAGAGGAAAATGCCCTCAGGCCAAAAACTGGAGCATCTTTGAATGCCAAATAGAGAATGTTTTATTTGATCCTGTAGGCTACTGGAATTCACTAGACTGTGAGTGGGGGGAGGGTGTGTGAGCACATTAGTAAAATAACTTGAGTGACTGAATAGAACATGGATTGAAGTGGGGAGAGACTTGAGGCAGGCAGACAAACCAGTCGGCTATTAAGATAATCAAAGCTTGAGATGAAGAGGGCCACTAGAGTGATGGCAGTGTCAGAAGAAAGCAGAAGGCATATTCAAAAGAAGTTGCAAAGGTGAAATCAACAGGCCTTGACAACAGCTTGGATTGGGGAGGAGAGGGGGGTGTTGAGAGAGAGTGAGGGGTCCAGGATCACAACTAGGTTTCAAACCTGAAGAACTAGTAGAACCATGTTGCTCTCTATAGTGATAGGGAAGATAGTAGCAGGGAAGGGTTTTGGGAAAGATAAAGATTTCTGTTTAGGGCATAATGAGTTTTAAGATACCCAGTTTGAAAAGTGTGAAAGGCAGTTAAAGATATTCTATCAAAGGTCAGCAGAGATATGGGAGATAGAAGGAATGGTCAGATACATTGGGAAACCAGGAGAGAGTAATCAGCAGTGTCAGTGGCCACAGAAAGGTCAAGGAGAATGAGGATTGAGAAAAGGCCATTAGATCACCTAGAGATAATTTTTAGTAATTTTGGAGAGAGCAGTTTGGGTGGAATGTTGCTCAGAAGCCAGATTACCAGGGATTTAGAAGAGAGTAAGGGGAAAGAAAGAGGAGGAACCTATTGTAGCTACACTGTGCAGAAGAGATGGGGAGAACAAAAGTGGGGATGGAACAAGTGAGTTCTTTCAAGATGGGGGACACACAGACATGTTTGTAGGGAGTAGAAAATGAGCCAGTCGATAGGGAGAGATGTGAAAGAAGCAAAATGATAGAGGGGGCAGTCTGTTGGAGTAGATCACATCACTTGAGCAAGTAAAGGAGTTAGCTTTGGTAAGGAGAGAAATCACTTCATCACATAAAATGGGTGAAGGGGAAGAATGGGGATGGAGGCATATAAATGATATGAGATGAGGAAGAGGGAACTCATGGCCTCGGATTTTTTTCTGTAAAAATATGAGGGAGGCTCTCAGCTGAGAGTGGGGGAAGGGGAGGCATGTGGAGAAAAAAGATTTGGAAGAGATGCTCTGGACAGTGAGTTGGTAAGGGAGGTATAGAGCAGGATTGCTTAGCAGCAGTGAGGACCCAATGGAGGTTACATAACACAGATCTATAGTGGGCCCAGTTCTCTCTACATCAGATTGGGCTGTCAGGAGGAGGTTATCTTGCCTCGTGCTGACACAGGTGCAAGTGATGGTGTTGGAAGATACCTGGAAGATGCCCTAGCAGCTTTTGCTTAGGAGACATTGTGCCCCAAGGGGGTGAAAGTCTGCCTTCACCTCCAGGCATAAAGGAAAGAGAAGAGCGACTGAGAATGAAGGGGAACGGGGCCATACTCACAAGCCACATAAGACACTTCTATCTCCAGGCTCTCGATATCTGCCACGTTCACATAAAAAAAGGGTTTGGATTCAGGAATTGTGCCTCCTATGCCCGGCAGAGAGACATTGGCCAAGCAGCAGCAGCAGTACACTGCGGACAAGCAGGAGAGAGAAGTGTGGTTTAGAAGGGAGGGCCACCAGTGATCCTACTCAATGCTCTGGTACTTTTAGCTGTGGGACCAGACAAAAGCATCCTCGGGCCTTCCTCTCTGGAGGTCACTGAAAAGGTCTCAAATCCAAAATAAGGCTGAATGAGATCAGGGTTAAGTATGACCATTATTCTAAAAATATAAAATGCAGCATTTCCACAGATGTCATATTAGCCAGGAGGCAGGAAAAGCAAGTTTAATTCTGATACTTATTCTTCTCCTTAGCTTCCCTTTATCTCTTTCAGTTACTTATAATAGGCCTACTTTAAAATTTTTTCTTTGTTTTTAAAAATTAAAATAGTCCTACCTGTAAAAGTTCTTCTCTGGGGGCAGCTAGATGGCGCAGTGGATAAAGCACTGGCCCTGGATTCAGGAGTACCTGAGTTCAAATCTGGCCTCAGACACTTGACACTTACTAGCTGTGTGACCCTGGGCAAGTCACTTAACCCCAATTGCCTCACTTAAAAAAAAAAAAGTTCTTTGATAATGGTTTCAAACTGGTATGACTAAAACTTCAATAAATGGTGTTATCCACACGATGGGATATGTTGAGACTGTGGAATATTACATCTGATTTCAAAATAGGGAAACTGAGTCAAGAAATCTGAGGATCTAAGAGCTGAAAAGAACTTTAGAGGCCACTGAATACAACCTTCTCCTTTTACAAGTGATGTATCTGTGGCCCAAGTTCACATAATATCCTATTTCCTCATATAAAGAGGTAAGGTAGCATCTTAGCATTCCACAATGCCAACTGTGACAAACAGGCAACTAGGTAGTGTAGTGGATGGAGTCCTAGGCTTGGAGTCAGGAAGACTTGAATTCAAATTCTGCCCAGTTACAATCATTTGTCTCTCTCACACTGCATCCTTCCTCCATTAAATTAAAAAACTTAAGGAAGAAGCAAGGTCAGTAGGGAAAAAAACAACTCGGCAGCCATCTCTTCCTCTTCTGTTGCGACCTCCTCTATGGTCGTCGCAGAGCCCTCGGCAGCGCCATGTTTGGGCAGAGCTTGCGCAGGTTCTCCACCTCCTTGGTTCGCAGGAGCCACTATGAAGAGGGCCCCGGGAAGAACCTGCCCTTTTCAATAGAAAACAAATGGCAGTTGCTGGTAATGGTAACTGTGTACTTTGGATCTGGATTTGCTGCACCTTTCTATATATTAAGACATCAGATGCTTAAGAAATAAGATTCTCCTACACAGGAATCAGATTTAAAGAACAAGAACCACCTGTAAAAGCAGTTCAGAAGAATGGAGTAAGCAAGCTATTTACCATAATAGATGTCTTTATAAATAAACCTATTAAATGAAAAAAAAACAAACTGAAAAGAAAACCCTTAAAACATGCATAGTCTAGTGAATAAATACACATACTGACCACATTAAAAAAAAAATGCACGCCTCAAGTTTGTGCGTGTGAAGTCCATCAAATCTCTCTTCCTATCTCAGACACTAGCATTGTGACTCCTAGGTAAGTTGATTAACTTCTCTGGGCCTGTTTCTTATAGATAAAATGAGGAGGTTGGACTCAATGATCTCTAATGTCCCTTCCAACTCTAAATCTTAGGAATAGTCTCAGACCTCATCTGTAAAGTGAGGAGAGTGGATTCCTCTGAGGTTCCTTTCAGCTCTGTATTCAGCCTATGCCCATCATATGATCGACAATATCTCACCAAAAGTAATTCCCTTTGCAGGATGCACTACCACATAGCTTCTTGAAGCTCCCAGTAGAGCTCTGTGGCCCCCCCTGCTTGCCCACCTTATTGTTTAGTATTAACATCGCTCAAAATTATCATCACCAACAAGAAGCTTAGAAGCTACTCAGTTCCTTCCTTCATCTGGTCCTATCTAGCAATAGCCATGGAGTTTCTTACACTTGGTCCTAGTAAAAACACTCAGATCCTGGCACTTATCCCTTGCCTTGGGTGTCACTTACCTCTGTAGCAAACAACTCCCACGGGTGGAGGAGAGAATATCAAAATGCGTTTTCGAAGCAAAGCAAACTTCCAAAGGATTAGGATTTGCTCCCCAAAGAACTTAATAAACTGAGACATACAGCCAGCTGGATGTGTGATCTGGAAAGGATAAAGACATGGACAGCATGGGTGAAAATGCCACAAGGAAGACTCGACACAAGCAGGTACAAGTCCAAGGAACAAACTCGAGAAGTGCCCTATTGTATGTGTCTCTAGGCTTATTCTTCGTTGGTTTTTCTTGTGTTGCCATCACTTCAACTGTCAATAGTTTCTTGATGACTCTTAAAACGACATCTCCACATTTCTGTTTGCAGACATATCTACTTAAATCAGGGATCCTTAATCTTTGTCATGGACCCCTATGACCATTTGATGAAGCCTATGCATTTCTCAAAATACTGTTTTAAATATATAAAATACATATCATTACAAAAGAAACCAATTGTACTGAAACACAGCTATCAAAATATTTTCCCCATCTAAGGATAGAAAGGGTAGATTGGGTTCGGAATGTGAAAGGCTTTATAACTCATACTTAAGGAATTTGGCTTGTATCTTTTAATGGGGCATCACTGAAAAATTTTCACAGAAGAGTGACATAACAGCATTGTTTTAGGAAGATTAACTTATGTCTAGGATCGATTTGGGTGGTTATAGTGGAGGCAGGGTAGCTGAGGCTCTTGCTGTAGTATAGGTGAGGGATGATGCTAATGGGAATATGAGAATGGAAAGGAAGAAGACAACAGGTTTTGGAATGATTTGATATCCAGGGAGTTGGAGAAAGGAATAAAAATAATGAAATATTAAAATAATTTTAAAATTAAAAGATAAATTACCGGAAGAAATTTTAAAGATTATTTTCAGGTTTTAAACCTGGTTGATTGAAAGAAATGGTGGTATCATGAACAGAGAGTAAAGCTGGGCCAGGGAAACAATTTGGGATGAGAAAGAGTTTGGTTTTGGATATGTTTAGTTTTACAACAATGGAACATCTATGTCAGGGGTTTTTAACCTGGGGTCTATAGGGATCTATGAATTATAAAGCTTTTCACATTCTGAACATAATCTACCCTTATCTCCTATGTCTCACTAATCTCTGTCTCACAAATCTGTCTACCCAGTGAGCCTCTGAACATACTTTGTATTTCTCCACCTGCATGACTTTTTTCCTCAGGATGCCCTCTCCCCCTCTCTAAATCAAAATTGTTCCGTCATGGCAAATTTTTGCCCAGCAAGAATACTTTACCACCAAAGCTCTTTATTTCTTCTGTATGCCTGTAGACTGACTGTTTGATCCTCCTTTGATATGGAGAGAATGGATGTATAAACATATAACATCTTTTTTGTACTTTGTCAAATGTTTTGCTTAAATGTTACTTTAAAAACATTTTGGGCTCTTGTATTAAAAAGCTTTTCATATGAGTGGAGATATTTTATGGCTCGAAGCTCCATGTATATGCCAGAGCAACAAATATTTTGTGTGAAAGTTGGTAAGAGGGAAAAATCTATATACATTTCATTTGACACTAGCTAAGGCACTGATCATTCAACTTTGAACAGTGAGGAAGCTGCAGTTATTAAAACCAGTGAGAAACTGTCACTGAAAACAGGGTTTCACACAAAACGGGATATGGAGGGAGAAGCAGAGGCCTAGAGAGAACAGAGAAGTCAGAAGACCACTCTTAGGGCACCAGGGAGGTTGCTTTCCCTTGGACTAGTGGCAGACAGGTACTTTTGTCTTTCACTAGAGAGAACAACAAAGGGCCTGAAGTCCTGAAGAAGGAAAGCCAGAAATGCCTCTAGGGAAGGCCTTTTGAATTCAAGAAAGATTCATAATGTATTAAAAAGAAAAGTTCAGGGGCAGCTAAGTGTCGCAGTGGATAGAGCCCTGGAGTCAGGAGGACCCGAGTTCAAATCAGGCCTCAGACACTTAACACTTACTAGCTGTGTGACCCTGAGCAAGTCACTTAACCCCAATTGCCTCACTTAAAAAAAAAAAAAGTTCTGCTTAAGCCTGTGTAGAATCACCATTAAATGAAGGAGTAATTATGAAAAAGTTAAGTATTAGCAAGCAAAGGGCCTAATTGTATCTAGGTCGTGTTTTATTTTAAAAACGTGTTCTTTAGGACAGGTATTTCTTATTTAATGTGAATGCATCACTGTTTTAATAAAAGTCTCTCTGTATTTAAGGATAAGTGAGGATGCACATTTGGGTTTCGGTTACCACCCTTTATGAGGAATTTGGCCAAGAGGAACATGAGATCATAATCAAGGCATCACTACTCATATGCTGTCAACATATTCTAAGTTCTCTAAGAAGAAACTACTCCAGTTCTGAGCTTGCATACTTAATGTAAACAAAACCAAAGAAATATCAGTGATTGTTCAGCAACTAACTAAAGGAAGTTAACTAACTTAAGACCACCTTCAAGTCATGTCAATCAATGGACTTGAATGCTACCAGCCAGTTAGCTTGGAGCAGTGTGTAGGGACCACCTCTCTCTTCTCTTCTGGACGGCTGGGAGCCTCCACTCTCATAGGCATAGGAACTTCCTCTTTTGGCCTTAGACTTGTAGGTTAAGGCAACTTTTTCTTTTCTCTCTCCTGTAGATCCTAGCTAGGCTTTCCTATCTTTCAGAGCTATACGTTCTCTCTTTACTAATATCTAATATACTTTAATAAATGCTTAATGCCCCAAAACTGGTTCTAAAGGTACTAATTTATAAGTACAACTCTATTAGGAACCCCAGCTAAATTGACTACACTTGGGATAGGGATAGGCGACCACACATTAAATCTTAAACTCCACATTATGCTGTCTATAATGACTCTGGACAAGTCAAGTTAACCTCCCCGGTCCTCAAGTTTCCTCATCTGTAAAATGAAGAGCTCCAACCCTAAATGGTCTGAGAACCCTGTCAAATCTAGATCTATGAATCTGATTGCTGCGACAAAAATAAAAGCCAGTCATTTACAAAATTTACCCATTTTAGAGATAAAACTTCAGCAGGGACACAATGGAAAAACTAACAATTGCTGGAGCCAAGGCACTTCTCCCACCCTCCAAAGTTGCCGAGAAGGTGATTGAGCCTCACTCACCTTCATCTCTGGGTACATATATCGATGGATGGAGGGCAGCCAGTGAACAGGGTGCACAGAGTTGGGTTTTCCTTGACCAGCATGAAGCACACCTTTCTTGTCTTCATAAAATGCAGCCAGATGAGAGTAATGCCCTGGCATCTCCAGCTGGTGTCTGTACAACATACACGTACACAGTGAGGACAGCTTGGAGAATTGAGATGTCCTGCCCTTGTACTTGTTAATGGAACACCAGTGTTTGCCTCTAATACCTAGGATAGTTAAGATTTGCCACTTATGAGTAAAAACTCCAGTTTCTAAAAATGAGCCTCCTTTTATATTCTCACCTGAGTTTTGGTTAGGTTGATTGCTTTTGAGAAGTCCCATCAATACAAAACTGCTTCACAACCTGACTTTATTAACAGGATTGATTCTCAGTAACCAAGCAGCTGGTTATGTCGCACTGCTCATCTACTCCATAGGTGATTTTTAACCCTTTCTAATACAGCTTTTAGTGCAGAGGTCCTTAACCTTTTTTCATATCATGGACCCCACCCCCAACAGCCTGGTCAAAAGAATGCTTTAAAAAAAAAAAAAAGAATGCTTTTAAATGCATAAAATAATTAGGATTGCATTTACATTGAAATGCATGTATCAAAATGTTTTTAACACAAATTTGTGACAATAATACATCTAACAACTATAGTAATCTTAAAGTAGTCATGAGCACAATTCTATTTGGAAATATATACAACAGCTATAATGTAATATGTAACAAAGGAAGGAACACGTATTTATTGAGCTCCTGTATGCCAGGCACATATTAGCTTATTTGAGCAACACAATCACCCTGTGAGGTAATGCTATCTCCCCCCTCCCCCCTGTCTTACTGGTGAAGAAACTAAGACAGACACAGGTCAAATGACTTCATCCAGGGCAGGCCACCTAGCTAGGAAGTGTCTGAGGCTAGACTGAACTTAGGTCTTCCTAACTTCTGGCCTGATGCTCTACCCACTTCACCACCTACCCTGCCTACATTCATAATGGAAGGAAACGCTAAGTGAGAGAAAATAAAAATGCATTTTCTTCCCCTCCAAGATTACTGATCCCTCCCTGAAAGTCTTTGGGCCCCAGTTTAAGAAGCCTTGTTTAAGTGGTAGAATTCACCTCCTCCTGCCCCACTAAGCCTTGGGTAGCTAAAAATGTGAAAAACTAACTTTGAATTCTATACCGAACCACATACATCAGAACAGGGAAGATTTGGAACAGGGTTTTCACCCTGGAGTCAGGAGGACCCGAGTTCAAATCCGGCCCCAGACACTTAACATTTCCTAGCCGTGTGGCCCTGGGCGAGTCGTATGTTTAAAGAAAAGCTGCCTTAAGGCACTTGATGGTTGTTTCAGATGCCAGCTGACTGATTTCAGTGAGGAATAAAAGGTGAAAGAGGGAGTGGGAAGAGGAAAAAAAAAGAGGGAGTAGTAAGGAAAAGGAGAGGAGGGACAATGGGATGGGGAGGAAGGAGAAGAAAAGGAGCAGACAATGAATTGATGTGCCCAGCGTATTGAAACTTACAACTAGACCAGGGCTGAAAATCCTAGTTGGACTTACTAGCTTATAGAGTTATCTGGGCAACTAACTCAATGTAGAAGGGATACTGACAAGGTCACCAAGATGGTGAAGAGACTTAAACCATCATGCCTTAGGGGGCCAGTTAAAGGAAGTGAGGGTGTTCCTGAGAGTAGGGGTTTATGAAGGTAATAATGTGGTCAATTAATGCTGTCTTCATATATTTCGAGAACTGTAACAAGGAAAAATCAGACTTGTTCTGCTTGGCTTTGAAGGGCAAAACCAGAACCAAAGGATGGAAATTATAGAAAGACAGAAGTTAGATTGGTTCAATATGAGGAAAGATTTCCTAACAATTAAAATTGTCCCAAAATGGAATGCTAGAAGAGGGATGGGGATGGGGATGCTGAAGGTCTTCAAGAAGATTTATGTGGTCCTTTGTCCAGTATCTTGTAGAGAGAATTCATGCTTTGTGTGTGATTAGACAACGACTTCTAAGGTCCCTTCCAATTCTGTGATTTTAATATTCTGCCAAGTTCCAAAGCCCTGAAGCAAAGCCAAGTGACACTGGAAGATAAATGTGGCTTTAAAGTATGAACAAATAAGTGATTCTTCAAGATAAGTACACAGATAAAGATGAATAGACTGAGAGGGCTGAGACATCACTATGTCTACAATTCACTTTCAAGAGTAGTGACCGTAGGGGCAGCTAGGTGGCACAGTGGATAGAGCACCGGCCTTGGATTCAGGAGGACCCAAGTTCAAATCCAGCTTCAGACACTTGACGCTTACTAGCTGTGTGACCCTGGGCAAGTCACCTAACCCCAATTGCCTCACCAAAAAAAACAAAAATAGTAACAGTAAAGAAAGAAGTACATAGAGATTTGCCCTTAATTTGCCACAGTACAGGTCTATGCTTGCCAGACTGACCCCACTTTACCAGAAGACCTAAGGTACTGGGCTCAATTTACCTGTACCCTCTCTGTCTACCCTTCACCTTTTGTCAATAAATCAATCTTATTTTTGAAAAGTACCCTGGGTGTTCTATGCCTTGTCAAGCAGGTAGTGGTGGGCACCAGATGGATCATGGAACTGGAATTTAAGTCTGAAGAATGATCAGCCACTGTGGGCAGCTAGGTGGTACAGTGGATAGAGTGCCAGCCCTGGAGTCAGGAGGACCTAAATTTAAATCCAGCCTCAAACACTTACAAGCTGTGTGACCCTGATCAAGTCATTTAACTGATTGCCCCCCCAAAAAAATCCAGCCATTAAACATCTAAGAGTTTATCATCCCCTTAATTAAAAAAAAAAGTCCAAGTCTTAACTGAAATCTCTGCCTTTGCAAATAAGGAAGAACAGAAAAGTCATAACATAAGTGTAGAAGGATGAATTCTCTTGCTTCTAGTCTCAACCTTCAGACAAAACCACCCTTGAGGCCCAGCCTGCCAGGTGTCTTAGGTCTCCAACCTTGGGCTCTTCTGGGGAACAGCAGTGCCAACACACCTTCCCTTTTGGCATGGTTCCTGTAGGGAACTTGGAAAGGGGGAAGGGCACTGCTGTGTATAACTCTTTCTAAAACAAGAGCTAGTTCTATCCAGCCTCTATTCCCCTCAACAAACCTGTTTTTAGCTAACTTCAGTCATCGTCTTCAGACAGTGCCCAATAAGTCCAGCTAATGCAGAAAAGGAAGAAGTTTGAATGTTTTCAAACTTGCCTCATGGACTTTTGAGGGGAGGGGGGAAGCTCATGGACCTTTGATAGGAAGGGAATGGAAGGACACCCTTTGGGAAAAGTAAAAAGGAAAGTTGGGGGAGGAGGGAGGGGAAGGGAGAGAAAACATAGTTAAACCAACTGAGAAGCAAGTCAAAGAGGAGAGGAAGGGAGAGAAAACATAGTTAAACCAGCTGAGAAGCAAGTCAAAAAGGAGAGGAAAGGAGAGAAAACAATTAAACCAGCTGAGAAGCAAGTCAAAAAAAAAAAAAGCCTTTTCCCAATTGTCTACAGAGGATAATAATACATTGAAGAATTGATAAGATACCTGAGGAATTTTAGGTTCTGAGTTAAAATTCAGGGTATGTAAAAGGAAGCTAAAGTGTTAAGAATTATGAGTTTGCTACAAAACATCAATTTCTATCTTATTTTTATTTTTTTTTTAAAGTTGTTCCAAAAATTTCCTACTTTGATGTTTACTCAAAGTTACTATGTCAGTCAACGATCATTTATCAAACACCTACTTATACTAGAGTATGGTGCTAGGCATTTGGAGCGATACAAAAATTAAAGTGTGACAGTCTTCCTGAAGCTTTTTATCTAGCTATTTATTAAAATATCCATTCTTCTATGGAAAAATATAAAAATTAGGAGGCAGGGTGTTGGAGAGTTCTTGCCCTGGCACAGGAAAACGAGTTCAAATCCTGTCTCTCACACCCCTGTGTGACCCTAGGAAAATCATTTAACCTCCCTGGGCCTCAGTTTCTTCATCTGTAAAATGAAAGGGTTAGATGATCTCTGAGGTTCCTTCTATCTACAACTGTGATCCTATGGCACTTGGTTGCAAATCTGTGAGGAAAATCTGGATCAGCAACTCAGTATCTTCAATTTCAAGCATTTATGGAGTGCCTACTACATGCTAGGTGGGACAGTTAAGTGGTTCCGTGGATAAAGCTCTGGGCTTGGAGTCAGGAAGACCCGAGTTCAAATCCAACCTCAGATACTAGGTATGTGACCCTGGGAAGGTCACTTCACCCCGTTTGCCATGGTTTCTTCATCTGTAAAATGCACTGGAGAAGGAAATGGCAAACCACTCGGTATCTTTGCCAAGAAAATCCCAGATGGAGTCATGACTGAAGAATGACAAATGTGCTTGGAACTGTACTAAGAGCTGGGGATACAAAGAATGGCAAAAGACAGTCCCCTGGGGAAGCACATGCTTCCTGAGACCACTTACCAAAATCCACTGCCCTGGGATAGAAGAACCCTGAGGTGTAGTTCCACCTCTGACACTGACTAGTAGCCATACAAAGCTTGAAAAATATCTTTGGGTCTGGTTTCTTAATCTAGAAAGTGTCAGGGCCTGGATTCAAATTACCTCTTCTGGCCTTCTGGTCTTTTCCAGTTCTAAAAATCACATCTTTCACTTGCCACCTGGTGGCAGGAGAATAAAATAGTCATGAAAATTAAGAAGGAAGCATTAAGTCCCTTATATACCAAGCACACAAACAAAAACTCTCCAGTCACAAAGGAAAAGCTTTGAAACAGAAATTATACTTTGCATTGTCAGTTTGGCTTTTAAATGGCATTTTGATATCCATCTCTGAATGTAGGTATGTGAAGCTCTCAGAACCTACTTCAAGCAAAGAACAGAACCACACTGTAAATGCATAAATTCCCTACCTAGCCTACTCAGCTCTTCTCCATGCTCTACAGAAGAGAGAGGGAATAGGCTGTACCTCTCAAATGAATACAAGGGACCATTTTTTAAAAGTGATGTCCTTCTTGCACACCTAAGGCAAGCAAGTGATTGTTTTGGTTACCCTTAACAAAGTTCAAGCCACTGATTAAACTATAAGTATAATTAATTAATAATTAAATAACTTGTATTAATAATTAAACTATAAGTGATGGACCATAAAAGAAAAATCCCACTCCAGGGATGATTGCTATAATGTGTGGAAGTGGACTGATTTTATTTTAATAGGTTTAATATCCATTCTTTTTGTTAGAAAAAAAATGCCTTTTGTAATTGTACTATGGTAATGAAACTTGACAGGTGGGTGAGACCTCTAAGACAGGTAAGGTTTATAAAAAGTGGACACACTCATACAAAACATACAACTCACCGGACTTGATTCTCTAAGAAGTGCATGTATCTGTAAAGGAGGGTATAGGAAGGCGAGAGAATGCCCACAGACTTCATCCGTGCTCCTCGCTCCAGCTCACTCTCCACAGGCATGTTAGCAAAGCAGGCGAGGCCAAAGAAATGCCCTTTCCGGAAATATCTGAGGGAAGCCAAAATGGTCAAAAAAGAACAACAATGCTCATAAACAAAGGGAAATGGAACTGTTTTTTTTTTTTAAGGGTGCAGTCTCCTCATCTATTTGATGAGTTTGCTGTGAAGTGACCTTTAGTTGGAAACTTTGATAGAGGTTTTCTCGATCCCCATAGAAGGTGTGGCCCTACGCATCTGTGGCTTTGGGGGGGGGGGGAATGGGGGTTAAGTGACTTGCCCAGGGTCACACAGCTAGTGTCAAATGTCTGAAGCTGGATTTGAACTCAGGTCCTCCTAAATCCAGGGCCGGTGCTTTATCCATTGCGCCACCTAGCTGCCCCCCATCTGTGGCTTTTTAATGGGCCAAAAGACTATTGCAGATTTGGGGAGAAGGGTATAGAGGGGCAGATTAGTGGGTAATGATACAATCAAAAAAGCTCATCAAGAAAGGCATGATTTCAGGAAAATCCTGGGAAGACTTATATGAATTGATGCAAAGTGAATTGAGTAGAACAAGGAGAATAATCTACACAGTCATAGCAATATTACTTTTGTTTTTTGGTTTGGGTTATGTTTGTTTAGCTTTACAATGTACAATTTATTTTAATGGTTGAACTGTTTAGTGGTTTTAAGAGACAGATTATGTCAGTAAGATGTATTTTCACACGGTTAAGTGAAAATATAAAAGCTATTTGTCTCTTAACAAAAGACATCTTTGCTTAAATGTTTTGTTTTTGTTTTTTTGATAAAGGCCACTGAAATGTACAAAATGGTCTGACATCATGGTGGTGGCATCAAATTAGATGTTCCTTCACATGGCAATAACAGTGCATATAAACATCGTAAGTAATGGATTAGGTTTGAAAATGATATAACATTTCAGACAGCACTCAGACAGATATGTGAAAAGTACTGTAGCAATTTTATTTAAGCAACTTTAATTGGTGAACACTATCAAATGAAAACTGGAAAGAAAATTACAGTAAAAATAGGACTTTGTAAAATGCATAATATTTAAATTCCTGATACTACAAAATTTGCAAATTTTAACACTATTCTGGAGTAGTCTATTTTGTATGAACACACATTTGCAATAATGAAATAAGTCAAGCATGCCATATGGTAGTTTAAAAATCCAAACAGTATACTTATTGATATATACAGCATAACTCAGTACCTGCTAAAATAAATGTAAAAATTACAGTATCCAACATCTTACTCTACAATTAAACAAAAACAAAACAAAAAATAAACCCCAAACAACAAACATGGCCAATGAAAGCAGAGAGTAGAATCTGTGGAATTTTAATTTGAACTGACATTAAAGCATTTCCTATAAGAAAGAAATGCATTGGGAGGCAGCTAGGTGGTGCAGTGGATAAAGTACTGGCCCTAGATTCAGGAGGACCTGAGTTCAAATCCAACCTCGAACACTTGACACTTACTAGCTGTGTGATCCTGGGCCAGTCACTTAACCCTCATTGCCCCGCCCCCCCCCCCAAAAAAAGGAAAGAAAGAAATGCATTTTGTATAAACAATGAAAGCAAATGTTCCACCAATGATTTCTCTTCCGGGTAGTTAAACACCACAACACTCCATCACTATACAAAGATATATTTTAGAAGATGTGAATAACAATTATTGTAATGATGCTGAACTATGAAAGACTTGGCTACTCTGATCAATACAATGATCCACAGGAACTCCAAAGAACTCATGATGTAAAATGCTGTCTACTTCCAGATAAGGAACTGATAGTCTTAGAGTCCAGACTGAAATATATTTTTCTTTCTTTTCTTTTTTTAAAAAGATAGCTAATGTGGAAATATGTTTTGTATGACTTCATATGTATAATGGATACAATATTTCCTTTCTCAACAAGTGGTGGAGAAAGATAGGAGAGAGAGGGAAAGAACTTGGAAAAAAAATATAAAGCTCATCAGTAAAACTTCTGTCTTCATGCAAAGAAAACCAGAAAAAATGTAAAAAGGAACACGATACAATTTTATTACCACCTTGTTAAATTTCTTATCAAGAATAATCGTACATAATAGCATTTATATAGTAGTTTGGGGTTTGGAAAGTACCTTACAATTATTAACTCAATTTATCCTCATAACAACCCTGGGAGGTAGGTAGATGCTATTATCATTCCTGTTATCTATTTGTGGGCAGGTCACAACCTTTGTCAGCCTGTTTTCTGTCTCACAGCTAATAAGTACTTGAAGCAAAATTTGGACTCTGTTCTCCCCGAGTCCACTGCACCACCTAGCTGTTTATCCTCCCTCTCACCCAGTTCACAACTTTAATGGCATTCTCAACCCCTCACTAACACCACTGGCAAATCTTGTTTCTATCCTGATATCACCATATCAGTATCCTTCTCTCTACTCACACAGCTGCCACCCTCATCCCCATTCCGCTGGACCACTTCAGCAGTCTTATAATTGGTCTCTCTGTCCCAAATCTCTCAATTAATCAATAACCATTAAGTATCTGCTCTGTGTCAGACACTGTTCTGAGTGCTGGGAATACAAAAGGAGACAGAAGACAGTCCCTGTCTTCAAGGAGTTTACAATCTAATCCCAGACTTGACTACTAATATGATTTTCCAACTGCTACCCAGCACCACCTTTACCCACTCAAATGGCTCCCTATTACCTGCAGGATCCAGTACAAATGCCCCTGTTTGGCATCTGAAGCCCTTCACAACCCGGCTAGTTCCTTTATACTCTTCTAGTCCGAGATCAAGCTACCTGCATGTTGTCCCTCCATGATAACACTCCATCTCCCAGGCTTTGCATTGGCTGCCCCATGCCTGGAATACACTCCCTCTTCAGCTTCAATGACTTCCTTCAGGATTCAGCTCAAATCCTACCTTCTGCTGGAGGCCTTTGCCAGGAGCTGCTAGTGTCTTCTACTAGGATTACCTCCTGTCTCCCCTGTGGATCCCTCACCTTAACACTTGTTTGTTGATTGACCAAATGAATACACATCCACACATACTTTTCTAACAAGCTATACATAACAGAATTACATATTTTTCTTAATATTAATACGTACTGAACTAATAACAGTACCTCCCTCACAGAACTGTTGTAAGAATCAAATAAGATAACAGCTGTAGTAAAGGGCTTTGTATACTGATATATGGATGTTATTTTTTGTTATAATACAATCTTTTTTCTTGTTCTTTGTATACCAATAACTAAGTTGACAATAAAAAGAAAATTTAGGGGCAGCTAGGTGGCGCAGTAGATAAAGCACCAGCCCTGGATTCAGGAGGACCCGAGTTCAAATCCGGCCTCAAACACTTGACACATACTAGCTGTGTGACCCTGGGCAAGTCACTTAACCCTTATTGCCCTGCCCCCCCCCAAAAAAAATTTTTTTAATTATAAAAAACTATCCCTATTAAGTGTCAGTAACTAAGCCTGTCCCCCAGATGAATTGGCTGGCAGTTAGAGAGGCCCCTCTGAAATGTCACCTATAAAAGAAATGGTCTTCATTTATTCATAGCACCTGACAAACATTAAATACTTAACAAATGCTTCAGTTAGCTAGCTATCATGGAGAACTTGGGATTTCCTTTCCTCTCTTTCCTTCCATCCTTTATGCAAAGGATAGCTCATCAAATGGTTAGAAAACACCAGGACTTCCTCCCCCTTTAAAAAAAAAAAAAAAGGCTCAAATAAGATTATCTCTAAGCCTTTAAGGGCAGTGCTTAAACACAAGGTTGATGGAACTTTGTTTTCTTTTTTCCCTCTTTTCAGTAAGGGCTGAACAAATCATCTTGCACAAAAAGGAAATGATGCTATTGCAATCCTTGTGACCACAACTGGAACTGATATTCACTTTCTGGATGAATTCTAAAGGACACTAAAGGTCTTTAAACAGCTGAGTGTCTTCAGCTGTTTTCATTAACTAACTTGTGGAACCTCGAGATCTTTATTTTAGAACTGGCATTTGATTTCATGGCATCACCCCTCTTAGTCTTACCCACAAGACAAGAAAAACAAATGGGTCAATTCTGCCCAGTCTTGGGGCAAGAATGGAGGAAAGGCAAAGAATGGTGTGGTTAGCTTACTTCATAGTATTTGTAGCCACCAGAATAACTACCCAACTCAAGATAGAAAACTGATCCTTTTCAAAAAGCTTCATGGGTCAGAAGCCCACCATCTGATAGTAAAAAGAAGTCTGGTAGGTAATGTCTCCGCAGCTTGTAGCATGATAGGAAATGGTTGGAACTCAGGCTTTGGGAAATAAACATCATATTGGCTAAGGGAGTATGAAAACGTACTTCACTCCCTATACTATAGTTGACCATCCAAACTTTCCCCGTCATGCCAGAGCAGCCTCCTCACCTTAGAAGTACCCTGGGCCCCAGCAGTCCCTTCCTCTGATTGGCCACTTCCTCCCAGAACCTTCATTCAAAGGAAAACACCTGGGCCGGCAGTCTTCATTCCTCTCTGGATTCCACTCGTGACTCTCTACCACAGCCCTTACCAACTATCTTCTCCACACTCCCACCTCTTATTTTTCAGCTTCCTTCCTTTATAATAAAAGATCCCTGAAGGCAGGGACAGCCTTTCTGTTTGTATTTATATTCCCAAAGCTTAGTACAGTGCCTAACAAACCAAATGCTTGTTAACCATAAGCACTGTCAAGCAGCAAACTAATGCTGTAGAAATCACACTCCTATTTTCTTTCAAAAGTTGTTTTGTCATCTTATTAACAAATAGTTCTCGGGCAGCTAGGTGGCACACACAGTGGATAGAGCACCGGCCGGCCCTGAATTCAGGACACTTGACACTTACTAGCTGTGTGACCCTGGGCAAGTCACTTAACCCCAATTGCCTCACTAAAAAACAAACAAATAGTTCTACTGCTTGCAAAGCTTATTCTCACAACACCCTTCTTCAAGGAGTAAATATGGGCTGGGCCAAAAGTAATGAAAGAGTTTCAATATTTAATAACTCCTTTTATTTCATGTTTTTAATTTACAATACCATATCATCATATACATATATGTATGGGAAATGAATTTACATTAAATGTGAAAAATTAAATCACATAAATGATGAAAAACTGAGAAAAAAAATTTTCAAAAAGTTATTGAAACATCATGACTTTTGACCCACCCTATAGTACCTGCATTACTTCTCAATGCCTGGAGCATGTGTATTACATTTATTCTTACAATATGGAAATCAGTGCCAAGAAAGGTCAAATAATTTGCCCAAGGTGATACAGAACAAACTTATCCGACTCACACCTCGGCTCCTAGATTCCACATCCAAATGCCTTTTTCCCTCTGCAGTGACATGCAGCCTTTGGGTATGGAGTCAGAGGTTAAGAAGGCTGGTAATGGGGCGGCTAGGTGGCACAGTGGATAAAGCACCAGCCCTGGATTCAGGAGTTCCTGAGTTCAAATCCGGCCTCAGACACTTGACACTTACTAGCTGTGTGACCTTGGGCAAGTCACTTAAGCCCCACTGCCCTGCCAAAAAAAAAAAAATTAAAGAAGGCTGGTAATCCAAGAATATGGGTAGGAAATGTGGAGGTGGTATTCTCCCCACCACAGGCTACTAAAGGAAACAAGTTATGCAGTCACAAGGTCACTGCATGCTAGCATAGTACCTTTGGGGAACATCACTGTCATCTCTTGTTAAAAGAATCTTCAGGCTAAGTTCAATGCCTCCCTGCCCTCCCTGACCCCTACAGCCTGAAGATGCCCTAGATTAAAAGAATGTTCCTCTTCCAAATGACTCCTATCCATGATGTTCCAGTATCAGAATGGGAATGAATTGGGGGAAAAAAAAACCCACTGAGGCTGGTATCTTTTCCCTTTATTTTCTCCATTTTCCTAAATTGGAGATAAGTGAGTTGTCTGCCCACCTTTTAAAATGATCTTAGGACTCCATGTGATACAGAAAAGCCCCAAGAAATCAAATCCTGGCTCTTCCACATGCACGCTATATGATCATGAATAAGTTTCTCTGTTCTTCTGTACCCCAGTTTCCCTGTAACTAATAATAATTTTAAATAATGACTGATATTTATTGGGGACTTTATTTTTTCAATACTTTACATAAATTATCTTATTATTTAATTTTCATAACAACCCTATGAGGGTTAGTTAGGGTCTGGGTTAATAATACTAGAAGTATTTTCCCCATTTTACAGATGAGAAGACAAGTTCAGAGAGATTAAAGGACTTGCCTATGGTTTCAGACTTCCATATAAGTATGTGAAGTAGGAATCAAACCATCTCTCCTGACTCTATGTCTAGTACTCTTTCACTACAGCCTCTCAACAAACATGCTATTGACAAGAACACTGGATTTTGAATCATTAGACCTGAATTCTAATGCTGATATACCTCTGTAACCTTAAAAAAGTATTTAAAATATCAGATGAACCTCAATTTCCTCATCTGTAAAGTAAAGGGAGGGAACTAAGTAAAATCTAATGTCTCGTCCAGCTCTAAACCCTCAGATTCTATAACACTGCCGACTTATTGTAGAACGTAAATTAGTAGCGCTGATCATCAGGCCCCTCTACATCTGCTGGTGGAAGAGACAATGGTCCTTGCCTTACACGGTGTTCTCTGTCCTTATTTCCTCTCTCAGTGTGGTAGAGCATGTGGTCAATGGGGCCATGCTATTTCCTTCCCTCATTTGTGACTTGGTATCAGTCACAGCCTATTGATTCAAGAGAAACTACTCTTTTCACTTGAGTTCCTTCAGCCTTCTTTTCACTCAAAGTCTTTTGTTCCATGAGGGCAGGACCTAGTCTCCATTTTTGTCTCTGTATTCCTAGCACAGAGAGTCTTAATAAAAGGCTCTTTGGATCGGCTTAGAAAGAAAAAAAAAAGTCTTCAGTCTTAACAATTCTTCCTGGAAAAAAAATTTTGTATCTGGCATAGTACAATTGAAAAGAGACTCTCAAATCCAAGGGCCAGAGTTCTTGCCTTATTTCAACAGCCACCATAAGTCTGATCTCACATTAAAACCGGCAGCTGGGGTTTGATACCCAGAATAAAAGGTATGAATTTGGACCCAGACAAAACTTCATTCTTTGATGAAAGTTTCAAATCGCTATGTTGGGGATGGGAGGTGGTGAGTGGGGGGTTCAAAATTTTCTAGAACATGAAGAATTTTTTTGGAGGGGAGAGGGGGCAGGGAGAAAAAAGGAAGAAAGATATAAGTTCACAAATACTTACATGAAGTCAGACTGAATTTTGTGGGACCCACTGGCCATAGATTTAAATTCAACCCCTTCCAGATCAATATCTTGAGGCAGACACCATTCCAGCATGTTACCTACGGAACATAAAGGTTACAGGTCAGTCCGGAAGAAACTGCTCCAAAAAGAGTGTGTGGTAGAGTCGGCTACAGGAGACCTATTGTTCAGTCTGAAACAAACCCCTCCCAATGTCAAAGTGCTACTCACACAATCAAATATTTATTGGAGGATGTGGAAACGGACATTACAAAGGAATATCTGTTCCTCAGTTTTACACGAGCAGCAAAAGCATTCTCTATGCCCTGCAATTGACTACACCAACCAATACCAAATTTTGCATGTGAGATCTGTACCACTGCCGTCATTTCAAAAGGCTTCCTTAAGACTTATCTTCTATCTATATGCTCTAGCTTAAAAATAAACTTTTCTGAGGACCTTGATGATTTTACCAAATCTAATAAATTGCCCTTTCTCTGTCCTCATCCTTCTTCCTGTTCCTGACATTGATCATGTCATCATGAAATGTTCTACTCCCATATTTCCCACAGTATATTATGCTAGTTATCTCAGGTACTCTTTCTTCCATATATCTTCCCTGCCCCTGCAAATACAGGGGTTCCTGAGATCCAGATCTCAATTCTCTGCTTATCTTTCTCTTCTCACCCCATCACTTCTATCCAGCTGATAGCCCAAATCTCAATCTCTAACCCCAATCCTTCTCTGGGATTTCTAAACCTGCATTTCCTACAGTCCTTTATAGACATTTCTACCTGAATATGCAAACCCATCAACTTAAAATCAACATATACATTGACTCATCATTCTCCCCAACAACAACAAAAAAAAATTAGTTTTCTGACCCTGCAACTTCCTTCTTTCATCACTGGCATAACCAGTTTCTCAGCCAAACAAAGCTGAACCCCCTGGAGTCTTTTCTTCATGCTATCATTTCATGCAGCCCATTAAGTCTTGTCAATTCTTCCTTCAAAATATACATATTTTTAATCTGGCACAGTACAATGGAAAAAGAGACTCTTAAGGTCAAGGAACCAGGATTCAAATCCCACTTTTGGCACTTAACAGACCTGCAACTTTAGGCAAGTCATCTTTAAAACAAGAGGGTTGGGGGACAGCTAGGTGGCGCAGTGGATAGAGCACCAGCCCTGGAGTCAGGAGGACCTGGGTTCAAATCTGACCTCACTCATCAATTTCTTGTCTTTCTGCTAACAACGATAGCTAGTATTTATATATTCCTCTAATGTTTGCAAAGCGCTTTATAAATATTATCTCATTTTATCCTCACAACAAGCCAGGGGACTATATGCTATTATCATTCCCATATTATAGATGAGGAAACTGAGGCAGAGATTAAGTGACTTTCTCAAGGTTATATTGCTAGTATGTGTCTGAGGCTGGATTTGAGCTTGGGTCTTCCTGACTCAAGTGCCCAAAGCTCCACCCACTTCAACACCTAACTGATCCCACCAAGAATGCCATTCTGAATACTTTGCTATATACGGGGCTTTTTTCCCTGTCATTCACTTTGTGGCACGTGCTCTCTATCCCTCCACCATCATCCCAGTCTAAGCCCCTATCATCTCATAACTATATGATTACAGAAGTTTACAACTGAAAAGGCCCTCACAGATCATTCGGTCCAATCCCCTCATTTTCCAGATGGAGACCCTCAGGCCCAAAGTGACTTCTACAATGTTTTAGCCAGAACTAAAACTAGGTCATCTTTTTTCCCAGGCAGTGTTTAAACCAGACTGCCTTGCTTTTGAATCCCCACCACAGTATAATGCCTTGTGCAAGGCAGCTAGGTGGCACAGTGGATAGAGCACTGGCCCTGGATTCAGGAGGACCTGGGTTCAAATCCGACCTCAGACCCTTGACACTTACTAGCTGTGTGACCCTGGGCAAGTCACTTAACCCCAATTGCCTCACTAAAAAAAAACCCAAAAAACAAAACAAAAAATAATAATGCCTTGTGCCCTCATTGTTGTTGGTCAGTCATGTCCAACTCTTGGTGACCCCAGTCATTTTCAGTTGTGTCTGACTTTTCTTGGGGTTTTCTTAGCAAAGATGCTGAAGTGGTTTGCCATTTCCTTCTCCAGCTCATTTTACAGATGTGGAAACTGAGGGTGAAGTGACTTGCCCAGGGTTACACAGCTAGCAAGTGTCTGAGGCCAGATTTGGTTCAGGTCTTCCTGATTCCAAGGTCAGCACTCTATCCACTAAGTCATCTAGCTGCCTCTTTGTGTCCTAGGAATACTCAACTATTAATTAGATTTAACAGCTACTATTTGCATAATGTTCATGATTATTTCTCTGTACAGTAATGAAAACACAAAATGATCTCTCTAAAGATAGGTCTTTGCTGAAGCAAAAAGCCTTATTCTAAATGTTGACATATTTACTCAGTGACTATTTCCACACCAAAATTGTAAATCTGATGGTGTCTAAAGAGTCTTTTAGGTTATACTTTCAGGCACCCCATAAGTCACTGAATTTGCAGATTCTTTGTAATAATGATAGCATTTCCTCAGAAAATGGATGAGGCAGAATGCAGTCGTTTACTTCCAATTATCTTGTCATATAGTCAAAATTTCAGTCTCACCATGAAAATACCATAATAATGAAATGCTGGAGCAGATACAATCCTATAAGCATCAGATACACAACATGAATTAATTCTTTACAGAGTCAGAGCAAATTCCTTCTTCGAGTGCTCATCTCATAGGCTTTCACATATCAGATTCACAGCCACAGAAGGAGCCCAATTGGGAAGTATGAGGGGCTACTACATCCCCAGCACAGTGCTAAGGTCCCGGGGATCCAAGTACAAAGGAAGAAACAATCCTCACAACCTCCGGGGAGAAAAGACAAAGGCATAGATAAGTATGTATAACAAATACCGAGTTAATAAATACAAATCTATACAAGGTAGCTGGGGGTAGGGGTGGGGTGGGGAGCAGGAAAGGCTTCATGCCGAGGATGATGCCTGAGCTGCATCTTAAAAGAACAAAGGGCCCATGTATGGTGTGGAGGTATGGAGACAATGACTTCCAGGTGTGGGGGCAGAGTCGACCAGATGGAGTGGGCAGGGTGATGGGGTGAGGGAGGGGTGGGAAGGAGAGAGGAGAGAGAGAGAAAGGAAGGAAGAAAGGGAGAGGAGGGAAGGAAGGGGAGGGAGGAAGGAGGGAAAAGAGAGAGGGAGAGAGAGAAAGAAACAAAGAAAGAAAAGAAAGCTACATGTATCTGAGGAAGAGAGAGGAGGTCATTTTGGTTGGATTACAACATGCAAGATGGTAGGAAATGCCAAATGAGGCTGGAAACATAACTTGGAGCCAGGCTGCATGGGGCAGAGTTTTCAAACATGCTGCTGAGCCAAATTAAAATGTAATTGGGAAGTATTTAACAAAATAAGTAAAGACACAATTTGTATTGTTTAGTCATTATTTAGTCATGCCTGACTTCCTGACCGATTTGGGGGTTTTCTTAGTAAAGATACTGGAGTTGATGTGGGATGGAATTAGGGTCAAAATGATTGTGAGTCCATCCCAAAAGAATTACAAGACTTAGTGACTCAGTTTCCCAAGTTTTATTGCAATACTGTGAGTAAACACTGGGAGAGAACCAGAAAAGTGGAAAGGTGTCTCTTGAATAGGGAAATGAAAGATAGTTATATTTATAGTATGGATAAATTCATTATCAGTTTCATTATAATAATCTCCACCTTAGGGAGGTACAGGGGAGGACCTGTCCTAATTTGGAGTTCCTGGGGTCCTAAGCCAACCCCCAAGGCAGGTACCTTTTTCTGTGGAGGTGTGTTTTGGGGGTTTACATGTCATAAGGTGAATCTGGGGACAAATTTGGCCTTTTCTGCACATGTCACTTTTGGATTCCCATACTTAGTTTCAAAATATCTTCATTTATCAGTAGAATTTCTATACCCTGTCAGTGTATCATTGTGTATCACTGTTATAGTTAAGGTCTTTTTGACCTGCCTCTTTATGTTCTTGTTCCAAATGGTGATTAATGTGGGTAAGAGAACCTAGGCCCTGACTTGTTTTCCAAATCTTAAATTATCCATTAACTGGGGTTTGAATCCCTCTTAGAGTTCAAATCTAAATTAGAGCTTGGAGTCTTAGGTTTTTCTGTTAACCCCTTTTTTTGCCTCCTATATGAGAGTGGCTTGCCATTGTAAAAATATTTTTAAATTGACTGGGCCTAAATTTTGGGGGGACTAATCTGACTGGAGGACTAATCTGGGGACTTTTGACTATTTGGCTATCTGACTGCGTTTAATTTAATGTGGGCCGTTTATAAAGTTCCACCACACTGCTCCACTCCCAAATTGATAAGCACAGGATTAAGAAGCCTCTTAACTAAATAATCCAAGCAGAGTTTATTTATGAGATACTATTTCAAATTAGGAATACAGGGAAATAAAGTACAACCTGACTGCTTTCCTGCGGTCTCTTTCCCACCTACTGAACTTCTTGAATACAATAAGCGCCTTAGCTGCCTCCGGCCTTAGGGCACGATACACTTTCCCTGGTCAGCTATTTTCTTCTAACTCCTCTTAATCTTCCCTTTCTCCAGCCTGTACCCTGTGCTGACCTGCTTCTGTGCTCTCCGCTGCCTCCCGGTCAGTCTGTCTTCTACTCCATCCTTGTCCACGCTCCCCTCCAGTCACCCTCTAGTCCCTCTATCTAGTCCATCCTCGAGTCTTCTTCCAGTCGCACCTCTCTCCTGTCTCACTCCCAGGTCTATATATACCTTTTCTTCTCTCCACTCAAATCTCGGGGCTTCCTTCGCCCCCACAGACCAAGCTAATCCGCCAGCCAGGGCTGCGGCTGGGGGGGGGGGGGGGGTGCGCTCCAAGTTTCACGTGCCTCAGCACACCTGGCGTCTTGTATAGCCCACAGGGCTTTTTCACTCAGCTAAAGCTGAGGAGGAGGGGGAGAGAGACCCTGAGGGCCTAAGGCTTTCTAATCTCAGCCTAAAGGTAGGGTCCCCAAATCAAAATAAATTTCCACACCATTTCCTTCTTCAACTCACTTTACAGATGAGAAAGCTGAAGCAAACAGGGTTAAGTGACTTGCCCAGGGTCACATAGCTAGTGTCTGAGGCAGTATTTGAACTCAGGTCTTCCTGACTCTGGACCTAGTGCTATATCCACTGGGCCACCTAATTACCCTAAAAACACAGCAGAACATAGATAATGTTAATATATGGTTTTCTAACCTATAGTGGTCCTTACATTTACTGCCCACCCCCCACTTCTATTTGAGTTTGATACCAGTAGGGCATTAAAAGCTAAATCGAATTTTACATTTTATTCTAGAGGCAATAGGAGGCCACTAGAGTTGGTTGAATAGAGGACTCTATTGGCCACACTTTGGCTACAGTATAGTGTATAAGATGGACTGCCACAGAGGGACTTGAGGCAGGGAGACTAATTAGGAGCCCTTAACATAATTGAGGAGGGGGTAATAATGGCCTGAACTGAGGTGGTAGGTCTCTAAGTGGAGAAATCAGGCATTGGATACCACGAGATGCTGTGAATGTAGAAACAGGATGATTTGGCAACTGATTGTACATGTGGAATAAGAGAGTGAGGAGTGCCAAGATTATGAATCTGAAATACTGGAACAATGATGGTACCTTCAGTAGAAATATGGAAGTTTGGGGGCGGCTAGGTGGCACAGTGGATAGAGCACCGGCCCTGGAGTCAGGAGTACCTGAGTTCAAATCCGGTCTCAGACACTTAACACTTACTAGCTGTGTGACCCTGGGCAAGTCACTTAACCCCAATTGCCTCACAAAAAAACAAAACAAACAAACAAACAAACAAAAAAAGAAATATGGAAGTTTGGAAGGGGGAGGGTCTAGAGGGAAAGATAATTCATTCAGTTTTAGATATATTGAGTTTAAGTTATTTTTATATATTTCTGGGATAGTCAGTTGGAAATGTTCTATAGGCAATTAGATTATATCTTCCATATGACTATAAATTGTTTTGATTTATCTAAAAACTGCCTGTTCATATCCTCTGACCATTTGTCAATTGAGGAATGACTCATATTCTTAAAGATTTTACAAAGTTCTTTATATATTTGAGATGAGATCTTTATCTGAGAAACTGTCTATAAAATTTCCCTCCTCCCCCAATTTTCTGCTTTCCTTCTGATCTTGGCTACATTTGTTTTATTTGTACAAAATCTTTTTAATTTTATGTAAGTGAAATTATCCATTTTACATCTTACTCTAGCTCGTGTTTATTCATAAATTGTTCGCCTATCCGTAAGACTGATAAGTAATATGTTCCATGTTCTTCAAATTTTCTTGTAATATCTCACTTTATATCTAGGTCATGTATTCATTTTGATCTTATCTTGGTAAATAGTGTAAGATATTGGTTCAGTTTCTGCCAGACTGCTTTTCCCAACAATTTTTACCAAATAATGAATTCTTATCCCAAAAACTTAAGTCTTTATACTTGTAAAATACAAGGTTACTACATTTATTCGCTGCTATAAATTGCATGTTTACTCTGTTCTACTGATCTGCCTATTTCTCAGCCAATACCAGATAGTTTTTATAATTACTGCATTATAAGATAGTTTAAGATCTAATACTGCTAAACCTAAATCCTGTACACTTTTTTCATTAATTCCTTAGATACAAAGAGAAGTTATATATAATAATAACAATATTGTTTTAAGAACAACTGAGCAAATAAGTAATTTTGACTATTGTAAATACACAAAGTAACTATAAAGGACATATGAAGGACATGCTATCTGTATCCAGAGATAGAACTGATAACTAGAAGTAGGTATAGAATGATTCTACATATATGTACATATACACACATACATATACATATTTGTGTCCGATGGTAGCCATCTATAGGTTGGGAGGGGAGGGAAGAAAAAAAGAAATTTACATAATAGCTTTATTATACATTTAAAAGGAAGCAAGTTGTACATAACAGATTTGTAGTTTCATGTGCAATCATCTTTTTTTAAATTATGGAAATGCTTGTTTTATTCCATAAATAAAAATAAATTTAAAATTTTTTTAAAGATTGTAAGTTCCTTGAGGGCAAAGACTGTCTTTTGCCTATTTTTGTTTTCCTGGTGCTTAGCACAGTGGCTGGCACATAGTAGGCGCTTAATAAAAGTTTACTGATTAATGTGGGACTGAAGTTCAGGGAAGAGACTGAGGCTAGATTTAAAGTTAGGGCAGCTAGGTAGCACAGTGGATAAGAGTGCCTGACAGGGGGGCAGCTAGGTGGTGCAGTGGATAAAGCACCAGCCCTGGATTCAGGAGGACCTGAGTTCAAATCTGGACTCAGACATTTGACACTTACTACCTGTGTGAACCTGGGAAAGTCACTTAACCCTCATTGTCCCACCAAAAAAAAAAAAAAAGAAAGAAAGAAAGAAAAAGAAAGAAAAGAAAAGAGTGCCTGACCTGGAGTCAGGAAGACTCACTCTTCTTTCTGAGTTCAAAGCTGGCCTCAGACACTTCCCAGCTGTGTGACCCTGGGCAAGTCACTAAACCCTATTTGTGTCAGTTTCCTCATCTGTTAAGATGAGCTGGAAAAAGGAATGGCAAACCACTCCAGTATCTTTGCCAGGAAAACCCTAAAAGGGCTCAAGAAAAGTCAGACACAACTGAAAATGACTGAACAGTAGTAAAATTACATAGTTCTGTGTGTCACGTGCAGAGGAAGATCAAGTGCAATCACTTAAGTGAAGCACTTTGTATCCATCACATACTATACAAGTGTAAGTTAGTAAAAATCGTCATAGATGTTCATCTTCCAAATATCCAGCAGATGCAGAAGCATTTTCTCCAAAAGCTCAGTGTTCCACGCACAAAGGGCACTGAATCAATTTTTGTTGTTTAAGCAGCAATGTGGCATTATAGATAAGAGCACTATAGCTGGAATCGGGAAGACCCAAGTTCAAATTCTGAACGACAGTTAATTAACTTCTATATGTTTCCTTTCCACATCTGTTATCTGTTAAATGGGGATAACAATAGCATTTACTTCCCAGAGTTGTTGTAAGGATAAAATCATACGATATCTGTAAAGTGCTTCACAAACCTTAAAGCATTATATCAATGCTAACTATCGTTATAGCTACTATTGTTGTAGATTATATCCTTCCACAGTAAGCCTTTTTCATGGGCCGTCTTTCTGCTGCTGCTACAAAGTGACATATGGCTCTGCCCCAGGCAGATTGTTGTTGCTGTTCAGTCATTTTTCATTTGTGTCCGACTCTTCATGACCCCATTGGGGTTTTCTTGGCAAAGATACTGAAATGGTTTGCCATTCCCTTCTCCAGTTCATTTTACAAATGAGGAAGCTGAGGCAAACAGGGTAAAGTGACTTGCCCAGGGTCACATAGCCAGTAAGTGTCTTACGCCAAATTGGAAGTCAGGAAGATGAGTCTTCCTGACTCCAGGCCCGGTGCTCTATCCAATGCACCACCTTCCCACCTGCTAACAGGCTGCTTGAAGCCAGACATGTTAGTTTCCTCACAAGTCTCTTTTAAAAAAAAATTCTCAATCAAAAAATCATCAATCAATCAGGCAAATAACCAACAGGCATTTGGCAAACACCTATTACTGCCAGGTTCTTTGCTGTGTACCAGAGATACAGAAACCAAAGGGAGACAAGTCTCTGCCCTCGAGGAACTTATAGCTTACAATCAATATATTCACTTTCATATTGCCATCTCATTATCTGAAGAAACCAAGAGAATCCTGTTGCCAGGGGAGGACATCCTCCTAGTTGTGTGGTGTAAAGAATTATTTGTTATTTGAGGTTAAAAATTGGTCCCTACAGTGGGGGTAGGCAAGTCACTTAACCCTAACTGCTTCCATAATAATAACGTGTTGAGAAGGCTGGTAAAGGAGAATGAGCTGAGTTCTCGATTCAAAAACCATGATAGAGTACAGGCCCAACTTAAAAATAAGAGGACCTGGGTTCCAGTCCTGGCTCTCCTGTGCATTACTATAGTCATCTTAAAAATCACCTTTGTGGGTCCCCATCTCCTCATCCGTAAAATAAAGTGGTCAGACAAGACAACGTCTAAGGTGCCATCTCTAAGTCCTATGACCAACATTCATTTCTTTCTTTTTTTTTTTTTTTTTGCGGGGCAATGGGGGTTAAGTGACTTGCCCAGGGTCACACATCTAGTAAGCGTCAAGTGTCTGAGGCTGGATTTGAACTCAGGTACTCCTGAATCCAGGGCCGGTGCTTTATCCACTGCGCCACCTAGCCGCCCCAAACATCCATTTCTGGAACATTAAGATTCTTGAATAGCAACCTCTCACCTATATGCTCATATTTCCTTAATATCCTCAGGGGACATGTAGTTTAGGTATTAATATCACTGTTTTAAAGATGAGGAACTAACCCTCATCACAGATTGGTACTCAATACCAGGGAAAACTATGGGCAGCTCCGTGGATAGAGTGCCTGGCCTGAAGTCAAGAAGATTCCTCTTCAGGGCAGCTAGGTGGCGCAGTGGATAGAACACCAGCCCTGGAGTCAGGAGGACCTGAATTCAAATCCAGCCTCAGACACTTAACACTTACTAGCTGTGTGACCCTGGGCAAGTCACTTAACCCCAACTGCCTTACCAAAAAAAAAAAAAGAAGACTCCTCTTCCTGAGGTCAAATCTGGCCTCAGACACTTAGTAGTTGCATGCCCCTGGACAAGTTACTAAACCCTATTTGCCTCAGTTTTCTCATCTGTAAAATAAGCTAGAGAAGGAATTGGCAAACCACTCCTGTGGACCCCCAAATGGGATCACAAGTCAGACGCAACTGAAAACAACAACAACCAGGGAACCCTTCCTTGCTCATATTCTTGGTCCTTAAGTTTTCCAAATGAATAGCCAGCCTAGCCTGGCCTGGCACTAAAAGAAGGGGCTGTAACTGGGACAAGGAGATAGTTCCATACCTTTGCTATTCCAGTAGAAGGCCTTAACCCAGGGTAGGCAATTTCCCACACAGGTGGTGCCTGAGTTAATTGGCACTGCAATCAATAAGCTTCCTTCCCTTCCCTCCATCCATTTTTCTCCCCCAACTCTCAAAGATTCTAAAGTTGCCTCTCAAACTGAGAGTTTCAAAGGGCCTTTTCCCCCTGAAATGAAGCAGAATATGCTTAGGGCCATGGTCACATTCATATTCAGTAGCTTTGCTCCTTAAATATTGGAACTAGTTTATGTTTTGTTGGCTCACCATACAGCACAGGAGCTCCAAAGATGGGGAGCAATGGGGGCCCTGGATCACAGAGCCACCTACCAACCTCACCTTGAGAACAGTGAAGTTGAAGGCCTTGTTTAGAATGTCTACCTGAGTGATTGTCTTCCCTAACATAGTCTGGCTTTTACTCTCTGTTCAGTTCTGAGGGCTGGCTGAAGCACCACTTACGAGAACTTATCACAGGAATAATGGCATTACAGATGTCCAAAAAAAGATCTAGTTAGTAAGTACAGAAGCACTCAGTCTGGAGAAGAGCCTGTTCCCTCTGCTTGTCACTCCACGCGTATAATGCACTGCCTGCTCACCTCTGCTTCGCTGAATTGCTAGCTTCCTTCAAAATTCAGCTCAAGGGCCACATCCTACCACGAGTCTACCCTGATCCCTCCCCTCTTACCAGATGGTGTTACGTCCCTCGTCCTCAGAAATGTCTTTGTATCTACTTTGGACAGGATGTGCCCCAAGTCTTGGTGCCATCTTAAGCTTAAATTACACTGAGATCTTTGGGGAACCCTGTATTTATTTTGTATTTATTTCTCTGGGCACATGTTGTCCTCTCCCCACTTCCAATGCAATGTAAGCTCCTAGATAGCAGGGGCTATTGCAGTCTGGGCTCTGTATCCTCAGCATCTAACAAAAGTAGCTACCTAGCACATGGAAAGTGCCTAGCAAATACTTACTGAACGAATGGAGATAAGAATCGATCAATCAACCAAAGTTTATTAAGTGCCTACTATGTGCCAGGCACTGTGGCAAGAACTGGGGATACCAAAAAAAAAGCCAAAGACAGTTCCTACTCTCGAGGGGCTTATGAATTAACGGGGAAGATAATGTGCAAACACATATATTCAAAGCAAGCTGGATAAATAAGAAAAAATGAACCGAGGGAAGGCACTGGAATTATGAGCATTTGGGGAAGGCTTCCTGTAGAAGGGAAGAGTTTAGTTGGGACTTAATGAAAGCCGGGGAGGTCAGTAGTTGGAACAGAGGAGGGGGAGCATTCCAGGCATGGGGAATGGCTAGAGAAAATGCCTGAAGCACAGAAATGGAGCGTCTTGTTTATGCGCCAGTCAGGAAGCCAGTGTCACTGGATCAAAGAGTACCTATTGGGGAAAAAGATGTAAGACTGGAAGGTAGAGGAGGGCTACGTTGTTAAGAGCTTTGAATGGCAGATAGAGGATTCTGTACTTGCTCCTGGAAGCCATAGAAAGCCTCTGGAGTTTTACTGGGTGGGAGAGAGGGGGTGACAAGATCAGACTCATGTTTGGTAAATCACCTTTGTGGCTCAATGGGGAATGGATTTGAGGGGGAAGAGACTAGAAGCAGGCAGACCCACTCGTAGGCAATTGCAATAGAGTAGTAGAAGTGTCAGAGGAGAGACGGAAGCTTACTCAAGAGATTCTGGCAAGCCTTGGTAACAGCATGGCTATGGGGGGGGGGTGAGAGAGTGAGGAAATCCAGGGTAACTCCCAGGTTGTAAGCCTGAAGGACAGGGAGGGTGGTTTTGCCCTCTACAGTAAGAGGGAAGGTAAGAGGAGGGGAGAGTTTAGGGGGAAAGATGATGAATTCTGTTTTGGACATAATGAGTTTAAGATGCCTACTGGAAATCCCATTCTAGATATCTGAAAGACAGTTGAAGATATGAAAGTGGAGGTCAGTAGAGAGACTGGGACAGGATAGGTAGATCAGAAAATGGTCAGCAATAAGATGGCAACTAAATCCAGCGGGGCTGATGAGACTGCCAAGTGAAGTAGTATAGAGGGAGAAGAGAAGAGGGCCCAGCACAGAATCCTGAGTTAGTGGGTGTGGGCTGAGAGAGCATCCAGCAAAGAAGACAGAGATGGAACAGGCAGATAGGTAGGGGAAAAGCTAGGAGAGAGTGGTGTCCTGAAAACCTAGAGAAAAGAAGATGTCAAGGAGAAGAGTGTAATCAATAGAGTCAAAGGCTCCAGAAAGGTCAAGGAGAATGAAAATTGAGAAAAGGCCATTAAGAGATCATTAGTGGGCAGCTAGGTGGCGCAGTGGATAGAGTACCGGCCCTGGAGTCAGGAGGACCTGAGTTCAAATCCGGCCTCAGACACTTAACATTTACTAGCTGTGTGACCCTGGGCAAGTCACTTAACCCCAATTGCCTCACTAAAAAAAAAAAGAGAGAGAGAGAGAGAGATCATTAGTGGGGGCAGCTAGATGGAGCAGTGGATAAAGCACTGGCCCTGGATTCAGGGGGACCTGAGTTCAAATCCAGCCTCAGACCCTTGACACTAGCTGTGTGATCCTAGGCAAGTCACTTAAGCCTCATTGCCCTCCCCCCAAAAAAAAGAGATCGTTAGTAACTCTGGAGAGAGTGGAATGATAAGGTCAGAAGCCAGATTTTAAGGGGTTAAAGAGAAGAGGGTTGTTTTATTTGTTACAAAACTTAGATCCCTGGTTTTTTTTTAAAGAAAGGGGCAGCTATGGTGGCAATGGGACAGTGGATAGAACACAGGGCCTGGAGTCAGAAAGGCTCATATTCATGAGTTCAAATCCCACTTCAGACACTTACTGTGTGACCCTAGGCAAGTCACTTAACCCCATTTGCCTCAGTTCCCTCATCTGTAAAATGAGCTGGAGAAGGAAATGACAAACCACTCCAGTATCCTTTACCAAGAAAACCCCAAATAGGGTCACAAAGAGTTGGACATGCCTGAAAAATAACAAAATTCTTTTTAAAGAATCACAGAATGTAAGCAGCCTAAAGAAAACCCTCTTGAGATCTGGCCTGGTCTGTATCAGGACAAATGACTCTTTTGGGGGGGGGGGGGCGGTTATCAAAGGCCTTTATTTATACATTCCCCTTGCGAATGGGCCAGCTCCCTAATGGAAATGGCCCAAATGACTCTTAATAGCCTGGTGAAATGGAAAGAGTGGTGGATTTGGAGTCAGAAAAACTAGGTTCAGATCTCAGCTCTGCTACCTCCGTCAGCTTTGGTCACATCACTTAGTTTATTTGAGCCTCATTTTCCTCATCTGTCAAATGAGGAAGTTAGACTAACAAATCTAAGATCCCATTGATCTCATTCACAAAAAACGACTTTAAAATTGTGTAAGAGGGGCAGCTAGGTGGCGCAGTGGTTAGAGCGCCGGCCCTGGAGTCAGGAGGACCTGAGTTCAAATCCGACCTCAGACACTTAACACTTACTAGCTGTGTGACCCTGGGCAAGTCACTTAACCCCAATTGCCTCACTAAAAAAAATAAAATAAATAAAAATTAAAAAAAACAAACAGATGGTAATACATCTTCTTAAAAAAAAATTGTGTAAGAGTACAGCACACAACATTAGCTGTATATCAGAAGGCAAAGGAAGTGATGTTTAAAAAAGACCCAAAGAAGACAAGATTTTCAACCTGGAGATTAAATCATTGCTAGCTAGCTTTCCCCCAGTGTCCAAAGTCCATTAGATTAAGTATTGGGGGGGGAGGTGGAATATCATTTCATACATACCCTTTTATTTTACTTAATTCTCCACTGAGTTCCTAAAGGTTAAAATAGAAATCATGGCCAATGACCACAAACTGGCTTCCCCAGGAAACCACAAGCCTAGCAGGTGAATCATCAGCAACCTGGGAAAAATGTGGTCAGTGTGAGATTAATAGGAAAATGAAAAGCAGTCCACAATCAGGTTTCCCTGCCAAACCCAATGAGGGGGGGAGAATGAGGGAGGAGGAAGACAGGGTTAATAACAATCTCACAGCGGCAGTTCACATGTAGATAGTAGAAGGTACATTCTCCCAGACTCCCTCATAAATTAGTTCTACTCTTAAGTAAAGGAATTTCTCTAATCAGTCAACAAGCATCTATGAAGCTATTCTTCTGTGCTAACCACTGCAGTAAGCTATGAGAATAGAAATAGAAATAAAAAGATAGTCCCTGCCCTCAAGGAGCTTACATTCTGATGGGAAAGACAACACATAAAAAGAAACTGAGGGGGCAGCTAGGTGGCGCAGTGGATAAAGCACCAGCCCCAGATTCAGGAGGACCTAAGTTCAAATCCGGCCTCAGACACTTGACGCTTACTAGCTGTGTGACCCTGGGCAAGTCACTTAACCCTCATTGCCTCACAAAAAAAGAAAAAAGAAACTGAAAGGAAAGGGGGAGAGAGAAAGCTGGAGGGCTCCCACAGCATGACTTTCCCCTTCGTGGTTTCAATATATCTCAGGTTGGCATAAGAAATTACTGTAAATGGGGATTTGGGGGGAGTTTTGCGAAAGCCACGGTATTTTTACTTCACATTGACCTACATGTAGCCTACAACCAAATACTTAACCCAAATTTTACAATAAGATACTGTAAAAACATCCCATAAAAGGAAAACAACAACAACAACAAAAATCAGACTCCTCTGGTATGAAGAGGCCAAAAACTTTTATAAGGATTTTCCTGATCACCGAGCTGTGTCCCTAACCCCCGAGATATGGAAGGGATAACTGGAGAGGAATTCTGAGTGCAGCCTGGAGAGGAATGAGACATGACTGACCTGGGGCTCCTCCTTAAATGAAGGTCCTGGAAGGAACCATCCAATCAGAGGGAGAAGTCACAGGGGTAGAGGCTACCTCCAGTGTGTGAATTCCAGGTGAGTGGAGCTCCAGGGTGGAAAACTGGGGCATGGGAGAGGCCAGCTAGAGAGCAGCCTATACAGAAATGTAAATATTATACCAAGGGGCCTTCGTGTCTTGCTCTCTGTCTCCCTGTCATTTTGCTTCCACCAGCAGTTGGAAGTCATTTATTCTTTGCCATGAGTCAGATGACTGGGGCTCTACTCCAAGATATGCCACGGATCAACAGAAAGATAACAACCCCATTTCTTGACCTCTGCACCTTTCGGTCTCCTCTTTTGTTTAGAGAAGCAAACAAGTTAATAAGCAAAAGCGTGCGCTTCATCAACTACGTAAAGATGCTCCAAGGATGAATAATTATTCTTTATAAAATGCCTTACAACCACAAAAGCAATCGATGCGCCAGCATTTCTATACCATGTACGTAAACAGATTTTAATATAATCTTTTAAAGAGGTGAATGAGAAATATCTCGCTAAATTAACAAAATGTTGGGTGTCATTTATGCACTTCAGGGTATGTAGTAAAACTTAGCATGGAAGCATACATTTAGAGCTCAAATGAATCTCAGAGGTCATCAAGGCCAACCCATTCATCTTACAGATGCGTCTTACAGATGCCACAGAGGTAAGGTCAAACAGTTAGGGAACATTTTCAAATGTATTAAGGGCCTAGGCCTTCTAGACTCCAGCTGGGAGACAGTAGATAGAGCACTGGGCCTGGAGTCAGGAAGACCTAAGTTCAAATCCAGACTCAGACACTTACTAGCTGAGTGACCCTGGGCAAGTCACTTAACCACTGTTTGCCTCAGTGTCCTCAATGGTAAAATGGGAATAACAGCACCCACTTCACAGGGGTATCATAAAGATCAAATGAGATGCTTGTAAAATGCTTAGCACAGTTCCTGGCACATAGTAGGAGCTAAAATATTTAAATGCTTGTCCCTCATTCCCTGGCCCCTGCCTTCCAAGTCCAGTGCTCTATTCACTTCACCATGCTATTTCTCAGGCTACCTTGTAGGGCTATTATCTAAATTTTATTTCTCTAGTATTCCAATTTTCTACTCATGGCATGGGATTCCTATCGGTGTAGAAGAATCCCTTAATATATACCTATCTATATCAATTTATCCCAGAGATGGGTTTTGAAATTTCTATTCTCAGGCCTCTTCATCTCCAAAAAGTACTAGTGAAAGCCAAGCACACATTTGTGGGCAAAGCCAGTTCATTGGAGTGACTTGAATGCTAAAGTTAGAGTCAAGAGGACCTGAGTTCAGATCCCACCTCAGACACATAACTACCTGTGTGACCTGGTCAGGTACACAAGCATTTATTAAGAGCTTACTATGAGGGCAGCTAGGTGGCGCAGTGGTTAAAGCACTGGCCTTGGATTCAGGAGGACCTGAGTTCAAATTAGGCCTCAGACACTTGACACTCACTAGCTGTGTGACCCTGGGCAAGTCACTTAGCCCTCATTGCCCTGCAAAAAACAACAACAACAACAACAACAAAAGACCTTACTATGGGCTAGGGACTGCAGCTTGAGAGTCAAAGAATGACAAAAATAGTCTCTGCCCTCAAGAAAATCACAATATGATAGGGGTAGGGGGTGGGGAGAAAACATGCAAACAACTATATACAAACATGATCCCGTCAATTCTGCTACAACTAAACATGTCTTCTTAAAAATTACCCAAAAGTATGCAATAAAAACCACAAGGCTTATGGGGAAAATGGGGTTAGGAGCATGACACTAAAAAAACCTTGTTAGTGACATAAAAAATAGGGGAAACTAATTTTTAAAAGTAGCAATTTCATAGATGTTAAATGGTTAAAAACATAAATAATATGATAAATAGTGGTGGCGTCAGACTTTGTGGGTATAGGTCAACTTTCCTCCACCCACAATTCCAACTACACCCAAAGATAGACTACAAATGTTACTTTAAATCGAAAAAGGTCTTAAGCTTTGTTGTGGAAGTGGGCTTGGGAAAGGTTTCAGCTTGTCAGTTAATATTATCCAACCTTTCAGGATAAGGTGGTAAACTGAGGTAGCTAGTGGATGTTTGAGGTTGTGTACATTTTTTGCTTAGTTTAGCTAGGTGTAGTTTTCTGTTTCAGGATGAGAATCACCTAAGTAAACTTGATATTTACACTGTACTCAAATTGTTCCCTAATATACCAATCAGGTTGGAATGAATTAGTGTTTTTAAAACACAAACAAGAGCAGAACTGACTGTGTATACAAGACATTCTGGAGGTAATCTGAGAGGGAAGGTGCTTGCACTGAAGACTGGTTTCTTACAAAAGATGGAATTTTAGCTCAGTTCATTTTACAGATGAGGAAACTGAAGCAAAGAGGGTAAAGTGGCTTGCCCAGGGTCACATAGCCAGTAAGTGTCCGAGGCCGGATTTGAACCCAGGAAGGTGAGTCTTCCTGACTCCAGGCCCAGCACTCTATCCACTGTGCCACCTAGCTAACCAATGTGAGAATTGAAGTACCACCAACCTGCTGAGAAAGACATTGCAGGGAAACTCTGCCCTGAGGAGAAAGCATGAGGTGACCTTTCTGGGGTTTCGAAGGTTGTATTGGCGTCTGGAAGTTGTGCCTGCCGTCTGTGGGTCGTGTCAATCAAAGTTACCAGCCAATTAGCTTGGAGCTGTGTGTGTGGATGGCCCTGCTTCCTGTCTCACAGGGGGTTTTGGGGAGAAGCAGTGAAGGAGCTTGGTCTTTTTGTTCAGAAACCAGCTGTGAGTGAAAGGAACACACTCTCTCTCTTAGATAGCTAGATGAAGTTTGTTTTTCCTGTCTCTCTCTCTTTGCTAACTCCTAATATACTTTAATAAATGCTTAATGCCCAAAGACTGATGCTAAAGCTTTTCTAATTTAAGATGACCACACATTAGATTTTAAACATCACAGCTAGAATTTTAGGCTCCACACCCATAAACAAAAAATCTTTGAAGTCCTCAATAATTTTTAAGAGCATAAAAATACCCTGAGACCAAAATGTTTGCCATTGGTCATGTCTAGAAAATATGGCCCAATCTGCACTTGGCATCTATCACCTTTCTGTAACTGACATGGACCTCACCTCCCCATATTGTCCATAAAAATAACATGAGTTTGTCAAATGTTTTTCTAAAATCTAGACAAACTATATATAAAGTGGTCCCCTTTCCTATTCATCTAGTAAATCTATCCACAAAGGAAATTAAATTACCCTGGTATTCCCATTGAAACCACACTAGCTCTTTGTGAACACAACCTAATTTTCTAGATAGCCAACTAACCATCCCTTTAATAATGTTCTAGAATTTTGACGAGAATCAAAGTCATGCTCTCTGGTCTTTAATTTATAGATTCTAGCAATTTCCTTTTTTAAAAATTTCTCTTCCTCCAGCCCTGCAGCATCTCACCTGTGCTTCAGTCTCTCAAGAGATCACTGGCAGTGGCTCAGCAATGATATTTGCCAGTATTTTCAGTACCCTGGGATTTAGGGTTGGGACTGGAATTGTTTACATCAACTCCTCAAGGACAGCTAGGTGGTCTCTTCTTAGTTCAAGGTAAGTACTCCTTACCTAAGTGGGGGTTCAGCTCCTTATTAGACACTTTTATTCTGCCCTTTCCAATCCAAGGACCATTTTCCCTGGCAGAGAGACAATAGGCAATAGCATCACTACCTCCTGCCTGCCATCCATAATCATGCTTCCAACCACATCAAGCAGTGGTCCTATCTCTTCTTTGCTCTTCTTAACCCCTAAGGATAACTTTTTAAATTCTTTTTTTCCCTTTAATTTTGTCTACTAGCCTCAGCTCATTCTGACTTTTGGTGCAGTGACTTTTGCATTTACCTTTTGTCAAATCTAAGTTGGTCGATGATTTTTCTGTGCATCCATATTATTCTCTTTAGACAACTACCCCTTTTCTGTGTCTTGGGAGTTAGATCTCCTTATATTTTAGCCTAAAGCGCTTCCCACCCCTCCTGATATTTTCTGTAGAATTTTAATCCATGGGATTCTACCTTTCCTTTCTCTGAACCCTTTGAAGTCCCATCTCTCAAAAGCTGAGGGTCATATCATGGCTTTCCTCTCCTCTACCAACAATTCTAGGACTGTAGGCTACTTTCCCAGCCAAAGCCCTCATCATTTGCATCCCAGGAGCCATTTCCTTCTTGTTGGTGAGAATCAATTCAAGAATAGAAATTCCCATTATTGATTGTGCTACCTTTTAAAAGATGAAACAACACTAAGGCAAGTCAACCTTATTAGCTGTTCTGGTTTTGAAAAATTTAGAATTCCTGAGGGTGTCTAGATCGTTGACTACTAGTCCAACCCCCTTATTTTATATATGAGGAAACTGAGGCTCAGAGAAATTAACTGATTTACCCAAATGTATACAAGTTATAGGACAGCTAGGTGGAACAGTAGATAGAGTACTACCCATGGAGTCAGAAACACCTTCGTTCAAATCTGGCCTCAGACACTAAATGTGTGACTCTGAGCAAGTCATTTGACCCTATTTGCCTCTGTTTTCTCATTTGCAAAAGGAGCTAGAGAAAGAAATGACAAACCACTCCAGTATATTTTCTAAGAAAATCCCAGATGGGGTCATAGTAAGTTGGACTTGACTGAAACAAGTCAACAACAACATCAGCATAAGTTCTAAGTGGCTGAGCCAAGATTTAAAACCAGATTGCCTGATTCCAAATCAAGTGCTTTTTCAATTGCATCATACTATGTCCTTGTCTTGGATATTTTACAACATACTCTGATGACAATATTTATTGTTTCAGATGTCATTGATGTTCACCTAAATGTCCTTCACCATGCTTCCCCTCTGGTTGCTAAATATATTAATTATAATATAATATAAAAATTAATAATAAAATAATAGTACAATATAAATTAATCTATACTATCAAATAACTATATTTACTTACAGTACTAATCTACTCCCTGCCCATTTACTTATCCTCTTAGTTTCTGAAGTCACATTACCATCAATGATCCCAGCCCACCAAGTGTCCTTATTACTTTATGAGGTCAAATTTGCTTTTGTTAGGATCTCTATTACACCTTGCTTGTTAACCATACTATGTGCCTTTGTGTATAAACATCTGAGGCCTGGCGTATTGCTACTAGCTTCTTCCTTAGATATTTTCTCCTATGTGCTGAGTGAAATGAGCAGAACATTATACGCAATATCAACAACATTGTGTGATGATCAGTTGTGATAGACTTAACTCTTCTCAGCAATACAATGATCCAAGATAATTCCAAAGAACTCATGATGGTAAATGCTCTCCACATACAGAAAAAACAACTGTGGGATCTGGATGCAGATTGAACCATACTGTTTTTTACTTTTTTTGTTTTTTCTTTTTTGAGGTCTTTCCCTTTTGTTCTGATTCTTCTTTCACAATATGACTAATGTAGAAATATGTTTAATGTGATTGTACATATGTAATCTGTATCAGATTGTTTGCTGTCTTGGAGAGGGAGGAAGGAAGGGAGGGAAAAAATTTGGAACTAGAAATCTTATGAAAACAAATGTTGAAAACTATCTGTACATGTAAATAGAAAATAATAAAATACTTTTATGATTAAAAAAAGATATTGTCTTCTATGAATCTCTGAATTTCTCTTTTTCTATTTTTCTTTCTACAAAGTAACTATACTGTATCACATCTACCTTGGATATACATAGTTCTCTACTTCTTTTCAGTTTAAAGCCCCTTAGATTGAGTTTCTAAATCTCTAGACAGATAAATAATTGCCTGCCCTTATCAGGTGCATTCTATCCCTGGCCATGAGCCTATCATTCCCTCTATTTCAAAAAGCTCTCTTAGTTCCTCCTGAGCAGTAAAGCAGCTACTATAAAAGTCTTAAAACTGTATTTAGAGGGGGCAGCTAGGTGGCACAGTGGATAAAGCACCAGCCTTGGATTTAGGAGGACCTGAATTCAAATTAAGTCTCAGGCACTTGACACTAGCTGTGTGACCCTGGGCAAGTCACTTAACCCTCATTGCCCTGCAAAATAAATCAATCAATCAATCAAACAAACAAACAAAAACATGTATTTAGGCAAGTCAATTTTTTTTTGTCCTCTCATTCTGCACAAAATACATTCAAAACTTGATTTTTGGAAGGCCAGAAGGAATCATAGACCAACAGGATTGCTGAACTTATTACAGAAAAAGAAAAGTGATTCGTACATATAAAATGCAATTTTACATACAATCCTCTCTTCTTTTCTTTTTTTTGTTTGTTTGTTTGGTTGGTTTTTTTAGTGAGGCAATGGGGGTTAAGCGACTTGCCCAGGGTCACACAGCTAGTTAGTGTTAAGTGTCTGAGGTCGGATTTGAACTCAGGTACTCCTGAATCCAGGGCCAACCCTTTAACCACTGCTCCATCTAGCTGCCCCCTCTCTTCTTTTCAACTGTGTACATGGAATTAATTGTGTTATTTGATGTTTCTTAAGTGAAGTATTTTTGAAAGGGAAAAAAAACCCCTAATAATTCCCTTCTTTCCTCAAGCTTCTAATTGTACCTCAGCCTTCCTCAGCTAAAAATCTGGTTCTCCACTTTACTGAGAAGGATGATGATATGCAACTGTCCTCTTTCTCACTTGAAAAATGTCTTCTCCCACCTCTTCCCCCTCCCTTCTCATCTTAGAAAATGAGGTGTTGGGGCAGCTAGGTGTCGCAGTGGATAGAGCACCGGCCCTGGATTCAGGAGGACTTGAGTTCAAATCCGGCCTCAGACACTTAACACTTACTAGCTGTGTGTCCCTGGGCAAGTCACTTAACTCCAATTGCCTCCCTAAAAAAAAAAAAAAGAAAGAAAGAAAGAAAAGAAAATGAGGTGTTATTCCTCCTAGCCAAAGCTAACTCTACCACATGGGCTTAAGAAGATGTGTAATAGAAACAATGCTGAACTCTGTGTCAGGAGACTTGGGTTAAAATTCTAGCTCTGGTACTAGGCGGCTGCTTGACACCCAAGGAATGATGTTATAGATTCAAAGGTGCTGTCAAGTGAGAGATGGTCCAATAAGGGTCAGAAGAAGAAACATGTAATGGTGATGGGTGACTCCTTGCTTTGGGATGTGAAGTTGTTATTTAGAGATGAGGCAAACAGTCTTTTTGAAACATGTATCTGAGGCATGACAGGGAACCTACCAAAACTTGTCAAACTAGATCAATTCTGGAGATTCATGAAGGCACAAATTACAAAACCAAAAAGAAGCTAGGAAGCAATGCCAAAGATTATGAAGCTTTTGGCAAAGAACTGATACCTTAGGGACATGGGTGGTGTTTTCAGCACTACGTTCAGCAAAGACAAGGGATTCAAAAGAGAAAGATAAGATCTGGAGACTTAGTTCCTGGTTAAAATGTTGTCTGAGAATGGAAATTGGATTTCTGGGATATAGGTCTATACAGGAAAAACAGAATTTTTCCTGGGCAAGAATGGAATGCACCTTAGGAATATATTTGCCTGAAGTCTAGCAAATCTAATCAAAAAGGGAAACAGTGAAGGATAATGGGTTCTATACCAAGCTAAATACTATAATATAGGAAAAATAACAATAGACATACCAGAGGGGGCAGCTAGGTGGCGCAGTGGATAAAGTACCGGCCCTGGATTCAGGAGGACCTGAGTTCAAATCTGACCTCAGACACTTGACAAGAACTAGCTGTGTGACCCTGGGCAAGTCCCTTAATCCTCATTGCCCGGCAAAAATAAATAAATGAATGAATGAATAAATGAATAGATAAATAGACATACCAGAAATTCACAGATTTTATTCACATAAGAGCCAATATTCATAATTTGCTTATGTTATCACCCTTTATGTCTAAATCATGTACTCATTTTGACCTTTTCTTGGGATATGGTGTGAAATGTTGGTGTATACCTAGTTTCTGCCATACTATTTTCCAGTTTTTCCAGCAGTTTTTGTCAAATAATTAATTCTTATCCTAGAAGCTGGAGTCCTTGGGTTTACTGAAAGAAGCCAATATATTTAAACCCATCATCTCAGATGTCTCTATACACAGATATGGGTAACATTTTGTAAACTAGAGCAATATGCACTAGAAATTCAATTAGTTGGGGCAGCTAGGTAGTACAGTAGATAAAGCACCAGCCCTGGATTCAGGAGGACCCGAGTTCAAATCCAGCCTCAGACGCTTGACACTTACTAGCTGTGTGACCTTGGGCAAATCACTTAACCCTGACTGCCCAACATAAAGAAAAAGAAAAAAAGAAATTCTAATAGTTGTATGAGGAAAAAAAGAAAAGTCTGACTTCATGGGTCCCACTGAGACCTGGTGGGGTGAGACCCACCCATGAAAGATTTCCAGAGGTGTATACCTTACTCAAAATGTAAGTGACGGTAGTTGAGTAGTATGTCACTCATGTGAGGAAATCCAGAAACCACAAGTGAGCAGAATGGTAGGGTACATTCATGCATTTGGGTGAAGATAAATGGGGGCAAAAGCAATAGTGATATTGTCATCACTGTATAGTACAGAACACCTGCACAGGTAGAGGAAATTAAATGAGGAGTCTGACAAAGGTATCATAAGCCTACCATAGAAGCATGACATCTAGTAGTGATGGGAATTTCCATTATCAACACACCTGCTGTAACTCTCTACTAAAGGAAGAGAAGCCAAAAAATTCCTGACATCTTAATGTTAATTTCATTCTTGAAAAGGTAGAGCAACAAACAAGGGGAAAAGTCAATTCTGGATCTGATTTGTACTAACTATGAGGAACCACTTATTAGGGTGGAAATCATGATCACTTCATCTTAGAATTTGTTAAAGCTAGAAGGAAGCTAGGAATCGCCTGATAGCCAGAATTATGTGCAATGGGTAGAAGTAATGACAAGGGAAATGTAAAGAAAAAAGTTCCTTTCCTTGCTGTAAGGAAAAACCCCATAACAGAGTAGAATCCCAAAGTAGAATGAACTGCCTCAGAAGGTCTTCAAGCAAAATCGGGAGAACCACATCAGAAACATTAGAGGACATTCTCACCCAACTTGAGCTTGGATTAGATGGCCTCTCAGGTCTCTTCCAACTCTGAGATTCTGTAGTTGTGCCACCCTGGCTGCTAGATGGCTTAGTGGATAGAGTAGTGGGCCTGAAGACGAGACATCTTCCTGAGTTCAAATCTGGCCTCAGACACATACTAGCTGTGTGACCCTAGGCAAGTCACTCAATCCTTTTTACCTCAGTTTCCTCATCTGTAAAATGAGCTGGAGAAGGAAATGGTAAACCACTCCAGGATCTTTGCCAAGAAAGCCTCAATGGGGTGACTGAATCAGACACAACTGAAACAAGTGAACATTAGCAAAGTCTTATGTAAATGTGAGTTGTCGTTATTCCTCTTGACTCTCATCTTTCTTAATTCATCCTTGACACCCTTGCTAAAGTAATATTTCAAGTGCACAGGTAAGATCACTCAGCAGTATGCTCCCCAGATCAAAAACTTTCCATGGTTTTCAACTGCTTGCTGAGTAAAATGATGACTTTCGAGGAGGCCATGCCAGTTCTTTTACATTCTGACCTCCACCTAACTTTCCAAGTTCATTTCACAGCATTTCCCTTCCCATGCTCCAGACTCCTCTGATTTCACCTTGCCTGGCTCCTGCTTCAGGAACTTTGCACACACCAATCTCCTGGCCTGAGATAATGTCTCTACCTCCTAGCATTTTCCCCCTCTTTTTAGACTCGGCAGCTACCTCCAGGAATCCTTCTCTGATCACCCCTGCTAAATTGTATCTCTATTTTACTTCTGCCTCACACTAACTATTTTCTAACTTGCATCAAAATTATCTGTGTACTTGTGTGCACTCTAGCCTCCTCGAGTATCTCCCTGAGGACTCAGACCATGTGTTTTTTCCCTCATAGTGCACCATATGTTTGTTGAAATGAAAAAGAAGCCTCAGACATCAAAGAGAAGCAGTATTGCCTCAAAGAAAACGTGTTTCTTCAAGCTCTCTCTGCTATCTACACTCCACTTTTATTTTTGTGCCAATGGTATCACCTGAGGCAAATTCTACTTACAGGTGGGCACATTGACTATAGACTGCTGTAGTCAAAATGTGGAAATGGCAACCTCTTTCCAAGGAGCATCATCAAAATATTTTCTCAGAAGATGAAGCACTTAAAGGGTGAAAAAAAATCATCGTCTCTTAGGGGGCATTTCTTCCATTTTTTTTCTCCTACATTTTTATGTCTGCCCTAAAGTATATGAGGATACAACTCTCTAGTCCATAATATTAACAGCTTGGGGGAATAGGAGATCTACTCCCTATCCTCCCTCCCCACCAAAAAAAAAAAAGGGGAGGGGGAAGAAACAGAGATAGATCACGTCCTTATGTAAGACTGTCTCTCCTCTCACACTATTTTCTTCCCATATGAGCCAATGACAGAGAACAGCTTTCAAAGAAAAGGGAAGTGAGTTAAATTTACTGTGCTACCATTCCTGTTCATGATTTCTACTAACATTGAACATTAGCCACTGTCATTACAGGTACCAATCTCTTAGAAGCTTTTCTATATATACAAGTATACCTTCATTTTCCTCCCCCAACACAGTCTTCTCAAACTCAATTTTTATTAACTGTGATACAAATGAGGTCAGATGGGCACCACCTTCTTCTTAGTCCTGGTCTTTTCTGTTCACCAAGGGCTACTCATTCAGGATAGCTTCCCCTTCCTCCACAAATCAAAGGTGTTCTAAGTCTAAGTATGTAAAATGTGTTTAGCACCACAAATGAAAAGCTACAGTTAGTGTATAAATTCACCCATTGCACATACTTTTAATAAATTCAAGTGAGCCAAACAGGCAGGGGGATTTCTTAACCTTTCTCTGACCACTGGCCACCCCTTTTCCTCCCAGTTCCTCTTAGAATTTCAACAGACACAACTGAGTTTAGTGCTCAAGTCATTTTGTGGGTGGGCATAAGCAATGTTATTGTTCTGGCAAAGTATCCCTTTTGATCTAGAATTGATGGTACAACTATTTCTACTTTTTTTTTTTTGGTGAGGCAATTGGGGTTAAGTGACTTGCCCAGGGTCACACAGCTAATACGTGTTAAGTGTCTGAAATCGGATTTGAACTCAGATCCTCCTGAATCCAGGGCTGGTGCCCCAGTTTTTCTACTTTTTTTTTTTTGGTGATGTACAACTATTTCTTTTTTGTTTTGTTCTGTTTTTGTTGTTTGTTTGTTTGTTTGTTTTTGTTTTTGGCGGGCAATGAGGGTTAAGTGACTTGCCCGGGGTTACACAGCTAGTGTCAAGTATCTGAGGCTGGATTTGAACTCAGGTCCTCCTGAATCCAGGGCCGGTGCTTTATCCACTGCACCACCTAGCTGCCCCATGTACAACTATTTCTAAAGAGTTCTCTGGCTAGTTTTGTCCTGGACAGATCTTAGTCCTTAAACAAAAGGCTCTTCCTACTAGTGGGAACCACTATCTCTGGAGATCCTGAAATGCCCACTTCCCAATTAGGTGGGACTGGTAGATAAAAATGCCAGTGTATAGTCTTATCCTATCCTTGCACATAATTGTTATTACTATTCCACCAGGATAATTACTTTACATGCATAATCTCATTGGATCCTCAAAATCACCCACAGGAAGTCTACTGAAGAGAAAACAGTGGTTCAAAAGAGGCAAGTAACTTGCCCCAAGATTTACACAGCAAATAAGTAGATTTGTAAGAATTTGAACTTCAGACTTCAAATCCTTTCTCTTTCTACTAGTATACCAAGTAGGAATTAAACTGAGTGGCAATCACACTAGGTTGAGATTTTTGCCATAATGGGCATACATTCTTAGTGTCACCCCATAGAAACACTCCCCTCAACCAAGCACCGTACTACACACTGGGGACATGATGCCAACAGTGAAACAGACTATTCTTTCAAGAGTTTATGATCTGGCTAGAAGAGATGACATGTGCATGTGTGTGCACACGTGCGTGTGTGTTTTAGGGACAGAGACTAAACCTGTGATTTCATTGACACACAGAGCTCTCAGATGAAAAAACTACCTTTTCCAATTTAGATTTGTACCTTTTCTTCAATTTATAGTCTTAGTGACCAGGGCACCAAGAGATTAAGTGACTTGTCCAGAGAAAGCATGTGGAAGGGACAATAGTTAAGCCCACAACTTCTGGCCAGCTCTCTGGCCTTATTCATCCACAATGCACTCTGCCTCCAAAAACAAACTAATTTGGTGGGACAAGAGAGCTATCAGCAAAGACTTCAAGTATAAACTGGCATTTGAACTGACCCCTCGAGGAAATGAAGGATTTTAGGAAGCAGAGTTGAGGAGGAAGGGCCTTCCGGGCATGGGAGACAACTAAACAATTGTGTCTTGTTTGGAAAACAGTAAGCCAATTTGGTCAAGTAGACCAGAGTTTTTATGAAGGTAGCATAATCAACAAGAGGAATTTCTACTCGGGAGGGCTTTAGATGCCAAATTGTTTATACCTGGTCCTTGAAGTAATATGAAGACACTGCTTATTGAGTGGGAGACTGACAGGATCAAACCAGCACTTTATTTTTAAATTTTTTTTGTTTTTTGTGGGGCAATTGGGGTTAAGTGACTTGCCCAGGGTCACACAGCTAGTAAGTGTTAAGTGTCTGATCACAGCTAGTAAGTGTTAAGTGTCTGATGCCGGATTTGAACTCAGGTACTCCTGACTCCACGGCCAGTGCTCTATCTACTGCGCCATCTAGCTGCCCAGACCAGCACTTTATTTAAGTCACTTTGATAGCTGTGTGGAGGATGGAGTGGAGAAGAAAGACTTGAAGTGAAAGGTGGGGAATCAAGGTAGGAGCTGTGTGAACAGAAACAAAGGAGATGGATGCAAGAGTCTTGGAGGTGGAAATAAATGACAAAATTGGGCACCTGGAAGGATATGCTGCAGTGATTGAGAAAGGGAAAAAAGGGCAACACACCAAACTTTCAAACTGGGGGTAACCACCTGTAGTTGGGATATCTGTCCCACAGGGTTCTGTCCTGGGGATGCTTCTCTTTTCTACGGGTGATCTCATAAGCCCCCATATATGTAATGACCATCTCTAGGCTGATTCTCAGATCTACATATCCTGCCCCAAACTCTCTGCAGACCTATGACCTCCAATCTCTAAATGCCTTTCAGAGGTCTTCAAATGACTGTCCAGGACACATCTTTTGTTGTTGCTGTTGTTGTTGTTTGTTGGTACGCATCTTAAACTCGACACGTCCCAAAAGGAATTCATTATCTTTCCCCTAAACCCTTCTCTCCCCACTAATTTCCCTGTCCCTATAGAGGACAACACCCTCATCCTCCTTGTCCCTCAGTCTCATAGCTTAAGTGTCATCCCCAATTCCTCACTATCTCTCACCACCACCACCACCATCCACTTTGCCAAGGACTGTTTATTTCACCTTTGCAACATTTCTCAAATGTGCCCCCTTCTCTGCTCTGTCACTGCCATCACTCTAGTGATGGCACCCTTATCACCTCACTCTGACTTACTCTAATAAGCCTGGCGGTAGGTCTGTCTGCTTTAAGTCTCTCCACCATCCAATCTTTCCTCCCTTCAGCCACCAAAATGATTTTCCTAAAGATCAGCCCCAACAGTGTCACCCCTAACTCAAACCGCAGTGGCTCACATCAAGAGCCCTGCATAACCTGGTCCCTTTCTACCTTTCCTGTTTTCTCACATCTTGTTCCCCACTACATGTGTTCTTCCATCCAGTGATACTGACTTCACCTGGATTTCCTGGACAACACACTTCATCTTTCAGCTCAGGACATTTTCTCTGGCTGTCCTCTTCACTCTTTATCTCCCTAAAGCCCAACTAAAACTCCATCGCCCCAGCATCCTTTAAATTCCAACTAAAATCCCATCTTCCTTTTCACAATCTCTCTTAATTCTATCACTTTCCCTCTTTCAAGTATTTCTACTTTCCCTGCAAATAGTTTGTACCCATTCGCTTGCTTGTTGTCTCCCCCGTTAGATTGTGAGCTCCTTGAGGGCAGGGGCTGTCTTTTGTATCTTTTTTGCTTAGCAAAGTGCCTGCCACACAGTGGTTGCTTAATAAATGTTTATTGATTAAGTGGAAGGGTGGTAGTGCTCTCAAGAAAAATAGCGAAATTTAGAGAACATGTGGAAAAGGAAGGATGCCGAGTCGTTTGATTTATGTTTTGTTTGAGATACCTAAGAGAAATCTATACTCACTCTATCCGCACTCCGTGAAATACATAAAGAAATAGTCATTCGAAAACTTCTTCCTCCCTCCTCTCCGCCCCCCCCCCCTTCCCCCAATAGTCTTGAAGAGGCTTTATTTAAAGAGGCTTCTGGCTTAATCTCCTCACTCGGCTGCTAACTTCAAGAGATCGTGAGATCAAAGCAAAAACTGAACATATCCATTGGGACAGGGTCCCAGGATACCTAAAGGCGCATTTCAAGAGAAGGTAGCTACAGGAATTCTCTTCTCAAAGGCAGTGGGGTAGGGTGGTGAGAGAATCCTCTAGTCAGGTACGAAAAACCTGCCGTGATTACTCACCTCCAGGGTAAATGAGGCAGAGTGAGCACCGCTAGGTAGGAATGGATGGGTTGTGGGCACAAATGGGATTGAGGACCTGCTAGGAAGCCAAGGGATGGGAATTTGTAAAGTCAGTGGAAAGGTAAAGGGAGCAGCTTTCCTAAAGGGTTACAGGAACCCCGTGCTGGGTGGGGGAAGTCACCTGAAGAGCTAGCTAGCCGCACCGCTCCCCCCCGCCCCCGCCCCCAGCCGGAGGTGGGCGTGCACCCTGCTCAGGTAACGGGGAGAGCCCGCTACCTGACCCGGATTCTGGGGCTTGCGGGGTCAGAGTCCGCAGCCCGTGGGGCCATAAATCCCCGGGACAGTGACCTAGGCTATAACTCCCTCCGCCCCGAATCGGGGCCCGACGGGGCTGGGGTGCAGGTGTGTTGGTGCGATGCGCGCGCAGCGAAGCCTCCCCTCCGCCCCAATTCAGCGGGCAGCAGCTGCCAGGCCGACAGCCCAGGTGGGCGCCGGGGGACTCTTACCCGTGCGGGGATCGAAAGTGACCACGAACACGGCCACCACCTGGTCCTCCTCCTCCTCCAGGGGCAGACGCCCGGACTGCCGCCGCAGCAGTTCCCCCGGACCGAACTCCGCCTCCTCCTCCTCTTCTTCCTCCTCCTCCTTCTTCTTCCCGGGCTCTGCAGCCCGCCGGGCCCCGGATGCAGGCCCGCTCCCCAGCCCGCCGCTGCCGCCCCCCGCGCCCCATCCCCGGCTGCTGGCCTGGAGCTCGGGGGCCTGCGGCAGGGACACGGCTGGGCCCTCGGCCCAGCGCAGCAGCGGCGCCTCGTCTCCCTGCTCCACCATGGCGAAGCGAGGAGGAGCCGCGGGCGGGGAGGGGGCGGGGGCAGGGGCGGGCTAGCGGGGATGCCCGGCCCGGCGGGAGGGCCCCTCCGGCCTCCGGCTCTAGCCCTCGGCTCTCCACCCCCTCTTCCTCTTCTTCCTCCTCCTCCCCCCCTCCCCCCTGCTAGCCTCCCGAGCTCACCTGCTCTAGTGCTCCCCACCCAGCTGGCCACCCTCCCGCCTCTGGCCAGGTGCCGCCTTCCCAGCGAACCCCGAGGGAAGGCACTCTTGCATTTTCCCGTTTGCTTCTCTGATTGGGGCTGCTGGTCCATGTGCACCTAAATACACACACGTGTATACATTGGATCATTGAAATGCTGGTGGGCGTAGGGGCATTGTGCATGCACCACCTATGTACATGGTGCATACACTGCGAGTATATGTGCGATACACATATTTTATCACATAATGTATATTATACACATTTATATACATAAATTATATGTGTGTAATTATGCATTACATTTAAGTATAATAGACATCAAAGATAATAGATATATTGCCTAATACTGTATACATATTGTGTTATGTACAGATAAGACATATGCCCTTATCGGGGTTATGTACATATGTATGCACAATACGTATTTATGTATGTATATAAATATGACGTCCTTTCTTTGTTCAGACGAGTAGAAAATTCCAAGTGAGGAAAGTCCCATTACCAAAGCAGATCAACAACTGTTCTGTAACTTACAGACCTAGGACACTAACAGGATATGTGACTTGCCCAGGGTAACAGAGGTTGGTGTTCCTGAGGTTAAGGCACTCCTATCCACTACACCACAAGACCTTTCTACAGTGTTCCTTTATACACCACAGTATATGTGTGTATGTATGCACCCTATCTTATATTATAATGCATACATAATGCCTATCAAAGCTTTGGTAGCCTGAGGAAGTGGAACAAAGGGGTGGGAGTATGAGGCTGAGGCAATCTGACTGTCCCTGGAAAGAATGTCTGCTTGTGTGGAGTATTCAGTCTCCTGAAAGGAGCAGCAACAGACTGGGAATCAATGAGCGTCTGGTCCTGATGCTGAAACTGTACAGCCTTGATTTCTTTTGACTCCATTTAATTTAATGCAATCCATGGAATCACAGATCTAGAGCTGGAAAATATCTTAGAGGCCATCCAGCCCAACTCTCTCTTTTACAGATTAGGAAACTGAGGCTTAGAAAAGTTAAGTGCCCTGTCCAAGGCAAGCAGGTAGTAAGCGTCTACTTGTACACTCCCCTCCCCTTCTTTTTTCCTTCCTAAGCAAAAATTTGGGCAGGGGGAAAGCAACAGAGAAATCCAAGTGCTATATAAGAACGTGGTTTTGTTATTGTATCATATAATATATTACTATAATAATACTAATGGAAGACACTTTGGGAGATCAGTCCATCCCCCTAACTTTAAGTCAGACTGTACACTCAAACCATGATGGAGCTGAGAATTGTCCTGAACCTGGAGCTGAAGCAGATCTCTGAACAAGACGTCCTTGTGCCCCAGAAGATTCCCCACACACAAGTTCAGCTATTTGTCTCCTCTCTAGGTCCAGTCAAGATAGACTTCTTACAGTTTTTCTGTACCAACTCTACATATCTTTGCACTCAAATGCAACCAAAGCCTGTAATGCACCCCTACCTCACTTCCCACTTGACAACCCCTAGCTTCACTTCCTTCTATACTCAAGCAAATGGACTCCCTTCTAAATGGGACCTTGCCCATTAATCCCTCCAGCTGCTAATGTTCCCGACCCTCCCTATCAACTTGTATCTATTTTTGAATCTACATATTGTATCTATCTCTCTATTTGGAGCCTTACTTCATACCACCAATAGCTAGGGCCCATCCTTCCTCCCTAATTGCCTTGTATTTATTTGCATTTACTCTGTATATATTTACATATGTATTTGTGGTTTTCCCCATTAAGCTCCTTGGGAATAGGAATTTTTTCATTCTTTGAATCCACAACACTTACTGAAATTAAAACTGTTTTCAACTGATCCGTGTTGATTCTCCCCCTGACCAGAATCTTAGCTCCTTGAGGTCAGGGAGTGTTTAACTTTTGTCCCAGCCACCTGACTCAGCACAAGAGTAGACACTTAATAAATGCTTGTTCATTGGTTTTCTTCTTCTTCTTCTTCCTCTTCTTCCTCTTCTTCTTTTTGGTGAGGCAATTGGGGTTAAGTGACTTGCCCAGGCTCACACAGCTAGTAAGTGTTAAGTATCTGAGGCCGGACCCAAACTCAGGTCCTTCTGACTCCAGGGCCGGTGCTCTATCCACTGTGCCCCATTGGTTTTCTTAATTACCACCCCTATTACTGTTTCACTAGCACTTAGCTTCCAGATACACCACAAGGGCACTTTAGCTGTTTTAACATGAGAAACTGCTCATAAGGACTCAGCTCCTACATTACAACCTCCCTTTTCCCCCCAGGCAGTCTCTCTCCTTCCTATGTTATGGAAAATATACCTGTACATTTCAGAGTAGCCCAAAGCAAGGGTTAAGATGATCCTAGAGCCTAGGAATTAACAACGCTCTGATATCACCATTCCCACTTTTACCCTCACAGATGGGGACCCCACACAAAAATACACTGTCCCCATAAACATCCTATGTCGAGGCAGCTAGGTGGCACAGTGGATAGAGCACCAGCCCTGAGTCAGAAGGACCTGAGTTTGGGTCCGGCCTCAGACCACTTAACACTTACTAGCTGTGTGACCCTTGGGCAAGGTCACTTACACCCCAATTGCCTCACCAAAAAAAAAAAAAAAGAGAGGAAAAAAAAAAAGAAACATCCTATGTCATCTGTAACTTGTCTCAAGCTCATTCTCCTTAAGTGCAGCAGCATTAGCCACTGCTGTTGTGACCTCTAGCTTAAAACTCAATCTTTATCTGATTCCATATCATTCCATTGCCCCATTCTTCTTTCTGATTATTCCTTTTCTACATGCTTCTCTTGTTCCCCATAGTTCTTCCATAACCTAACTAGAAGTTGCCTCAGGCTCAGTCCTCCAACCAAGGTTTTCTAATCTATACTTGCATCTTATTTACCCTGTGACTTCAACTATCACCTCCATGAAGATGACTCCCAAACTAATGAGAAGAATTGTGGCATGGTGGCAGGAACACTGGACTTGTAATTGGAAGACCACACTTATCAGCTGAGAATCCATGGACAAGTCACTTAATCAGTGAGTCTCAGTTTCCTTATACATAAGGTGGAGATATTGTACTTGTACAAGATCAAGTGAGATGAATCTATGTCAAACATTTTTATTTTTTTGGACCAGACACATGATTTTTTTGGTATAGAAGACTCAGGACGAGAAAACTACTGATGCAGGTAGGCAGCTTTTCTGCCTTTTATAGTCTCAGACTTCAGAGAACTTATGATGATTTATGCTACCTACCTCTTGACAGAGAAGTGACAGATACAAAATATAGAATAAGACCACATTTTTCGGACATGAGCAATGTGAGAATTTGTTTTGATTGGTTATGCATATTTGTTACAAAGGTGTTTTTTTTTCTTTAAATTGAGGGGGATGGTGGGAGGGGAAAAAATAGATGCTTGTTAACTGAAAAAAAAAATTAAATTAAATAAATAGTCTTAGAGGGTTACCCAGGTCACTGAAAGATAAATGACTTGCCTCAAATCACACAGACAGTATGTGGCAGAGGTTTTCCTAAATTCTAAATCAAGCTCTCTAATCACTGTACCTTGCTTCCTCTTTGTAAAATACTTTAAAATCATCTATTTGTCTATAAATGTCAGCTGCCTCTAGGCCTGGTCTCTTGCCCAAACTCTAGTTCCACATCTTTGAACAGCCTGTCCAGAAAATTCTCTTTGGATGCCCCACATTCACCTGAGTCTCTCACTTCGATACTCCCTAGAAAGAGGAGGAAAGAAGGATTTTTCAGAAATAAAAGTCTTTGTGAAAACTATGCCATACCATATGATATTTTTAAATCTTAAAATGGTTTTTAAAAAAGATTCTTCTGTCTATCTAGTCTCTTGTTCTCTCTGTACATCATCTCCTGGGTTCCAGGAGCGCCACATGGATGCAAGATGAGCAGAGCACCAGACTACATTGTCTTTCAATTCCTTCCTTCCTTTCAAGTCCTTATGATCAGGCAGGGGCCCTTTTTTTAATCACAAGGGAAGGCTGTTACAATAACTTTCTGTTTAAAGAAAGTATTATTCTTATTTTCCAGTTACATACAGAGATAGGTTTCAACATTTGTTTTTATAAGATTTCTTGTTTCAAATTTTTTCCTTTCCTCCCCCCCCGCCCACAAGACAGCAAGTAAACTGATTATTAGTGTATATATGTTGCAATCACAATTAAACCTTATTTTTGCATTGTCTTGTTGTGAAAGAAGAATCAGAGCAAAAAGGAAAAACCTCAAAAAAGAAAAACAAGAGCACAAAACCAAAAGAAATAGTATGGTTCAATCTGCAGCCATATTCCACAGTTCTCTTTTTTGCTGGATTAGTTTGTTGTTTGTTGTGTTGTTTTGCAGGGCATTGGGGGTTAAGTGACTTGCCAGGGTCACACAGCTAGTAAGTGTTAAGTGTCTGAGGCTGGATTTGAACTCAGGTACTTCCCTGAATCCAGGGCCGGTGCTTTATCCACTGCGCCACCTAGCCGCCCCCTTTTTCTGGATTTGGAAAGCATTTTCCATCATGAGTCCTTTGGAACTATCTTGTATTGTTGCATTGCCGAGAAAAGAGTCAAGGTCTATCACAGTTGATCAACACAGTACATTTGATGATACAATGTTCCTCCTGGTTCTGCTCTTCTCAATCATCATCATTCATGCAAGTCCTTCCAGGTTTCTCTGAAATCCGCCTGCTCACCATTTTCTTACAGTCACAATAGTATTCCATTACATTCATATACCACAACTTGTGCAAGTCATACCTACCTTTCTAACAGATGTTCCTGCCTCTGATCTAGTTGCTTTCTAAACTGTACTGCATTGTGCTGCCAGAGTAATTTTCTTAACAGCTCTGAGCAAGATGATAGCATTAGGATGACACTCCCCAACTTCCCTGGAAGCTTGAGGAGGAAATAGTAATTAGTCTTGTTCTGAGGGACCTGACTCCATCAGTTAGAGTGAGAATTGGGAAAAGGCCCCCCAGAGGTGTTTTTTTTCTTTTTGCCTAAGAGTAGCACTTATTTTCTCACAATATCTGCATAAATAATAGGACAGCTTTGTGGCCATTTGATTAATTTGTAAATTAAAATTGTAAAAAAAAAAAAAGTGAAAATTGTTTGGCTCAATCTGCATTCAGATTCCACAGTTCTTTTTCTAGATGTGGAGAGCATTTTTCCATGAGTCCTTTGGAATTGTCTTAGATCATTGTGTTCTGAGAAGATCCAAGTCTATCGTCAACTGATCGTCACACAATATGGCTGGATACTGTGTACAAGGTTCTCCTGGTTCTGCTCACTTCACTCAGCATCAGTCCACCTTAAGTCTTTCTAGGTTTTCTGAAATCTGCCTGCTCATCATTTCTTATAGCACAATAATAGTCTTGAGGCCATTAGTTTGCTTCTCTATTTGAATTCTATTCTCTTAATTCATTTCTGCACAAACCATTTTCAAAATTATTATCACAAAGACACTTAACTTACATTTTTTCTTTAAAACTTTATATTCACCAAAGCCAGGGGTCAAAAGCTGAAAATTTATTATCCCAAAAGGGTTGACATGGCAGTTGGCATGAGGGAAACAGCCTGACAAGAGGACTGTAGGGGAAATGGTGGTCAATAGTGAGCCCTCATAGTCTTTAAGTAGTCTATAACTTCATGAACTTTGCATCAGCTATACCAGCCACAGTGACAGTTTTCTCCTTTTCATCAATTAATTAACATTCAGTTACTGTCTCATTATTTGGTACATGCTAACTATTTTTTATGAGTATGTCTTTATTTCCCCTACTAGATTATAAGCTCTCTGAAGTCAGAAACCATCTCTTTTATGGGACTTGGTGTTTCCACTCCTCAAGATTAGCACAGGTGCCCTCCACAGAGTGGGGTTTATTCAATCAATTTAACATTTATTGAGCACCTACTATGTGCAAAGCATTAGTTCAATGTAAATGTCCCTTGAAAAGTGATGACAACCCCTCTCTCTTCCATATAGACAGAGTCTGAAAGAGTATCTTTCTAAAGAACCTTCTGCTTAACTCTTTCTGTCTTTCTCTTTACCTACCTGTTAATGAAAGGGTAGAATGGAAGCCTTAACTCATTTGTGTATGTGAAGTTGTATTACGAATTCCAGGGTCCTACTTCCCCGAGATATACGTCAGGAGGAATTATCTGAGGGACTCTCCTTAGAAGAAATAAAACACTATTTCCAGGTAAGGAAAGGGGGGGGGAGGGGAAGGAAGGCATAGAGGGAAGACTGCATATTTAATGGAAGAAGTCCAAAATATCCCCAGGGAAGGAGAGAAGAAGGTAGATGAGAGAAGGAAGCTGAACCTGAACAGCTGAGAAGTTATAGGATGGAATTTGAGAAACATTTGAAAGCTCAGGGCAATCATTTTCCTGATGGACCACAGCAAATCCAAGCCTGAGGAATTACTGAAAGCCCCACAGCTGGGATCATAGAGATACTGAGGCCCATTTCTACTAGATAAGTTGAATCCAAACCTATTTGAGGATAGAGTTTCCTGTTCCTTCCTCTAGCTTAGCTCAGAGCTTAGGGCCGGAGTTAATAAACCTTTTGTCTATTTGTAACAATGTTTCAATAATAACAACAGTAGTAACAAAAACAGTATTATATAATGCTTTGTGGTTTCAAAACTCTTTATATACATTAACTCATTTCAGCCTCGCACCAGTCTGGAAGGTAGGTGTTATAATTCTTTCTTTTTTAACAGTGAAAAAGTTGAAGCTCAGAGAGTTTGAGTGACGCACCTAGTAGGGGAACTAGTAAGTGCTGTTGTTGAAGGGATTCAAACCCAGCTCTTCTTGCCCTCCAACTCCATGCTCAAGCAATTCCACCACATTCATATCATTCATAAGGTGGATACTGCCATGGAGGAGTATAACTAGCCTGTGTTTCCTCACACCCTGGGGATTCTTGCCCATGTTTTTCCACATGCTCCGTGTAGCTGGTCGACCCATCTTACTGAAGGCCTTATCTCAATGTCCTTTTAACATTCTGTAGCTATCAGTTCAGATTTGTGTCATATACTATGGGCACTGATGAAAACAAAAATAGTATCAATTAAAACTACTTTTCAAAGTAATCCACAGTGGAAGATTTGCCCTTCCAGACTTTAATAACAAAATATGACATGACAGGTATCTTGCGGTAGGCAAGGAAAAAAAAAAAAGAGAGCAATGAAATAGAATAGAAATCCTTGAAATTTATCTAAATATTCACAGAAGATTAATTTGAGATAAATAGATTGATATTAATCTGCGGAGTAAGGAATCATATTGTTGTTGTTAGAGAGCTGGATAACAGTATAGAAAGAAATTTAGATCTATACCTTATATCATATAACAAAAACTCCAGAAGGATCAGTAAGTGAAATATTTTTAACACAAAAACAAGCTAGAAAAAAATGGAAGAGAAAACAGAGTATGTGGAAGGGATATATGTGTGTGTGTGTGTGTGTGTGTGTGTATACATACATATATATATATACATATATATATATATATAATTTTTTGGCAGGGCAATGAGGGTTAAATGACTTGCCCAGGGTCACACATCTAGTAAGTGTCAAGTGTCTGAGACCGGATTTGAACTCAGGTCTTCCACTGCATCACCTAGCTGCCCTGTGATAAATTCTTGAATAGGGCAAAAGAAGAAATTATTGGGGATAGGTTAAGCAAGGTGGTGCAGTGGATAGAACATCAGGCCTGGAGTCAGAAATACCTGAGTTTCAAATCTGGCCTCAGACACTTACTAGTACTGTGATCCTAGGCAAATCATTTAACCCTCCTTGCTTCAGTTCCTCATCTGTAAAATGAGTTGAGAAGGAATGTCAAACCATTCTAGTGTCTTTACCAGAGAACCCCAAATAGGGTCAGGAAGAGTTGGACACAACTGAATAACTACAAATAGACAGTTTTAATTAATTTTAAGAATATAGCATGATAAAATTGATATCAAAATAAAACAGAAGTTTATTGTAATGGGGATAGTCAAGAGAAATATTTGATTTGCTACTCCTGTGGAGCTGGGCATGTGCTTGTGAAGTGCTTTGGGATGACCCCGGCCACTCCTAGTGATCACCAGTGATGGTGGTTGCATTGAGAACGATGAAATTGAATCAGGAGTTGGTGGGTCTATATAAATACAAGAGAGAAATGTTTCTGGCCTTTTGGAGACCTACCTTCATTCATCTCTTCCTCGGACTTCAGAAGGGGGCAGAGGATTCGAGGAAGATTCCTTTCCCTCTCCTCTCCAAGCAGCAATGGCAGTAACAAATACTTGGCCCTGTGTGTGTTTTGCCTGGACAAGCTCCAATTAAACCACGAGACTGTGGCTCCTTTTCTGCCTTTCTGTTTTCTTTCCTCTGAGCACTAACTCATCCAAGCTCCAGCAATCCTTAAAGAATGGCTTTTCCAGCCCTAGAAGTAACTTCAATAAGTTCAAGAAGTTCCATGTTTCCTAGCTGGGTGGCAGGTGCCCAGTAGGAGGGGATTTTTCAACCACAGTACTTCTCAAAGGAGGAAAAGTACCACTGCCAGGAGGTATTTTTTGCCACAGAAGGACTAAAAAGAAAGTCCAAGCCCTGCAGCAGCTGGCTTGTTCTTGGAGTTGTTTGGACAGATATAAATTGGAGGTAAAGGTGAAATATCCTAAATATTTCTTACAGCATCTCTACAAAACTGTCAACCCATTAAGAGAGTGTAGTGTGTGTGATAAATTATGGTTTTTTATTTACTTGTACTTGTTAATATGCTTCTTCCAGTTCTTTTGTGTCTTAAGCATTTTTAAAGGTAAAAGAAATAGCCTGCTTTCCCATACCGGATATTTATATTGCCTCTTGAATACTTACTTTTTCCCCAAAGAAAGAGGAAGGAAAGGAGTATGAAAGGGAGAGATTTATTGTTGTTCAATCATGTTTGACTCTTGGTGACCCCATTGGAGGTTTTCTTGGCAGATATACTGGAATAGTTTGCCATTTCCTCTTCCAGCTCATTTTACAGATGAGGAAACTGAGGCAAACAGGGTTAAGTGACTTGCCCGAGGTCACATAGCCAGTGTCTGAGGTCAGATTTGAACTCCGGAAGATGAATCTTCTTCATTCCCAGCATAATACTCTATCCTATCCACTGCACCACTTAGCTGCCCTGAATGGTTTTCCTAGAAAGAACCCTATTGTCTACTTTGGGGGAGATCTTAGATGTGGGTCCTAGATAAGCTTTGTTTTAGAGATTTTCCGACTAAGGGAAGCTTGACCCTCCAGTCACCTTCGCTCCCTGCCTCCCTAATCATGAACCTATTTGGTAAGTTCAAAGCTGAAGCCCCTTGTGGAAAGGAACTTACTGGACCAGGAATCACATTAGGAAAAATGTTGTGGTACATACTTCTAGATGATAGCTTATAATCCAAATTTTCTTATATTGATTTATAGAGGATAATTTCCAATCTTCACTGTTAGTCAAAGGATATTTGTAGGCTAGGTCACAGAAGCAGTCTCCTGGTAGATTAGGTCTGATATTGGGAAGTATGTTATTCATCAGTTTAAGAGAGGCGGTTTACTTAGGCCTTGTGAGCAAGGAACTCAACAAGAAACAGTTCTGCAACATCAGTCTCTCTAACCTCCTATGGAGATGACGTTATATATGTGCTCCACCCAGCCTTGGGAAATCTGCCAAGTCTGAGAAGGACCTTGACTGAAAAACGTGCAGGGCCCCAGGTGAACAGGGAGCCTCATTTAATATAAACCAAGGGCCATTAGAAAGTTGCTTCAACAGATATTAGCTTCAGCCTTAGTTCCTTGGATGATCAAGTTTTGAGGGTCTTCCTAGGATGCTACCTAGGTCTAAGGAAAAAAGCTAACCTACATGCCAGGGAGGAGGAAAGCCATGCCTATCACCTAGATTCACCAAAGGAGAAAATACAAATAGTAAATTAAATAACCTGAAATAGTCCAGTCGTACTCATACAGTTGTACTCATAACAAATTAAAGGAAAGATGAGGCCCAATCTCACCTAAAGGAAATGCCAGTGTGAAGCAATAGAGTCCAGGAGACTTAGGGTCTAGTCCTTGCTCTGCTATTAACTTCCTTGTGACTTTCAGCAAATCACTTCCCCTCTCTGGGCCTCCATATCACCTGTAAAATGAGATGGCTGAACTAGAGGATTTCTAAGATCCTTTCCAGCTCTAACCTTCTATGATTCTATACTTTGGGAAAGATGAAAGTGGACAAAATGGAATGTTACAGAGGAAATGGGGAAACAGTCCCTGGGAAGATCAATATTGAACTAGAAGCTACCTTAGGCCATCTAGTTCAACCTCCTCATAACGCAGATGAGGAAACTGACACACAGGTAGGTTGAATGACTTGCCCAAGGTCATAAAGGTAGTAAATATCAGAGGCAGAATTTGAATTCAGATCCTCTGTCTCCACAGTCAGGGCTCTTTCCATGGTACCACTCCTCCTCTCACAAGTGGCAGTCGTAATAAAAGTTGGCCCAGTCTTTCTGGAAAGCAATATGGCAAGCAACAAAAGTCATAAAACTAGCCAAAGCCTGTGATCCTATCCTTTGTAATCTCTCCCAAGTAGATAAAGAGGGGGAAAACAAAGACCTATTTATATAAAGATGTTTACAGCTGTTCTATATGTCATAGGGAAAAACTGGAAACAACCTAAATGTCTCACGGTTTGGAAATTGACTAAGCTGTCTGTTAAATACAAAAAGGCAGTGAGGATGACGTGGCCATAAAAAGGACCAACTCAAAGAGCAAACAGAAGCTTGGAAAGATCAATACTCCTATAGTAAAAAGAGCAGAACCAGGAGGTTCTGTATAACAAGCCAACTGCATCTATGTTTGAAAATTGTATCTGTATATCACTGACTGCCAAGATGCCAGGTGGGCCAAATAATAGGCTGCTGATGTGGTGCCATCAGGACCTGTACGTTAACTGGATTGTTTTTACTTTAAAGGTGATGGTGATTTTTTAAAAATCGTCTGCTATTTCAGACCATTCTTGACAGAACTTCTTGCCCAAGTTTAGACTGCATGGCAGAGCAAGCACCATCCTGGTTCAATGCCATCCTTCTCACGTAAGCCAGGAACGGCAAAGAGGGATTAGAAGTGAAGATGTGAATAATACCTAATCCTTCCTTAGTTTTTCTCAAGTCCCGGGAAGAACCTAGTTTCAAATCTTGCCTCAGATATTGATTAGGCCTTTACCCTGACAAATTGCTTAACTTCTGACTACCTCAGTTTCCTCAACTATAAAAAAAAATGTCTACAATAATAGGATCTACCTCATAGGGCTGTTTGTGAGGGTCACATGAGATATTTGTGAAAACACAATACCTGCACATAGGTGGCTAATTAATGTTTCTTCCTTCTCCCTCCCCTCCCTTTAAATTAGTGGCATTTGAGACAGACAAATTCAATTTTTTCCTATTCTTTAATTATTTAGGACTGACTCTCATATAAGTAAACAGTGCATAGCAGTTTTCTTGAAGGAAATTGAAATGTGTGATAGACAAGATCTCATTCTTCCTTACCACATCCCTGTGGGGTAGATAAAGGGAGTTTTTTCTCTTCTTCTTCTTGTGAATGATAAGACTTGAGCAACAGGGAGAGGCAAGGAATTTCCCATGGGTCAAATGACCTTTTTTCACTTTTTACTTAGCTGAAATTTTATCAGAAATTTAAACAGCTGAGGGATGGACTTTGAAGATTAACTTTGGCTAGTTACCAGTGACTGAGAAAGTTGTGTTACCAGGATGACAGGAAGAAAAGTCAAGGTAATATGGACATAGTATGTATTTAGAATGAGTCCATTACAGTTCACTGGTATTGGCTTCTTCCCTAGAATAGCCCTTTGTATGTCGGTATAGTGTAGTTACAGTGTTGACAAAAATGATGTGATTTTAGAAATATCAGGAAATTTTATCAGTCATCATTAGGTATTTATTAGCACCTATTATATCCCTCAATACTTTGCCTAGGCTATGAAGGGAGACAAATGGTAAAGAATCAATCAACAAATATTTATTAAGCATTTGCTCACTACTCTGGTAAAAAAGTCAGCCATCTCCATCTGGTCCATTAACATCTTGATTTCCAATTAACTAGCATGGTATTTCCTCTCCCCTCTCACGCCTTGCTACCCCTAGTGGAAAAAAGAAAAGAATAAACACAACCCTAGTAACAAATATGCATAATCCACGCAAAACAAATCCCCACACTGGCCATATTTTAAAACACCTTCATTTGAATCCAATCACCTCCCTGTCAGGAGATGGATAGGGCATTTCATCCTGAATTTGTGTGTGGTGGTGTGTTGTGTGTGTGGTGTGTGTGTGGCAATGAGAGTTTAGTGACTTGCCCAGGGTCAAACAGTATGTGTCAAGTGGCTGAGGCTGAATTGAACCCAGGTCCTCCTGATCCAGGGGCCGGTGCCTTATCCACTGTGCAACCCAGCTGCCCCTGGAATATTTTTATTAGGAATGAACTACCAGCATTTATTGGGGGGAATTTCTCAGCCTGAGTTCTTGAAGAGAGAGAGAGAGCCCAGAGAGAATCCTCACTTTCTAGTGGGTCTACTAGTCTACAAGTCAAATAAATTGAGTAGCCAAACTTGCTAGCACTCTAATCAGGGTCACCCACCCAGGACCATTATAGATATATGGGCTTTTAAAAACCCTTTAGAGTAGGAAACAAATCACAGCATACTGGAGGAATGGAATGCTGTTTCTGCCATACTGGATTTCCAGTCATGAGAGACTCACAGTTTGTTGTATAACTTGCTTATTCAACTATACCAGCAGTATGGCTGGAAAGGCCTTTTCCAAAGAAAGGAACAAGGTTGTCATTTGTAGTCGCACAGGATGTTTCTAAAATGGTGTCTCGTTGCCTCTTTCCATATTTGCAGGCCAATATCTTACTGAGAAAAATGGGATGAATTGGCCTTGTCAATCATGCCAGCTGTCCATAAACTCTGCCGACTATCAATGGGTCACAGAAAGCGTTCTCTCCTCTCCTCTGTCTCTGCCTCTCCCTCTCTCTCCTATGGGCTCTAACTCGCTAGAAGGATAAGGGGCCTACCAACATCCAAGGTGCTCCCCCCCCACACTCCCCATTGCAGGGCTCTATGGGCAGGTGAGGCCTGATTATCTTTCCAATGGTCCCTCAAGCCCTCCCCTGCTCCAGTGACTCAGAAAGTAGAGCAGTCTGTCTTTCAAAATGCCTACCCAGCAAACAAAATCATGACATCTCATCCCTTTTAACTCTTGGCAAATCTCTCAGCTTTCTGATTTGTCTCCAAGTTCTGGGTTCTGGGAGGAAGCCAGAGAAATGTAACCGAAAACCTCTTCCTCTCCAGGTGAGTTTGACCTTAATATTATTAAGAATTGAGACTGGACCTATGATTTCATTGCTATAGGGAACTCCCAAAAAGTAATCTCATTTTTTTCCCAAGCAGATCGGCATCTTTTCTGTAGCATATCTAGTCTTAGTTGCCTACAACCCTGAGAGAAGTTAAGTGATATGCTGAGGATTACATGACTAGTACATGTCCCAGGTGGGATTTGAACCCAAGTCTTCCTGTCTTCAAGATCAGCGCTTTATCTTCTATGCTGTGTTGCCTTTTGATATTATTGTCCTGTTTAAGATTCACCACTGATTACCATCGCCAACTCTCAGTTTCCTCTTCCTGCACATCAATCAAGTCTCTCCCAAGGGAAGAAGAAAAATAGGGAAGACCTTTTCTGCATTTCCATACCCCTCCATAGCTACAGAAGCAATAATGGCCATTCAGAGCTTCCTGGCCACTGTGAATTGTGCATCAGCTCCCTTTGTCCAAATAGGCATATGACTGTATTGATTTACACCTGTTCAGTTACACACATGTACACTAAGCAGGATCACCCATCCAGTACCAATTTAGATAATATGGCTTTTCAAGACACACACACACACACACACACACACACACACACACACAGAGTAATTTCTTTCTTTTTTTGGTGAGGCAATTGGGGTTAAGTGACTTGCCTAGGGTCACACAGCTAGTAATTGTTAAGTTTCTGAGGCTGGATTTGAACTCAGATCCTCCTGAATCCAGGGCCGGTGCTCTATCCACTGTGCCACCTAGCTGCCCCAAAGAGAGTAATTTCTAAGGGACAGGTGAAGATATTCAACAAAATTCTTCTGTCATCCTTAAAGTTAATAAACATTTTCTTTTGTTGTTGTTGTTTTTGTGAGGCAATTGGGGTTAAGTGACTTGCCCAGGGTCACACAGCTAATAAGTGTTAAGTGTCTGAGACTGGATTTGAACTCAGGTCCTCCTGAATCCAGGGCCAGTGCTCTATCCACTGTACCACCTGGCTGCCCCTCACATTTTCAATAAGGAACCAGACACCTAGTTTTAATTACAAAATTAAATTAATTAAGGACATTGAATGCAAGAGCTAGAAGAAAGCTTAAGAACAGTGGGTAGGTGCCAGACCAAAAGACAGAAAGAACAAGTTCAAACTCTACCTCTGACACTAGCTGTGTGACCTTGGGCAAGTCACTTAACTTTGGTTTGTCTTTCAGTTTCCTCAGCTGTAAAACGAGAATGTTAGCAGCATCTACCACCTATGGTTGTTATGAGGATCAAATGAAATAATGTTTGTAAAGCACTTAGCACTGGATTCTGGAGCATAATAAGCACTATATAAATGCTTATTCCCTCCCTCTTCCTCCCAGGTAGAATTTATTTTACCATTAGAGTACAGGTGATTGCCCCTACTTTTCTTGAGGAGACACATAGGTCCTTTCCTAAGAAAATTGGTTGCAAGATTCAATAAACACATAATTTCTGCCTAGCTACATCAATTAACTCCTTCAGTTCCTGACACTAGAAAGGACATAATTCAAATATTCTTTAATAGAGCTGTCATAAAGGAAATGTAAATGAACACAAATAGCCTCCCTATAGCATGAGACTAGGCATAATGCTCCCCCAAACATTCCATTTAGGTCAGATCTTCACAGTAAAAGCAAAGCAAAACAAATACGATAATTGAATAGGGCAAACCAACCAGGTCCTAAGGTGTGCTGTTGCTGAGTAACAAGGATGTGGGTGTATGAACACTGTGATAAAAGCCATTGCTATCAGAAACATTTCAGGGAAAATTTACTGCTGATAGCAGTGAGTCTGGTAAGAAACACCTGGGAATCATAGCAGCATATTGGCATGCACAGCACAAGGCTGAAGAAGTGGCTGGCAGGGAATAAAGTTCTGGATTTAGGAATCAGGAGGGATCTGATTTTCACTTCTGCCTCTGATACTTACTAGCTATGTGATCATGGGCAAGTTACTGAGAAAGTTAGGTGTCCAGGTGGATAGAGTGCTAGACCTGGAGCAAGGAAGACCAGAGCTCAAATTATCCCTCAGACACTTACTGTCTGTGTGTGACCCTGGCCAAGTCATTTAATTAACCTGTCTCAGTTTCCTCATCTGTAAAGTAGGGATAATAATATGGAGTCTGTGGAGATAAAATGAGATAAGTTATAAAGCACTTTACAAACTAAAGTGCTCTCTAAATGTTAGCAATTGTTATTTTGGCTAATATGACAAAAAGAAAATGACAAATGTTGAAGAGGATGTTGGGAAAATTGGGACACTAATGTACTGTTGGTGGTACTGTGAACTGATTATCACAACCATTCTGGAGAGCACTTTGGAACTATGCACAAAGGGCAGTCCAACTGTGGATACCCCTTGATCCAGCAATACCACTGCTAGGTCTGTATCCCAAAGAGATCATAAAAAAGGGGAAAGGACCTACATGTACAAAAAACATTTAGATCAACTCTTTTCGTGGGTGGCAAAGAACTGGAAATTGTGGGGGTGTCCATCAGTTGGGGAAAGGCTAAAAAGTTGTGGTATACTAATGTAATGGAATTCTATTGTGCTACAAGATATGATGAGTAGGTGGATTTCAGAAAAACCTGGAAAGACATACATGAACTGATGTAAAGTGTGCAGAACCAGGAGAACATTGTATACAGTAACAGCAACATTATGCAATGATCAACTATAATTAACTTAGCTCTTCTCAGTAATATAATGATCTAAGAGAATTCTAAATGACTCATGATGGAAAATGTTCATATCCAGAGAAAGAACTGATGGAGTCTGAATGCAGATCAAAGCATACTATTTTCACTTTCTTTATTTTTCTGTGTGTTTTTTTCCTTTTGGTCTGTTTCTTCTTTCAGAACACAACTAATATGGAAATGTTTTATATGACAATGTATAACCTAAATAAAATTATTTACCATTTTAGGGACAGGGAAGGGAGAGACATAGAAAAATGAATGTTAATAATTGTCTTTACATGAAATTGGAAAAATACTATTAAGTTAGACCAAAAAAATTATCTAAGCCTCAGTATCCTCCTTTGTAAAATGAAGCTTAAAAATATCTATGATGTTTGCTCTTCTATAGTGAGGATAAAAGGACATCATGTATATACTTGTCAGCAAAATAATTAATAAATGATCAAGTGCAGCTAGGTAGCACAGTGGAGAGAATTCATTACTTGGGAGTCAGGAAGACCTGAATTAAAATCCTGCCCCCCGGGGCGGCTAGGTGGCGCAGTGGATAGAGCACCGGCCCTGGGGTCAGGAGTACCTGAGTTCAAATCCGGCCTCAGACACTTAACACTTACTAGCTGTGTGACCCTGGGCAAGTCACTTAACCCCAATTGCCTCACTAAAAAAAAAAAAATCCTGCCCACCACTTAGTGTGCCCTGGGCACATCACTTCAACTTGTCTCTAACCTTGGTTTCCTCCTCTGTAAAATGGGGACAATCTAGAACCTACTTTACAGGTTGTGTAGTGAGGATCAAATGAGTAAACATGTGAAGAGATTTGCAAACTTGAAAAGAGTTACATAAATACTAGCTATAATAAATGAAGAAGTATTTAGTATCATAGAAACAGAGCTATAATCTTAGTCTCTAGTACAGTGGTGTTAAATAGAAACTGGGGCCACTAATCTTTACAGAAGGATCCTGAGGTGTAGTATATTTGATTGAATTTTAAAATGATTGGGCAGTTAGGTGGAGCAGTGGATAGAGGGCTGACCCTGAAGTCAGGGGGACCTGAGTTCAAATCCAGCCTCTGACACTTACTAGCTATGTGTGACCCTAGGCAAATCACCTAATCCTATTTACTTCAGTTTCCTTATCTGTAAAACAAGCTGGAGAAGGAAATGGCAAATCACTACAGTATCTCTGCCAAGAAAACCCCAAATGGGGTCATGAAGGGTCTGAAACAAGGAATCATTTTAAAATGTCATGTTAGCTATGCTTTATTGAATTTTTAAATTTATTTTAAGTGTTTCCCACTTTTTTTGTGGGGCAATGAGGGTTAAGTGACTTGCCCAGGGTCACACAGCTAGTGTCAAGTGTCTGAGGCTGGATTTGAACTCAGGTCTTCCTGAATCCAAGGCCAGTGCTTTATCTACTGCACCATCTAGCTGCTGTATTGTTTTTAATCATGGAAGTATTTTATTATTTTCTAGTTACATGTAGATAGTTTTCAACATTTGTTTTTATAAGATTTCTAGTTCCAAATTTTTCTCCCTCCCTCCCTTCCCTCCCTGCTCCCAAGACAGTAAGCAATCTGATATAGGTTATATATGTACAATCACATTAAACGTATTTCTGCATTAGTCATGCTGTGAAAGAAGAATCAGAACAAAAGGGAAAAACTCAAAAAGAAAAACAAAAAAAGTAGAAATCATATGGTTCAATCTGCATCTAGATTCCACAGTTCTTTTTTTCTGGATGTGGAGAGCATTTCCATCATGAGTCCTTTGGAACTGTCTTGGACCATTGTATTGCTGATTCAAGTCTATCACAGCTGATCAACACACAATGTTGTTGATCCTGTTCCCACTTGTATTTTAATCTGGTTGGGCAGCACTCAGCAATGTTGCTAGCAGCCTAAGGTGTGTTTGACATCTCTGGTCTAGTCCATCTAGTCCCTTCGTTTTATACATAAGGAACTGAGCCCATTAAACATTAAAAATGACTTGCCCAGGATCACTCAGGTAGTCTTGGAGGAATCTGGCATTTGAACCCACATCCTTCTGACTCCAAATCCAGTGATTTTTCCACTGCTTAATGTGGAAGGAAGAAGCAGTTGCTAGAGAAGACAAATCAGCATGATAAATTTAGGCAACCTCAAGGGCAGCGTGACCCAGGGATGGAGAGTTGGCCTCAGGATCAGGAAAACCTAGGTTCAAAACCAACCTCTGCACCTACTGACCATGTGATCAGGGGCAAGTCATGTAACTTCTTAGGGTCCCAGGCAATTCTCTGAGAATATAAACTGCAGAGAAGACAAAACATTGCCCTACCCTTAATAAGGAAATCCCCACACTTGATTCAAATCTAACCTCAGAACCTAGGTATGTGACCTTGGGCAAGTCACTTAACCTGTGTTTGCCTCAGCTTCCTCAAACATAAAAGGGGGATAATAGTACTTTCCTCTCAGGGTTGTGATGAGAATCACAGAGGTAATATTTGTGAAGTGATTAGTGCAGGGCCTGGCACATAATAAGTGCTACCTAAACACCAGCTTTTACATGATGAAATAACAGGTCCAGACCCCTCCACTACCACCACCCCAAAGTCACCCTTTATTTTTCTTGGGCCACTGTGATATGGTCACAGTGAGGCATATTTAGACTTAGTTTTTCCCTGAGATCAGTCCCAGACTTCTGGGAAGGGGAAGCAGAAATGATAGATTAAATAGGACCAAGAGAAATAGCACTGCCAAAAGGTAGATCAACTGGTCCCAAAGGGTACACTGGAGACACTTCCTTCTTCCCAGACTCCACTCCCAGTTTCACACATAGAAGAAACATGTAATTTCACATATAGCTGCTCTTTGCAGAGCTTGGTCTCTTTTTTCATCACTTTCCCAATGCACACCATACAAACCCATGCCTTCTCTTCTTTTTGGGGACATTAAAAAAGAGAGAGAAATTCTAAACAGCAATTGTCAATAAAAATAAATCTTCAAATCGTATGAAAAATGCAGTCCGTCTACAGAGAGAGAACTGACAGTATCTGAATACAGATTGAAGCATAACTTTTTTCTTAGTTCCTTTATCTGAAGTTTTGCTTTTGTCTGTTTTCTTTCACAACCTGGCTAATGTAGAGATGTTTTGCATGACTGCTCATGTATAGCTTATATTGAATTGCTTGAGTTCTGGGGGGTTGGGGGAAGGGAGGGAGGAAGGGAATTTGGAACACAATGTTTTTTAAAATTGATGTTGAAATTTGTCTTTTACATGTAATTTGGGAAAATAAAATTCTAAATGTTGAAATGAATAAATAAATCTTCAAACAAACGTTCAAACAAAGAAACAAAAATCTTACCCCTAGACCTTTGCTTTTAACATGGTAGAAACAAACGTGACCCACAAAGAAAAGATTTTCATTCTGTGGGTGACTTGGTTTTTCCAGGAGAGGATGGGTGCAGCAAGCATGGCTTCCAGAGGTAAGGAAGGGCAGGTGGGTGGGGTGGGGCTGGTTGCTGATAAACAAAACACATTCTTTGTGTTTTATTCCCCCATGGCACCCCCCCACACACACACACACTTTCTCAGGGACTGAGCACAGGTTGAGCTCACCCTGAGTAGCAGAGGTACTGCTAAAAACCAGGAATATTCCCCTCACCCCTACCCATTTTCTCCACCTGGAGATCTTTGGGATTAGAATGAAAGGATAGAGAACTGGGAGGGGCTTTTAAAGTCTTCTAGTCTTATTGCCTCATTTTACAGGAGAGAAAACTGAGCCCAGTGATGAGGAGGAAGTGAATTACCCAAGGTCATGCAACTACTTACTTGCAAGTAGCAAGTCTGAGATTCAGACCCAGAACCTGTAATAGCCTCTAGTTTGGAAAACAAATCCCCTCTAAAAGAGTTAGGCCTATGGGTCATTCATACCTTAGTGCCAACTGCTTTAAATCTTTCCAAGTTTATCCTTTGGGAATTTTCTATAGGAGGGAGAATCAAAGAGAGGAGAGGGGAGAAAGAACAATATTTGTCTTCATCATTGTTATGAGTACTGAAGAATTCTCCTTCTCTAGAGACTTTTAGGTTCTCTTCCTTAAGAAGGCAGTCTAATTAAAAGAGGCATTCATTTTTCCCATGAGTAGTCTTGCTTGATTTTAGACATTTGGCCGATAGTTTTCTCTCTCGTTTTATTCCCTTCATTTTTCTTTGCAATATTTCTTCTCCTGCCCTCAGTTTATCGTGAGAATAAATGAGAGACTGTAGCGAACGATATTTTAAAAGTACAAAGCATTAAGCAGAATAGAGCTTTAGTCATAGTAGCAGCAGTCTTCTTCTTGGGAGTGATTTTTATCCGCCTTCTAAGAATGGTTAATCTTCCTCTGTAGTCTTTTACCTGACTGACTGATGATCCCCAAAGACCCTTCCAACTCTAAAAGCCTAAGATTATTTTTTTTCTGGCCCTTTATCCTTCCTAACAGCTCTTTGATCACTCTTTTCTCTGAAAATATAAGTGACACAGCCCAAGTGTATCTGCGCTGAGGTGAATATGTCAGAAAATCCAGAGCAGTGGCCCTTTTAGGGACATGAGCTACGGCCAAAGTCTTTGTGAGGCTCTTTAGCAATGGTGATTAAGTACCGGTGGGCTGAATGGTAATTACAAGCTGTTAGCTTAAAACACGGGCAGGTGAGTATTTATAAATAGTGTATGCTAAGGTGACTGCTCATTTATTTCTCTGCAAGAATGGACTGCATGCCAAGCCTTTGCTAGTGGGATTTTTAAAAAATACGTGCAGGAAATGAAATCCATGTTTGGTTAGCATGTGAAAAATAGGGGTAAGAGGAGAATGAGTGGAGGACTTAGAAGGTGCGATGGTGGGATACGATTGGTTTTAATATCTCATAGCCTCTAAGGTTTTCTTTACTCCAAACATAAGTCCCGTAAGCACAAACTGAAGGTTAAAGAGGTAGGTAATATTGAAGGGGAAAAAAAAAACAACAATGGTGTATCTTCACCTCTTTAGTGGATAGAGGGAAGCTTGCGACTTGAGGACCCAATTGTCTCCTATTCTCCCTTTGCTGCAGACTACTCACCAGTACTTTGAAGCTCTTCTGGCTGAGATGGAAGGAAACAAGAACAAGGATGAGCCAGTGCAGGAAAAGGTCTCTTCTACTGAAAAAGATGCTGGGACTAGAGGAGGAAAGGAGGAGGAGGAAGAAGAAAACAGTAAGAAACTGCAGGAAGCGTCTCAGAACCCCCCACCATCTTCTTCAACTTCCCATTTGCTCACGTCCTCATTCCAGACCCCAAAGAAGGTCGTTGAGCCTCGGTCCCCATCGACTAGTGTAGTTCCTGAGGCAACGCCCCAGGCGACCTCCAGTCAAGCTACACCCCCTCACGGCAGTTCCAGGGATAGTCCTGACCAGATGCCAAGGGCCTCTTTGCCGAAAACTCCTTTGTCACGACCTTTAGAGGGCATCACCACGACTCCAGTAACATCCTGGAAAAAGTTGCAACTTTGTGAATCTCCACGTACCCCTAAGGTAAGCAGGCTAGAGAGGTGATGGCGAAAGTCTGGCTGTCTCAAATATTTCCATTTCCCAGATACGTGTTTTTCATTTTCCGAGGAAAAGGAAAGTATAATCACATTTATATTTTAATTTAATGTTTTATTTGTGAATCTTAAACGTTAAGTACTCTAACTTTTTCTTGAGCCGATCAGTAAGTCAGTCAATAAGCATTTGTTCTTGGTGTTGAGTTCCTTAGGTCGTGCCTGAATCTCCACGACCTCACTTGGGGTTTTCTTGGCAGAGATACTGGAGAGGTTTGCCATTTTCTTTTCCAGCTCATTTTACAGATGAGGAAACTGAGACAAACAGGGTTAAGTGATTTGCCTAGTGTCCCACAACTATTTAAGTGTCTGAGACTGGATTTGCACTGGAGCCCTCCTGACTCTAGGGCCTTTTCAAAATGCAAACAACTGTGCAAACAATTATGTACAAATGAGCAATAAACAGAGAAATTGGAAATAATAATGGGAAGGTAGACCATGAATGAATATAGCCATGACTTGAGATAAAATTTGTATCACATTTCACCTACCTTATGAAGCCATATATACTTTTTTTTAAAAATAGATTTTTATTGATATATATTTTTTCACACTATCTACATTTCCTTCTTTACTCCTATAGAGAGCCAGCCATTAAAACAAAACAAAATTTTAAAAAGAAGAGTAGGGACATAAGGGGGAAATTAAGCAAAAGTAACAAATACATTTAAAAAGTCTAACTTTATTGCAATGTTCCATATTTGTAGACCCAACCTTTCAATAGGGGAGGAAAGATTGCATTCTTATGCCTCCTTTTTTGAAGCTAAGCTCAATCATTATATTTCTGAAATATTCAGACTGTTTAATTGTTGTTCTTTCCATTTACATTGTTGTAATTTTTGTACATATTATTTTCCTAGTTTTGTTTATTTTGCATCAGTTCTTATTGGTCTTTCGAGACTTCTCTGTACTCATTGTGTTTACCTTTTCAAATTGCACAATAACAGTACATTTGTGTATTAAGTTTTGTTCAGCCCTTCTCCAGCTGATGGGCATCTACCTTATTTCCACTTCTTTGCTACCATAAGTACTGCTATGAATATTTTGGTATTTAAAGGACCCCCCTCCCCCCCCCTTTTTTTTTGTCAATGAATTCCTTGGGATGCCTGCCTTAGAAGTGTAATCCCTAGCCCAAGGGATTAGTCATTTTATTTACCTACCAAACTACTTCTCTGTATAGTTAGAATTCACCACCCCTCCAACCCCAAACTATTCTCTTCTTTCGTCTGTTTTCATTAATAATAATAATGGGTGTGAGGTGGAAACCTCAGGCTTGTTTTGATTTGTTTATTTAGTAATTTGAAGCATTCTTTCCTATTAATAGTACATCTTTTTGGGAAGTGTTTGTTCCTATCCTTTGACCATATATCCGTAGGAAAATGGCGCTCGTGCGTGTGTGTGTGTGTGTGTGTGTGTGTGTGTGTGTTTCATTTATTTCTTTATTTTTTCAGGGCAATGAGGGTTAAGTGACTTGCCCAGGGTCACACAGCTAGTAAGTGTCAAGTGTCTGAGTCTGTATTTGAACTCGGGTCCTTCTGAATCCAGGGTCTGTGCTTTATCCACTGCACCTCCTAGCTGCCCCCCAATATATTTTTTATATCATATGAGAATAGCAATGTCTACTGAAAAGTATGTATTGAATATATAGGAGGGCACAGACTCCTTTATCCCTTCTAACTGCTGATCATTTACTGATCAAGGGTGGAGGTTTTTTCCTCACCCTACCTGGGTGCTTGCTTCATTATTTGTTTTTGGCTGTTTGTTTTAAATAACTACCTCCTTCATTCTTAAGAACCTAAAGACTTGGTTTCTCTACCATCTTTTAATTGTCTATTGTCATCTATATGATTGTCTTTAATTGGTCTTTTGTTCTGCTTTCCCAGTTATGGTGCAGTGGATAGGACAATGAGCCCGGAGTTAGGAAGACCAGAGTTCTAATGGGACCACAGCACTTAACTAACTTTGTGACCCTGATCCAATCATTTCTCTCTGCCTCAACTGTAAAATGGGAAGAATATCACCTCCCTGAACCATTGTTAGAAAAATCAAATGAGATCATATTTTAAAAAGTGCTTCCCACAGTTCCTGGCACATAGTAGTTGCTATATAAATGCTTATTTTTAGCTCTGTGACCCAAGGCAAGCCATTCAATCCCCTTTGCCTCAATTCCTCAAAATGAGCTGGAGAAAGAAATGGCAAAGCACTCTACTATCTTTGCAAAGAAAATCCCAAAATGGGGTTGTGAAGAGTTGGACACAACTGAAAGTGACCGACCAAACCTTCCCTTCTCCTTGTGATATTTGACATCAAAGAGATAGTTTGGTTTGTTGGGATTTTTTTTGGAAGTTCACCCATTTGAAGGCTAGTTGTGGTGAATCTTTTATTTTTTACATCTGCCAACATAGCTTCCTTCCCCTTTGAATTGTCCCAGATGGCAGTTAAGCAAGATTAGCCTCCTCTATTCTATAGAGAGAGCTGGGAGAGAGTATATAAACTCTCCCTACTGTTACAGTAAACAGAAAATGCTATGGCATTCAATAATTTATGGCTGACTGGAATAGGGTTTAGAGTTACCTGCAAAGAGAGAGTGAGAGAGTTAATAGCCTGTTAGCTGTTTCTATCAGGTAGCAAAATCCAAGGCAAGTAACTTTAATGAATGCGTATGCATCCCACAAATGAATGGGAATGGGAAAGAGATCCTGTAGGAAATTCTTAGTACTATACTTCTAGAGTTGTAAAGGGATCTAGATCAACTAGTCCAGGAGTTCTTAACCCTCCTTATCATGGACCTCACAGGGCCATGTGGTTAAGCCTATGGATACCTTTTCAGTATAAAAAGTTTTAGATGCATAGGATAAAAGGATTACAAAAAAAAACCCCAATTACATTGAAATAGTATCAAAAATACTTTACAAAATTCATGGACCCCAGATTAAGATTCCTTAATCTAGTCCAAAGCCCTCATTGCACAGAAGTGAAACTGGATATAAGGGTAGACAGACTTATCCAATTGGTAAAAGTGGCAGAACCAGAATTCAAACTCGGGTCTTTTAATTCTCTAAAATCCAGAACTCTTTGTTCAACACCATGTTTTTAGTCATGAAGTTTTGTTTTTATGTAATCTATCGTGTGTCCAATGTTTGTGAATTGGATACCAAATTGTATTTTGTCATTTTGGTTTTTGTATGGCATTTGATAAATAACATGCTTTTTCTCCCATTTTCATTTGAATGTTCTTGTTCAGTCTCCTCTCTTTATGACCCCATGGACTATAATAACCATTTGATTTTCTTGGCAAAGATACTGGAATGGTTTGCCATTTCCTCTCCCAGTGACAGAGGTTAAGTGCTTGCCCCCAAGATCACAGAGCTAGGATGTGTTAAAACTAGATTGGGTACTCGGGTCTTCCTGACTCCGAGCCCAGTGTTCTATCCATTGAATTCACCAGCTGCCTCTTGAGGGTAGACAGTCATTCTATTTATTGGTCTGGACCTCCTACTTCTTACCAAAGAGGAAACTCATTTTTGTTGTTGCTGATCAACTGTATTTTGGGGGGGAGGTGATTGGGGTTAAGTTGACTTGTCCTGGGTCACACAGCTAGTGTCTGAGGCCAGATTTGAACTTGGATCCTCCTGACTCTAGGACCAGTGCTCTATCCACTGTGGCCAGCCTGTTCAGGTCCATTTTTTCCAGTCATGTCCAACTATCTGTGACCTCCTATTGGATTTTTCCTTGCAAGGATATTAGAGTGGGCTTGCCATTTCCTTCTCCAGTTCCTTTTATTTTATCTATTTTATTTAGTTAATTATTTAATTTTTTGTTTATTTTTGTTTGTTTTTGTGGGGCATTGAGGGTTAAGTGACTTGCCCAGGTCACACAGCTAGTGTCAAGTGTCTGAGGCTGGATTTGAACTCAGATCCTCCTGAATACAGGGCCAGTGCTTTATCCACTGTGCCACATAGCTGCCCTCCAGTTCGTTTTAAAGATGAGGAAACTGAGGCAAACAGAGTTAAGTGACTTGCCCAGGATCATATAACTAGTAAGTGTCGGAGGACAGATTTGAACTCAGAGAGGTTCTTTCTGAGTCCTGTCCAATGCTCTCTTTACTGTACCACCTAGCTGCCTAGACCCCTCAGTATATCATGGATTAAGTTATAGGGGATAGTGACTAGGACCTATGATTTTACTGAAATGATGACACTCCCTCTGTAACTTAGCATATTTTGAAAAAAATAATTTTACCTTTTCAATTAACCAGGATTTGGTTCATTCCTCCCCCTTCATTGAAAAAAGAAAAAAACAAAACCTCCATAACAATAATGGCACAGTCAAACAAAACAAATTCTTGAATTGGCCATGTCATAAGAAAAAAATCTGTACTGTGAGTTCATCACCTCTATCAGTAAGCGGGTACCATGATTTATCAACAGAATCTTCCTCTGATGTTATCAGAGTACTTGAGGCTTTCAAACTTGTTTATCTTTACAATGTTGTTGCTATGTGAATTGTTCTCTTGGTCCTACTCACATCATTCTGCAGCATTTCATATAAGTCTTTTCAGGTTTCCCCTTCATCATTTCTTACCGCGTATTCATAGATAATAATTTGTTCAGCCAGTTGCCAAATGATGGGTTATGTCCTTAGTTTCTTGTTCTTCAACCACCACAAAAGAGCTGCCACTACACATTTTTGAACATATGGGTCTTTTTCCTTCTTTCTTTGGATATACACCTAGTAATGGCAGTGCTATGTTAAAGGCTATGCAGATTTAATAACTTTTTTCCAAAATGACTGTACTGTTTCAAAGATCTACTAAAAGTGCATTGCTGTACCTGTTTTTTCCACAGCACCTCCAGCATTTGTCATTTTTTTTCTTTCTTTTTCTTTGAATCAACTTTACTAATCTTATAGTTACAAAGTAGAACCTCAGAGCATTTCTCTAATTATTAGTAATTCAGAACTCTTCCCCCTTTCAAATCTCTATTGAAAGCTTGCACTTTTTTCCTTTCCTTTGAAACATCTATTTTTGACTATCATTGGGGAGTGGTTCTTATTCTTATAAACTTGACTCTATTTCCTATATATCTCATAAATGACACCAATGCTTGCTGCAAAAATTTTGCAAGTTAGACCATCTTGAAGAGTTGCCTCAGGCTCTCAGAAGTTGTAATTTACCCAGGATCATACAGCCAGTTGATAATCAGAAAGCACTTGTTTATATGCTAGGCAACTGTGCTAAGTACTTGGAGATTAAAAAAAAAAAAAGGCAGAAGGGGGAAGACCAACAACAAAAAGTTTCTGCTCTCTAAGAGTTTATATTCCAAGGGGGGGGGGGCAGCTAGATGGGCACAGTGGATAAAGCACCAGCCTTGGGATTCAGGAGGACCTGATTTCAAATCTGGTCTCAGACATTTGATACTTAGTAGCTGTGTGACCCTGGGGCAAATAACTTAAGCCTCATTGTCCAGGGGGGAAAATAGGTAAGCAACCATGAAGAGAGGTAACATATATGTATATTCCAGGTGGGAGAAAACAGAATGAAACTAAGTACATACAATATATATACTGGGCATATGAAGGTGATGTCTGCTACTAAGCAGAGGAAGAAAGAGAGAAAACCAAGATTGACCTGCAGAAGGTGGAATTTACTGAATCTTAAAGTAAAAGTCAGAAGTGAGGGGGGCTGAGCAGTTCCAGGCATGGAAGGACCACTCAAGAGGAACAGAAATGGGAGTGCCCAGTCCTGTTCAGTGAAACTGCAAGTAGGTATCAAAAATGGAGACTTGAGGTCTGGTCTTACTGATTTACTCTGTCTCTCCAATAGGAAACACTTTCCTCACATAGTTCAGTGAGGATCCAGTTATACTTGGGGTCAAATCATGACCACTGGGTACTTGCCTTATAATTCCTGTATATTAAATGTTTATTTTTCCCCATATCATCATGGGAAGTGAAGAACAAGGGATTTAATCTTTTGTCAGCCACAGAGGGCCAGGTCATCATGGGGTTTCTACTGAGATTTTTACTCCCTTGGCTTATTTTCTGGACCTGTTAGGTTAGAGGCATTTTTTATTCTGTTTCCCTGGCCTCTCTTTTGACAACACACAGACCTTCTAATTTGGAGAAAGCTTTCACTTTATAAAATCTTCTGCCGGTTTTGTATGATCTGAGAGAACTGTCACTTTTTTTAAGGGGTTATCATTGCAACATAACATTGGGGGCCTGATTATATGAGAGAGATGATAAGTTATTAGGGTTAGGGTTTTCAGCTTTATGTGTCCTGTGTAGTGGACTTAATTTACTTAATGTGGAACATTGACTGAGATGCAGATTGCTTATTATGAGGGGGGAGGGGGGCCGACCATGAGCACTTGCATTGGCTTAAGAATAGGGAAAACATGCACTCAGATTTTGCCTCTGCTGGACACTGGTTAGTCACTTAACATCTCAGTGCCTAGGGGCAGCTAGGTAGCACAGTGATAGAGCACCAGCTCTGGATTCAGGAGGACCTGAGTTCAAATGTGGCCCTCAGACACTTAACACTTACTAGCTGTGTGACCCTGGACAAGTCACTTAACACCGATTGCCTCACCAAAAAACAAACACACACCTCAACAAACAAAAAAATACCATCTCAGTGCCTAGCCAATTTCACCACGACCTCCCCTTACCCTTGAAATCATAGGGTGCTAAAAAAGTATTAGTTCAATCCTGTCATGCTTTTCAAATTTAATTGGTTGTTGTTGTTCTCAAATCGGTCCCTGCTAACATTACATATAACATATTAGCATGTGTTATCTTTTTTCCGGAAAGCCATCTGCAAGAAGTTCTAAGCACTCCCGAGTTACACCTGCCATGTAGCACGTACCAGATGTCTTCACATTTCAGGTCAACGTGAATCCCTTCACCCCAGAATCCTACAGGAGGATGATCTCTCAATCCAAAGGCAAGAGGAAAATAAAAGGAGAGCCGTGAGTGTCATCATATGTTTGTTTTTTCCTCTTTTAAAAATGTGTATAAATGTGCATTTATAATCTCTCCCTGCTCACTGCCTCATTTCCACTGAACGATTGAAAAATCAAAATAATAATAACAACAAATTCGCATAGTCCCCAGCAAAACAAATTCCTACGGTGGTCATGCACAAAACTGTCTTTTTGCAGTTAAGATCATCATCTCTCTGACAAGATGGGCACGTTTTCATTTTAGTCTTTTTTCATTTGTGGTTGTTGCATTGAACAATAGGTTGGTTTTCCCTGATGTTTTCAATCGTATAAGTTGTTCTGGCTCACTTCACTCTTATCAGTTCATAGAGGTCTTCTCAGTTGCCTTTGTAACTATTCACAACTTCTAACGGAATATATTATTCAATCAATTCACACACAAATATTTGTTTAGCTAGGCTCCAATAGAGGAAGACACCCCCTAGTTGCCCATTCTTGTTACTATAAAAGAGATGCTAAAAGTATTTTGGCATTTTTTGATGTTTTAAGAATAACTATCCTGACTTTTGAGGGAGAATAAAGGATTTTCAAAAAGAAAAATTGAGATTTCACTTTAATCAAATTAAAATTCTGCATATGTGGTTGCCCGTCAACATATGAAACTGATAATTTTTGGCTAAAACCCATTGCCTTTGTAAAGGAAAGTCTAGAGGTATTGAGATTGAACAAAGAGGTAATAATGACTTATGTCCTATTTTGCACATGTATATATTATATACACGTGTGTGCAAATATTATGTATGATTTTGTACATGTCTCTCTGATATGATTTAAACTTCTTTAGGCATCATAGGCAGTTGTGACTTTTTATATTCCCAATATCTGAAACCTAGTTGCTTCATAAATGCTTGTTGACTGAATTCGTTTAAAAAGGTGAATGGTTAGTGAATTAGATCCTCTTTTTTTTTTTTAAGTTAGGGCAATTGGGGTAAAGTGACTTGCCCAGGGTCACACAGCAGTAAGTGTTAAGTGAGATCGAATTTGAACTCAGTACTCCTGAAATCCAGGGCTGGTGGCTCTATCCACTGCAGCACCTAGCTGTCCCTAGATCCTCTTTTAATTGAAGTTAAGTATTGGGGGTTGACGTAGTACCTTATCTTCACAAGGTGGCATGTCTGTCTTGAGTCCAGCTTATATTCAGTCTATCGGGGCTAGATAACTGAACAGCTGAAATGAACTGCCCTACAAAATAGTTTGGGAGGTAGAAATCTCTTAACTTGCTGTGTGTTTCAGGAAAGCCTCACTGTTTTAAAGGGTATTTTTTCTTCTAAAATTCAGAGAAAGGAAGCCTGCTGAAAGAAGGAATATGTTTGTGTTAACAGACACTCCTTATGCTAACACTTCAAATTGGGTTTTATTCCTTATTAGCTAGTTCTATTGTGTTGACCCAGTGTAGAGCCCCAACAAGATATCACCAGATCTTGAGTAAATAGAACTTCTGTACAGGTTATACTATTACCTGCTTCTGGTGCTAATTATTAGAGTTGCAGCTTCTCTTTGAGATGTAACCTTTATCTATATGTACACCCCTCACGTACAAGGTGGAAATAGCATCTAATGTAAACTTCTGACAGTCAAGGTGGTGAATTTATGGCAGTATTAACATATGGACCTTGAAAAGGAGATAGCTTCAACTAAATACATGTACCCACCCTAGATTTTATTCAAACATGCGAACATGCTTGCAAGTTTCCCTTGCAAAATTATCAAGTAAATGCATTGATATTTTGGTAAATTCTGTCTTCTGGTTATGTGTTTTCCTTAACATTCCCTTCCTAGGCAGTAAAAAATCAACCCTTGGAAGGTTTAGTCATTCAAACTGTCTGAGGGAAAGTTAGGGTGGGCAGGTTTAACTCCGCTGGATGCTGAAATTTAGAGAAAATTGACATTCAATTGCCCTTCAGCTGCATGGGAACACAAGAGAATTTAGCATTTCACAAGAACTACTAGTTAAATAGGAAATTACCAGATGGCGGCAAATCCCAAGGCTGTTAGAGCTTTACAGACATTTCTTTCTTTCTTTTTTTTTTCCTGATCAAGAAAGCAGACTTTCATTGTTGTTGAACATGATGCTATCTTATGCTAAATTTGTCTTATAAAGAAACTTTGTATACTTAATCCATGTAAACCCTACTTATTTTAGATTCCAAGTTGAGAGGACCTCAAAAGTCAACTATTACGAACCACTTCAGTGGATATCCAGGAGCTACCACCATCACTATAGTGAGAATTAGGGAATGTATAGCATTATTCTAGGGTCCTCTCCTCCCATAGGCAGATAAGGCTCCCAGAGGGAAGCAGATTACTCCTCACCTCAGGCTTCTTGGGGGGTAAACCTGAGGAGTTGGGGGTTGATTTCTAATACCATTTCTTACAAGTTCTTATCTCAAGAGTGTGTTCCCCATTAATTAACAGTCAGCTGGAGTGAATTAGCTTTAGTTAGGGCTATTTAAAAATGTGTTATAACAACAGGTGGTATAAAATGTCCCCAAGTGGCAAAGAGATATCTCACAGCTTGTGGTTAAAGGGAAGTCCCTCCTTTCCCTTCATGTAGTTCTCATGAAGTTCACCTTAGATGAGCCTGACTGAGTTCAGAAAGTACTGTAGAAGAGCCCTGAGACTGCCTGTCCTGTCAATCAATAAACATTTATTAAATGCATACTATGTGCCAAGCACTGTGTGAAGTGCTGGGGATACATGTAAAAACAAAGACAGTCCTTGCCCTCAAGGAGATTGCAATCTAAGGGAGGAAGATAATACATAAAAGGTAATGGATACTGAGGATGAATGGAAGGAAGGGGAGAAGAGAAAGTACTCAGCAAAAAGAGCATTGATTGAGAAGTCAAAAGAAGTCCAAAAGCAATGTCACTTATGGTAAATGGGGAAAAGACTGCACTGAGATCTCTCCTTAAATAGCTGCTCTGGAGCCACAGTCCTACCCTCTAGTCAGAGGGTGCAATCTGAGAGGCTGAAGGTACTGATGAGATGAGATAGACCCAGGCAGAGTCAGTCTTGCAGAATAATGAGATTTCCCAAATATAAGTTTACTCTGGAAGGAAGACATGATGGAGGGATTCAAAGGAATCCAAAAGCAGCGTCTCTGGTCGGAACTGTGACTAGCATATCAACTGCTACCACAACTGGGAGGACTAAATCTTGGGGGCCTTTAAAAGGTCTCAGGTTTTCCTTTGGTCAAGAGGGATGGAAGGAGAAGATGGACTGTTTCCTTGCCCCTAGCTCGTGGGGATTCCCTCTCAAGGGGCCTGGTTAGAGGTGCTCCACCACCACTGGGGTGGCTGGTTATCAAAAGTTAGGCTCCAATCTGGTAAGCAGTCAGGGTGCTACCTCCCCACAGAGCAAGACTAATTCTCTGGAATCAGCCACATGACTTCCTCCTTTATACCTTTGATTCAATATAGGTGTCTAGAAATTGTTTACACTATTAATTCTGTAACTCGGTCAAAGAGTTTCTCACCCGATAAAGGTATTGAGGATTAGTTACTTTAACCATAGGGTTGAAATGTGTGGGACAGCTTTTCTTATATGTGTATTGTTTTGTTTGGGGTTTTTGTTTTGTTTTGTTTTCTAGTGAGGAATCTGACTTCTCTGAAGATAAGGGAGAGCAAGGGCTGCCTGCCAAGGTTAGTGAGGGTTTCCAGGCCCTGGCATCTTTACTCTGACGTGAGCATGAGTATTTTGTGAGATTTGCCATCTGTTTGTAACACCATACAGTGCCTCGATCTGTTTGAATTTTAATCCAGGATTTTTTTTAAGAGATTTTTTTTTTTTTTGCTATATGGTAACAAATCTATATCTACATGACCTAGTATTTCTTTTAGTTTCATTAGCTCAGGTATTTTTCCAAATCTAATGGCTGCTGCCCCCTTCTGACATTAGGGAGAAGTAAGCACTGAATCGAGTTAAAGAATCAGAAGTTGGGCAGGGGGGAATCCCTACTCCAGCTTGGGCAGGAGTCTGACTTAAAAAAACTAGCATTGGGGTCTAGCTCATTAATAGAATCCATGAATGGTTTCTAAATAGAGTAGGAACTGGGAAAAGCCAATTCACAGAAATTATATGTATTTCAAGATTATTGAAAACGGAGAAAAGGGAGAGGGGAAAAAAAGTAATTTAGAGCTCAATTTAAAGTAATTAGCTAGGGGGCAGCTAGGTGGCAGCTAGGTGGTACAGTGGATAAAGTACCTGCCCTGGATTCAGAAGGATGTAAGTTCAAATCCAGCCTCAGACACTTGACACTTACTAGCTGTGTGACCATGGGCAAGTCACTTAACCCCCAATTGCCTCATAAAAAAAAGAAAAAGAAAACCATTCTTACCATCACTGCTGGAGATGGGAAGAAATCTTTGGGAGGGCATGAGAAGTCTAGACCCTAGAGCAAATGACTTTGGAATAAGCTTTATCTAGAAATGTATAGAAAGGAATATAACTAATATCTCTTGCAGAAGATGAGCCTACAAGACTTGTTAATGTTTGAAATTTTGGGAATTGAGAAATACAAGTCAAAGTTAACTTCATTTTTGGAAGTCTTACTTCTCAAATTTCCCTTGTACATATGGTATTGCTGCCATCCCATTTTCCCAATACTGTGTTATTAAAGATAATTTTGACTTGGAAGTTGCAAAAACAATTTTAGGCAGTTTAAACATTAGAGGTAGAGGAGCTCTTTAAAGAGATAAAAGGAAGAACAGAACACTTGGTATTAAGCTTGGGAGAACAAACATCTGTAGTCATTGTTTGGGGCCAGAAATTGTTTGAGAAGAAATTAGTAGAATATAAGGTTATTGAAAATTAAGGTAATGAAGAGAAAAATCACTGGTGTCAAAGGTTAAGGGAGGACAATCCCTTGGATTTGTTTGGAAGATTGCTGATGACCTTAGAACAGTTTAGTAGGAAGGCAAGATGACTAAAATCCCTCTCTATGTCCTTTCTAGCACATTTCATTCCATCCTCTCTTCCTTCAATTTCCTCAGAAATGTGTCATAAGAGAAAGCAATATGGTTTCCCGATATGAAAAAGAATTCCTGGAGGTAGAAAAAATTGGGGTAGGAGCATTTGGCACCGTCTACAAGTGTATCAAGAGGCTGGATGGATGCGTTTATGCTATTAAACGCTCAACAAGACGGCTAGGAGTATCCTTAAATGAGTAAGTTTTAAAATTTATTGCTTTGAAATAGAGGAATTCATCCAGAATATTGACAGTCTCATAAGGTGATAAAGGTTATACATGTACAGTTATGTTAAATATATTTCCACATGTCGTGTTTGTACATTTTCTTGCTTTTCCCCCCATATCATATGGTTTACACCCATATCATTGGGGCAACTAAGTGGTGCAGTGAATAGAGCTCCAGACCTGGAGTCTGGGAGATCTAAGTTCAAATCCAACCTCAGACACTCATTAGCTTTGTTACTTAAACACCGTCTGCCTTGCCTGTAAAATGTAAAAAAAAACTCTCCCAGGGTTGTTGTGAGAATCAAATGAAATAATATTTATAAAGCATTTAGCACAGCACCTCACACATGGCAAGCACTATATGTTATTGTTATTATTTATTATTATCACATTCCTAAGACTTCAGCTTCAAAGGCAGGGGATTAAATTGTACAGAACAACTTGGTGATATTTTGCAGTCAGCAGTATAATTTGTACACAGCTCTTGGTTGGTTTGGGATTTTTTGAACTTTTCATAAATTAACCCTCTGTGTGTATGCCTGCCTTGAAAGGACCCTTCCAGCAATATCGAATGGGTCAGGAATTTTGCTGGTAAAACATTCATGTTAGCTTAAGGCAGTTTTTTTTTTAGCTTTTGTACAAAGTTAAAGCATCCAAAATCCTATTTAATGAATGAGAAAAATTAGGAACCTTGCATTCTATTTCTTGTCCTAGAATTAAATAATTGGTGTGTAAGTTCTGCTTTGACCATGGCATTGTGAAATGAAACTGTTGACATTAGGTTGCTAGAGTCATTTAACATCTTGTGGGAAGAGGTACAAAACATTAATTAGCCTTGAGTATAAAAATACTGAAGTTGCCCATTATTCTCATGGAAATTATCCACATGAGTTAGGTTAGCTATGACTTTTACAATCCTGTTGGGATAGAATAAGAGAAATCAGCAATACAGAATTTAAAGATATGGGTCCGAAATGTGGTCTTGGTATGCAAGCTGAAATTGACCAAGTATTATACTCCCCTGTTCCATGTAGTCCCCATTCCCCCTTCCCCCTTTTTATATTGCTCACTCTTCCTTGAGGCTTGCTCTATGTGGTCATATACTCTTGGCTGGTTTATAGTTTTGTTGGTATGACAAAAGGCTAAAATCCAATTATCCACTGAACTCTAAAAAGTCATTCCTGGGTGGAGGAAAATATCCTTTTTTCCTTATTGAAGTATGATGGATTATTGTGACGGTTCAAATCTTCCCCCTCCTACCCTATTCCACTTTGTAATGGGACTAGAAATAGAAGCACACTTGCCTTCCTGGCAATAATCACTGAGAAACTGCCTCTAGAAGCCATCATTATTGGTATGTGCTTTGTGTGAATGTTATGAAACCTTTTCATACAATTTTCACTTCATTCTCCCTCTGTCTCCAAGACCCTTAGCTTTGCGAGAAGTTTATGCACATGCAGTGCTTGGACAGCATCCTCATGTCGTCCGTTACTATTCTGCATGGTCAGAGGATGACCACATGATCATTCAGAATGAGTACTGCAATGGTGAGTACTGGGATGTTGATCTCTGAGGAATGAAATGAAATCCAGGGCCTGTAGGAATTATCCTCCACTGATGGCACCTTATGTTACAATAGCTGCCAGTGACTTATTTAAAAAAAAAAAAAAGATTGTCTCCTTACAGGCCTCCGGGGCAACAAACCCATGGGATGGTCTCAATGGTACTCTTGCCCAGGGGTAGGGGAATGAAGGAGGTGAGCTCTGCAAATCCCTTTTCTGCTCCTTGATTTCAACTATGTCCAAATCTGGCATATGGCTGTATCCGTGCTATTGGTCCCTCCTGTTTTATGTTCAACATCTAATCCAAGTTCCATAGTTGCTTTTCTGTAAATTATAAACTTCTTGTTGTTAAACGACTTATTAGATGTTTATAAAGTCCACAGAAAATGATGTCAGGGTAGAAATGGGATAGATCACATATGGAAGTGTTAAGGGCTAAAATTCTAGCTAAACTGTCTAAAATATCTAATGAGTGGTCGCCAATAAATTATAAGCTTTAGCAAGAGTTAGACTTTTAAGCATTTATTAAGGAGAAATAAGAATTTGGTAAAGAGAGAGAGAAAGGCCTAGATTTCTATCTATTAAAGGGAGAGCACATTTTTAGCTCCCTTCTCCACCAGAGTCCAGAGGAAAGAGCGCCAGACTCAGCGCCAGTCTCTTCCTTCCTCCTCCCACTAGCCCGCGTCAGGAAGTGACGCCAAAGAAAAGACTCCTGGTCTTGCCCTCAAAGACCTTCGCTTCATGGGTGAAACTCTTCTACAGTAAGTCTCCAGCAGGTGGCGTCATTCCAATCGTTACAGTCCCCCCTGTTGTTCCTCTCTTTTTTTTTTTTGAATATGCTTATCAAAAATAATACTTCTAGAATCAATTTACACTTGCCATGGCAAACAATTTGCCAGGGAAATACTTTAAAGAGTTTGATCAAATAATCAGTTGAGAAAAAATAACAAAAACAAACAACTCAGAATATGGGAGCACAATACTCCTAGAATTAACATTGTATTATGAAATCAAAACCATCTTGCAATGTTTCAAAATTAGAGAGATGAATAAATAGAAAAAAAATGCACATGGAACAATAAAAGACAATGAAATTCAAACTAGGGAAATCTAAATGAATATGAACTTAATAAGAGTATTATAAAATATAAACTTGATCACATGACTAAAAAGCTTTTACAAATATTCTCCTTGTTTTAAAAACTAAGTATAAAATACAATCTCAAAAGCATGAAAATCTCTATAAAAATAAACCCATACATTAATTTCAAAATGTAGATGTAATAGCATAGAAATCCTATGTAACCTCTGAACTGACATTAATAATCTGAGTGAAGTTAGAACACTTTTGATTCCGATATCTAAAATCCCCAATACTCATATCAATACCTTGCTGCTTACTTCTACATTTCTGTAAAAATATATACCCTTCCATGGCAAAAGAAGCGGAGTCTTGAAGTATGGTGATGATTGTCATTCTTATTCAGCTTAAGTTTTTCTTCTTTAACCCCTCTATATTGTCTGTCAGTCTTTTCACCATACAAATGCTTTATAATATTACTAATTAAAGACAAAAGCAGGTTAGCAAAATTACGAACAAAACGGGCATATGTGGAACTTAAAGGGCTTTCTAAGGTTGTCTCAGAAGCACAGCCAGGCTGGGGAAGGGCTGAGCCTGAAGCTGCAAATGTAGTTAGAGAAAGTTGCACATGAGCATTAGATTTCTGGACTTCCCAGGCCAGGGAAGCAATGGGCTTGGCCATGGGAGGAGTAGAGGGTGGGGGTCTGGAGATGGAGGGGAGGGACCAGAGCAATTTGAATCAGACTTGATTTTGAACTCAGGCCTGGATTCCTCTTCCCCCACTTTGCCTCCAGGTGCTAGGGGATTAAAAGCTTCTAGAGGGTGGGTCATTGCCTCCAGGCATGCAAAATTAGAGCAACAATTAGTGTTAGAACTGGGAAAAGCTGCAGGAATCTCTTCAGGTTTCTCTGAAAAAGCATGGTTGGGAGAGGGAGAGATATTTCCTTGTGTGAGTAAGTTGCTGGCTCTTTTAACAAAAATAAAAATAAAAATAGAAAATCCACAAAAACAAAGCATTAACATGATCTTATCTCCCATTTGTCTGGTTAAACAGACTAAAATAAAAAATAGGGTAATTAGGGAGTTTAAAAGGTCCATTTGAAAAAAATTTAAAGGGAAAACACAGCCAGTGCACCAGTACTTAGCAGTTAAAGGGAGAGGGAGGGAAATTTCTTACCCAACCAGAAGATCAGAAGAAGACTGAGGTTAGCTTTCCTCTTCATGGTCAGCCATCTGTTAAGGGTTAAAATTCTAGCTAAAACTGTCTAAAATATCTAATGAGTGGTCGCCAATAAATTATAAGCTTTAGCAAGAGTTAGACTTTTAAGCATTTATTAAGGAGAATAAGAATTTGGTAAAGAGAGAGAGAAAGGCCTAGATTTCTATCTATTAAAGGGAGAGCACATTTTTAGCTCCCTTCTCCACCAGAGTCCAGAGGAAAGAGCGCCAGACTCAGCGCCAGTCTCTTCTTCCTCCTCCCACTAGCCCGCGTCAGGAAGTGACGCCAAAGAAAAGACTCCTGGTCTTGCCCTCAAAGACCTTCGCTTCATGGGTGAAACTCTTCTACAGTAAGTCTCCAGCAGGTGGCGTCATTCCAATCGTTACAGAAGGTTTGGCAAGTAATTGAACAAAATTCTATTAAACACCTACAGTGTACTGGAAATACAAAGATGAAAAATGAATCTTGGGAGGCAGCTAGGTGGAACAGTGAATAATAAAGCACCAACCCTGGATTCAGGAGGATCTGAGTTCCAATCTGGCCTCAGACACTTGACACTTACTAGCCGTGTGACCCTGGGCAAGTCACTTAACCCTCATTGCCCTGCAAAAAAAAAAAAAAAAAAAAAAGAATCTTGGCTGTATACTGAAGAAATTACATTCAGGTTGGGTAATGTTGAGCCATGTTCAGTGAATTGGCTATACTGAAATGGAACTTTTGAGGCAGGAACTCTTAACTTGCAGTCCATAAACTTTTTTTTAATACTCTTAACTGTATTTCCGCATAACTGATTTCCTTTATGTATTTTATGTACTTAAAAATATTATTCTGAGACGGGATTCATGGGCTCCACCAGACATCCAAAGGGATCTATGACATAAAAGAGGTTAAGAACTCCCCCTCCTCTGAGGTGATTTTTAGTTGTGGGATCAAACAGGGAAATCTGTTTACATATGTACCTGCCATATAGGCCTCCAGTAGGCTAACCTTAGAAGTCTAGAGGATCCCTGTGGGTTATGGATTGGTTTTGAAATTCCCAGGATCCTTAGGATGACATTGCATTGAATGGATCTGCCGCTACTTAAAACAGATTTCTTTCAAGAGGTCATGAATCCCAGTGATGGCCTCTCGTTGCCCCACCTCCATCCCTCTGTGGTGGCTCACTTCCTTCCCCCATCCCAACCCCTCCAAAAGAGCTGGTTATTTTTTTCCACATAACACTATTCTTCTTGCAATTCTAGTAGCAAGAGCAGATAAACTATGTAGCTAGGTCCCAATTAGTATGAATACATGGTTTCTCCTAAAGTGGTGGCATTATTCACACTCATACTTTGTTTTTGAATTGGGCTGGAACCAATAAGCATAGTTAGCATAATTATAACTTCAAAGAGTTCACTTCAAATACTTTGAACTACTTTAGGAGATTCATTATTCACACTAATTGTGACCTAGGGTTAGTACCTTGGGTTTTGAGTGCAGTAAATTCTCTTTAGGTCAAACTAGTCAAGAATAGTGAATCGTCTAACAATTTACATTGCTTTTCCTGTAACAATATAATTCTTTATCCACTTGTTAATTGACTAATCTGTATGACTTGTTTTGATAAACCTGTAGCAGGATTTAAGGGATTATGACCTCAATACCTTCTACCTGATCTAGGATTCTAGGATCTAGAATTAGAAAGGATCTTGGGTTATCTAGTACTCTCATCCCCCCCTCCCCCTTTCTCCCCTTACTCATTTTGTAGATGGAAAAAACTGAGTACCAGAGAAATGAAATGACTTGCCTGAAGTCTCACAAGATTCAGGATTTGGAATCAGATTCTGTCTTCTAATCTAGTACTCTCCCCAGAGTACCATGTTCTTCTCCTCCTCCTCCCCCCCCCTTCAAGTGACTTGCCCAGGGTCACACAGCAAGTAAGTGTCAAATGTCTGAGGCTGGATTTGAACTCAGGTCCTCCTGAATCCAGGGCCAGTGCTTTATCCACTGCTCCACCTAGCTACCCCCCTATTTCTTTCTTTCTGATGGTCATCCATATTGAGCTATTTCTTCCCAAGCAGTGTCCAAGCAACTTTTTTTTTTAAGCTGCTATAGCCCTCTGGCCCCTTCAGAAGGAGTGTGATCTATTTTCCCTTCCAGATCATAGAGAATGGACTTTTGAAGAGAACTGTATCTAAATGCAGTTTTACACAGTGGCATCCTTAGAGTACTATCATCTACCTCAGTCAGGCCTCCTAGAGTGGTCCCTAGGCTTTCACAATGACTCTACAAATATATAGCACTTAGGAGATTCCAAAGCATTTTGCTTGTACTTCCTTGGGAGGTAGGCATTCTAAACGGTAGTAATTTACTCCAGAATTGCTCATGGATCTCCTCTAAAAGAGGGCCATAGCCCATGTCACTTGTAAAGAACATGGCTGCCCCATGTTTAGCACAGTGGGGACAGTGCTGGGGTATCCCAGTACCAGGGAGGGTGCTGGAAAACCATTCCTTTGGCTTTTTTCCAAAGCATTTGCTTTTTCCTTATACCTCTCCCAGAAGATTTCACTTATACACACAGACACTTGGGTTTGTTCATTAGCAGACTGGCTTATGTGCTTTGCCATTGCCTTTGGACTCTTTCCATTTGACTTCCATGTGTTGTTCTCTGCTAGGTGGGAGCTTGCAGGCTGCTGTGTCTGAGAATGAAAAACTTGGCACTTTCTTTCAAGAAGCAGAACTCAAGAATATGCTCCTGCAAATCTCCATGGGGTTGAAGTATATCCATCACTTGGGCCTGGTGCACCTGGACATCAAGCCCAGTCAGTATATTCTTGCTGCTACTGTCCTGTCCTTCCCATATCATCCGCTGTCGGAATATGTGGGTGTATTAAAACAAATATTTCTGTTTGCTGGCATAGCATCAGACATGATTCTTCCTTTTCCTTCAGTGGCAGGGGAAAAGGGGAAAAAAAAGTTAAAAGGCAGGGGAATAAAACTACTTCCACTTTTCACTTGGGAAGGGGAAAGAGGAAGAAGGTCCTGCTACAATTGTCAGTGCAAATCCGCACGTTGAGGAGGTTTGGATACTTGTTTTTTATACTACTATTCCTATACCTTTCTGAGAAGTAGCTAGGATAAAAATGTTGTAGTGTGCTTTTAAGAGCAGGAATTAACTGACCAGTCCTGTTAATAACTAGAGTATTGGGAGTTGGCCCAGGTATGTGTTCTTGCTTTTTAGGACTGGGGGATGGGGGATGAGCAGTGGGAGGGGGAGGAAGAATGGCAGTATGTTTTGCAAGTGACTTGATTTCTTTGAGTTTCATTTTACTTCTCTGTAAAATGGGAATAATGCACCTGTTAAGTCAACCTCAAAGGGTTGTCAGGAGGATCAAATGAGATGATAAATGTGAACTTAAAGGATTATAAAAAACCAGCAGGGTTTAATATATATATATATATATATATATATATTTTAAAGAATGGTAGTGGGGAGGTGTTGATCAACATGCATTAACTGAATGAATGAATAAAAGCATTTATTAAGTGCTTACTATATGCAAAGCTAGCTAGTTAAGTACCTTAACTTCCCAGCCTCCAGAGAATTAGGGGACAGCTAGATGGTAAAGTGCAGAGTTGGAATCAAGAAGATCTGAGCTCACTTCTGGCCTCAGACACTAACTACCTTCATGACCCTTAGTCTATTTGCCTCAGTTCCTCATCTGTAAAATTGGGGTGCACTGAAGAAGGAAATGGCAAACTGATCTAGTATCTCTGCCAAGAAAACCCCATGGACCAAAGCAATGGAGTCATGTAGAGTCCTGTATGACTGAGCAACAACAAATATGCAAAGCAACTGTGTTAAATACTGGTGGAGATACACGTAGAAAAGCTTTCAAGGAGCCATAATTGCCACTCCTATGAGCATTCATTTATTCTTGTTAGGTAGTTTAACAATGGAAAGGCTAGGCTGCTGAAAACAGAGAGAGCCCTCCTCCATGAGGAGCAGATGGAAGATTTTGGTCTTAGCCCATAATCCATAGCTAATCTAATTGAATTGCATCATATTAAAGACAGAAAATTTCAATGAAGAGACAATAGCCTTAGTTGAAAGGATGAAAAGGGAGGGAATTTGAGGAGGAAAAAAAGTCCTATAGCATGTAGTCATCTATAGGACAAGAATTTCAGGAGCTTTTATTCAAAACGATTTGTTTTTTCTCCAATGGGGAAAAGAGACATCAACTCTTTAATAAGTCCAACTCTGTACAGGTAATATCTTCATCTGTAAAAAGCAAGGAGCTGACTCCGTGTCCATCTCAGAAGGAGAGAATGAAGATGATTGGTTCCTCTCTGCTAACATGATGTATAAAATTGGTGAGGCTGGCTTCTTTCCATACCATTCGACTGTGGTCTGATATCTGTACTTTCCTGTTGTAGCCCTTTCCAGGTGAGATCTCCTCCAAAGTGATTCTTTCATTCTTTCTCTTAGGTGATCTGGGCCTTGTGACTTCAATCAAGAACCCCCAAGTAGAGGAGGGAGATAGTCGCTTCTTGGCCAATGAGATTTTACAAGAGGTTAGAGCTGTAAATCAGGGAGGTAGCTGAGGATGATATATGTTGATAGGTGTTGAACCTGCTGACATGCAGATATGCAGGAAATGTAAAAGTATACCTATGATAATACAGAATGTCTTTCCCAGCCTGGATATAGGAAAGAGACTACAAATAAACATTCTCCTAGATGAATGGTTCTTAAAGTGTGGCCTGGGAGCCCCTGTGGATGCCTGAGACTTTTTCAAGTAGTCTGAGAAGTCAAAACTATTTTCATAATAATAAGACATTTGAACAATATTTTCTCAATACTTCTGGTAGTGCTAACCACTCCTCGTAACTGCAACAGCCGTGGGAATCGTCTATATTTGAAGATCTGTCTTGAAATACAGTATAACGTGGCATCCCTTCATGACTTTGATAATGGGGGAAGGGAGAGAATCCTCTTCCCTGTGTATCTATGTGTGGTCTTTTTTTTTTTTTAATGTCCTCTCTGAGCATATCACAGTTCTGTCAGGTTCCTCAAAATTGACAATTACCTGTGAGCTGAGTATAAAATTTTTTCTTAATTTTTTCTTTGATTCAGGACCAAAGAAACTGAAAAGTTCAAAATGTACATATTAATACTCAAGTGTATTTGAGAGAATAATTGAGGTTTCTCCCAAAGACCACTTGCCTTATCTCATTGTCATTAGCAGACACCTTACTTGCCTTTTAAAATTTATTTATTTATTTTATTTATTTTGGAAGGATTATCGACAGCTGCCCAAAGCAGACATATTTGCCCTTGGATTGACAATTGCTGTGGCTGCAGGGGCAAAGTCCTTACCAAGTAATGATGAGCCTTGGCATCACATCCGTCAAGGCAACCTTCCAGATATCCCACAGAAGCTCTCTGAAGACTTTTACAACTTGCTTAAGGTGGTATCTCTTATAACATCAGGTTGGCATTTGGGAGGTGTGGGTAGAAGTTGGGTGAGAAGAACAGAGCACATTGGTAGAGTTAAAGTGGTAGGGAGGGGGAAAGAATTAAGAGGATCCAAAGAGCAGAGTGAACAGGGGAAGACATCAAGGCAGGATCAGAGTCTTGAGGCTACCCAGATTTGAACTTGGAGTGTGTACGAGAGAGTGGTTAAAAGCTGCTATCTTATGGTCTAGATATTTTATAATTTTTATAACACCTTAAAAAGGCTACCTATTTTTAGTGCTTTGGGAAAAAAAGCACTTTAGGTTCAAGTATTTTGCGTATTACTCATGCTCAGCATTATGCTAAGGTAAGATGGTAGGCAGTTTGAAGTAGCTAGTCCTCATGATCGGTCTCCAACAAGCATTTATTGTTATTTATTCATATTCTTTATATGACAAATACATAATAACTTTATTGGTTTATTATTATTAAGACAGGCACTGAGGAGTCAGATTTTAAAATGAGACAGCTCCTGTATTTGAGGAGCTTAGATCCTAATTGGAGGATACAGTACATGTATCAGGGCAGGAAAAGATAAAAACTAGGAAGACTGGGGCTATGTGATTGGATTCCTCAGATGCTAAGTTGAACTTTGCCTTTAACCTGGTGGTTATCAGGTACATTAAATGATGGGTTGGATAGAAGCTGTGGCTTTCTTATATTATCTTTCTGTGAATAATTCCTTGAATGTTTTCCCTCTATCCTCATCTGTAAAATGGGATTAATAATAGCACCTACCTAGAAGGATTGTCACATGGCTCAAATATAATGCTCATGGGTATATATAGTGATTTGGAAACCTTAAATTACTTTAGAAACATTGGCTATCCTCTTTTTTTAATGCTTTATTATTTTTTTTGTTTAGTTTTGGGGCAGGGCAATGGGGGTTAAGTGACTTGCCCAGGGTCATACAGCTAGTAAGTGTCAAGTGTCTGAGATTGGATTTGAACTCGGGTCCTCCTGAATCCAGGGCCCATGCTTTATCCACTGTGCCACCTAGCTGCCCCTGGCTATCTTCTTCTTCTTCTTTTTTTTTTTTTTTTAGTGAGGCAATTGGGGTAGTAAGTGTTATGTGTCTGAGGTCAGATTTGAACTCAGGTACTCCTGACTGGTGCTCTATCCACTGCGCCACCTAGCTCCCCCCCCCCCCCGCCCCAGCTATCTTCTTTTTAACAGGACTTATTCATATAATGTTTTTTGTTGGGCTTAAAAAAAAGAGTATAGGAACGTACATTTTTAGAATTGGAAGAGACTTTAAGTAGAAGCTTTGCACAAAATGGATTAATAAGGGAGAAGCCAGAGACAAATATAACAGTGAGATTATTGTTATAATTCAGACATGAAATAGTTAAGAAATGGGACAGGGGTGGTTGCTGTAAAAATGAAAAAAGTTGATGGATGATAAAGATTTTTCAGAGACAAATGACAGTTTTCAATTGAATGTGAATGGTGGAGGATGGTGGAGGAAAGCATTAAATGTTCCCTGGTCCTTAGACTAGAGAGACAGCAGTGTCTTCATTAAAAATGTGTCTTAAAAAACAAAAAAGAAGCAGTTTTTATGCAGGGTGAAGAAAGGATTCAGTTCAGGCCTGTTGAGATTGTGACGACAGGACACCTAATTAGAAACATCTAGTAAGTGGTACACATGATACTGAAGCTCGGCTAGAAGAGTTAAGACAGGCATGTACACTTTGGAGTCATCCACACAGAGGGAAGACTGAAAACCATGGGGTTGGGCAAGTTTGGAAAGATACAGAAGCAGATGACTGATCCTTTGGAAATGATCCCAGTTAGGAGCAAGAGCAAGAATCTCCAGAAAAGGATAACAAAGAGAACCAGTCAAACAGTGAGAGAAACTGATGTCAAGAGAAGGGAGTGTCACAAAGAAGACTAGGCAATCAATAGCATCAGGGGCACAAAAGCAGAGATGTGCTGGAGCCACCTTGAACAGATTCAAGAGAGTTGACTTAAATTTTCAATGGGAGCATTTACACCTTGGAAAATGGCAAATTTTACAAATCAGGGCTTGATTTGTTTCTCTGTAGATTGTCTACACTTAAAGTGATGGAGAAAATGTTAATAATGTAGATTAAAGTCAGATGTCTTGCGCATATATTTTTCCTTGCCTAATCTGGTTAACATTTACTAGCACACTATTGCATGAGGTGGTCAAGAGGTTTTAAATTTTTGAAAAGGGCCACATTTAAGGCACTAATAATATACTTCATTTCACAGGTTATGATCCATCCTAAACCAGAGGAGAGACCAACAGCAGCAGCTTTGTCTAGGAACACAGTCCTCAGACCCTCTTCGAGTATAACTGCAGAGCTTCTGAGGGAGCTAGACAGAGAAAAGTCTAAGACAGCTGAGTTGGAGAGGTGGGTTCTGAATATAGGAGGCAATTAAGAATCTAGTCAAGGAGCACTCACTCATGTTATAATTTGGAGCTATATTTACAGTTGCTATTGACCAAAAGAGCCCAATGACTTCAGTTTGTCCTATGGAATCACATACTAGAACAATTTAATAGAGGAAACTAGTCTTGAAGAACTTTCAGTCTTTCCTGAAAGAGCCTCACATGGTTGATCCTTGGACTTGTCTTGGCTTTTGAGTACGCTCATGCCTTAGTCATAATGTGGAGGAATTGGAATGGCTGCCTGCCCCTACATTGGTGGTTTTTGGTTTTGATTTTGTTTAGTTATATCTGACTGGCAAAAATATTACAAACGAGTTCTGGGTTTGCCACACGGTTGGTCCTGATCATAACAGACTGTCTATGGAAACAAAATGACAGGTGGTATTAATAGCTTCTTCTCATGCTCTTTTGGTGACACAGTTTCTGACTGGTTAAACTGTCCCTGTCACAACTGATAATTGGTCTGATCAAGCAAAAAAACTTTTTTTTTTGGTCTTAGAGAACTGAAAGAAGCTCATCTTGCACAGAAACAACAACAAGATACCATTCATCACTCTCCTGGATCCCTTGGGTTCATTGCCAAAAATGGGTCAAGTAGCTCCAGGATATTGGTGGGAAGGAAAACCAAAAGGTCACGCAGTTTCACTTTTGGAAAATCTGAGTAAGCATAGTCCTGTGCCCCTTCCACATGAGCCTTGGAGGAGATCCATTTTATGCTAACCAGAGCTTTGAAGGTATGGCTATAGAAACATTCCATGATTCTTCCAACCTGGCTCTTGAATTACTGCTGCTATAAAATGGAAAAGTGGCCAGTGGGAATGACTGCAACTTTCTGCTGCAAGTTCTTTTTCTGGACTTTGTATCCTAGGTCTAGCCATCCCCCAAAAGTATGTTGGCTTTTCAACTGGATATAGACTTGAAGAAATAATTCTAATTAGTAGGCATTTTTCTCTGCTTACCCTCCCACCCCTAGATGCCACTATTCAGTGCATTTGAGCACAGATACAAAAGAGTTTTTGAATTCTAAGGGATTGATGAAAATAGCAAGATTCAAGTGACTTTCTAGCCTGAGAGAGGTGGTTGTTATATCACTTCCAAAAGGATCCTCAGAAGATATCATTTTGCCTGGAGAGAGAGATGGGATCTTTGCCTCAATTTTGGAAATAAGACTAATTTAGTAATAACTTTAGTAATGCCTAGTTCCAACAGAGAATTCCTAGTCGGTTTGGAACTAGTGATTCTTCTAATATATTTTCTGGACAGAGAGATCATTCTCTGTTCTTCCTATAGTTACAGGAATAGTCTAGCTATTATTTGAAATGGGAAGTTATGTTTGCAAAGAGGAACACTTATGAGGTTGCCAATGAGCCGTGATGAAACATAAGAAGAAGAATCTGATTTTGCTATCTTCTGACAATCTTAACCTTTTACTTCTGGTGGCTGTCACTAGTTTCTTTTTGTTTTTAAAACTTGAATTTTGGCTTTGTTTCTAGTGATTTTTAAAGATATTAATTTTATTCAAGTGTTTTCCCTTTCTATCTTTTTTAAATGAACAGAACATATATAAATAAAGGTTTTATTTCTCCAAAGCCAAACATGGGAAAATTCTCTTCTTTTGGACAGGAAAGTCAGTAACTTAAAATCATTGACAAAAGCTCTTTCTATTAATGTGGATAAGAGTTCAAGAACCTGATAAAGTCTTTACATTTTTACATTTGAACAAGCAGACAATTAGGCTACTCTATGTACTATTGTCTACATGAAGATTTGATAAAACTAGATTTGAAAATATGTCCAGGTCTAATGAAAACAGCTGTCTGCATTGTTGTACTCAATGTTGTACTCTATTTGAACATACCCATCATTTTACTTATTTTTGTTATTTAGTCAGTCAGTTGTGTCTGATTCTGTGCCACCCCATAGACTTTGACCCTGAGGCTTTCTTGGCAAAGATGCTGGAGTGGTTTGCCATTTCCTTCTCCAGTGTATCTCCATTTTAAATATGAGGAACAGAGGCAAATAGGCATTAAGTGACTTGCCTAGGGTTACATTGGTAGTGTCTGAGGCTGGATTTGAACTCGGACCTTCCTGACTCCAGGCCTCCTGCTCTATCCACTGCATCATCTCACTGCTCCTCCTTTTTCTTATACCCATTCTCATTTTCAGAGGCAAAATGAGGAAAAAGTCCTGAAGTAGTTTCCCCTAATGTTCCCCCCCCCCCCCCCGCTATAAAATAACTAGACGAAGAAATGAGGCATGGTTCTCCTTTGTAGTATTCCAGAAGAACCGGGATTCTTTTTTAAAATTATTAACTGTCTGGTACTGTTGGGGTATTTTTTGGTTCTCTTTCTCCTCCCATCATTCTTTGGTATGTCCTGCTTTCCCTCAACCACCCCAACCATTTTCCTTTTGTTCACATCCAAATAATTGAGGTGATATCCTTGCTGTGTAAGAGAATTAAGGATAGAAACAGGGATAATGTCATATACTGTGCATAAGAGACCCTAATTACATTTGTCTTAATCATAAGTATAGGAATAAACAGCATCTGTAATCTTCTTGGTGTGGGGGAATTGTCATCCATCTCAACTATCTCTGACTTGGTAGATAAGTTCCTGGGAACTGTTTGAATTACATAGACTTAAGCAGTTTGCCCAAAGATCAGTAGCTACTAAGTGCTAGAGGCAAAAACCAGGTCTTCCTTAAATTAAGCCTAGGACTCCACTCTATCACACTGTTTTTGTCATTGGTAAGTAATAACATAGGATTACCTGTATTCCCCATTATAAGTTAGGCACACTGAGGAACTCTGTCATACTGTCCTGTGATGACAGGCTTCTTTCATTCCACAAACATTTATGGGGCTTCAGCTATGTGCTTGCTCGGGATACTGGGAACTGAGGGTGTTTAATCTGTGCAGAGAAGATCGGGAGGGGCATGATAACTATCTTCACATATTGAAGGGCTATGTGAACGGATTGGATTGACTCGCTTTTCCCTCGGAGTGAAACAGCAGTGGATGGAAGTTTGCAAAAATGTGATTTTGGCTTGATGTGAAGGAAAAACTTCATAACTTTTTAGCTGTCCCAAAGCAAAAGGGTCTGCTAAGAGAAGTGTGGTATATTCTCTTTTCTTGGGAGTCTTCAAGTAGAGGCTGAATTATGATTTTTCATGTATGTTATAGTGGAGATTTCTTCCATGTATGGGATGGACTACTGAAGTTCTTTCCAACATTCCAGTTCTGTGATAGAAAGCCAATGAATCCCTAACCTTAAGACTTTTATATTGCACGAGTGGGTGCACAAATCAGTAAATGATAAATATATGCATAGTAATTAGGTGCAATGTCCCCAGCTCTCCAACTATCTCTTTCTCCCTTTCCCTTCACTGTGAGGAACAACAGCAGGAGCTTTGGGACCGGAAGACTAAGAGGAAATGATGCTGTCTAGTAGCTCTAGAGAGTGATGGGAAGATCTACTCTCCATTTTCTCTTATGGGTGACTTGTGCTCAGATGAGGTCAGAATCCACTCCAGCTTAGAGTAGCAACCTTCTTGAGATCTATTGGATCTCAAATGCTAGCTTCTGTGGCTCCAATGAGCAGAGAATTCCAGAGTTCCTAATGACCAGTTTTATGGGAAATGTGAGTCAAACATCCCATGTAGTCATTGTTGTTCAGTCCCTTCAGTTATGTCCAACTCTTCATGGCCCCATTTGGGGTTCTCTTGTCAAAGATACTAGACTTGCTTGCCATTCCTTCTCCAGCTCATTTTACAGATGAGGAAACTGAGGTAAACAGGCTTAAATGACTTGCCCAGGATCACTCAACTAGTGTCTGAGGCTAGATTTGAACTCAGATTCTCCTGACTCCAGAGCCGGTGCTATATCCACTGTGCCACCTAAGCTGCCCCTGCCGTGAGTGAATTCTAAGACGACAGCAGAGAGCCTCTGGTGTTACATTCCCCCCAAGGTTCTTAAGGCAAAGTCCATTGTTTTAGGTGTGGCTTAATCCCAATTCACTGAACTCTAGATAAAAAAGAGTCTATCTCCATTTCTGTTGTTCCTTTGGGGTTCCTGAAAGAGATCAGAAAAATTAATCCTGGAGAAAGTTCTAAAGTGAGGAGGAGAGAAAACCAACTAAAACTGATCTGGGTCCTCCCCAAGACATTTATTGGGGGGGGGGGCAGGGATTCCCACCACCTATTTCCCCATGACACTTATTAATAATTATTATTTTCTCACAGGTTACTAAGTACTTAGTGATTTTATGTTAAGAGTAAAAATAAGGTTTAGTGTATTCTGAGGGACGAGTGGGTGGTCCACAGCATAGGAGGATTGATAATGGCTCTCTTTTTTTGTTCATGGTATGTTGTGACTTATTGTGATATATGTATCCAGTTAAGTGTGTTTGTAGATCACATTATCTAGTTTTAACTAAACTAAACCTGATAAAATGGACAAATTACTTAAAAAAAAGATTGCTACAAAGAAAATTCAGTTTGAAGATACTACTAAAACAAATATAAGTAAGCAATAAGGACAGAGAGGACATATTTCATGCTCATAATGAGTTTTTCATCAAATACATTATGAGGTTTTAAAAAAAAACCACTCATCAGACTTGACAGAAGTTGGCCAAAAAGTTCAATTATCATAGATGGATTATATTCGGGTATCAATGATGAATCTCTCTACACATATGATATACTTTTGGGCTCAATTGATAGCATGAAGCCATCATAATGAGACACTTTAAAACCCACTTACAATGCCAAAAATGATGTCAATGTATTGCTTACAGAATCACACAGATGAACTTGGAAACAGCATTTTCTAAACTCATTAAAAAATATCTTACAAATGAAGAGTTGATGAGTTTTGAGTCCATTTGTTAAAACACTGAAAATACAATCCATTCCAATTATTTTGCAAGAACAATTGATTGACATTGGGGAAGATGGAAATTTTTAAATCAAATTTTAACAACACTTTGTGTAACTGATGGGATGGGACTGAAAAGTGAGTATTGTGCTTAAAGAAGTTTAATTATACATTTCCATTTGGATCTTTGTAACTTTGTGAGATCTTAGATATGAGAGCCATTCAAACTAAGTATTAAGATAACCTGAGGGCAGCTAGGTGGCACAGTGGATAAAGCACCGGCCCTGGATTCAGGAGTACCTGAGTTCAAATTCGGCCTCAGACACTTGACACTTACTAGCTGTGTGACCCTGGGCAAGTCACTTAACCCCCATTGTCCCACAAAAAAAAAAAAGAAAATAATAAAATAACCTGAACTTGGAACCTGACCCTCAAATTGCTGTCTCAAGGGGGTTGATTGAGTAAATGGCCCCACCCCATTTGAAGTATTAAGATGATGAGAACTTAAAAAAAAAAAAAAAGATGATGAGAACTGATAACTTTACCAAGTGAGAATATTTCTACTGAGTCAGTCAATCATAGTCTTTCGACTGAGTGTGGAAATTCCTTGATCAACTGGAATTATGTTAAAGGGGTTCAAAATGACAGAAGAAATTGTCACATTTTGTGGGTCACCTATAAGTTACTGAGTGTTTGGGCCTGAGAGACCCAAGCATCTGGCCTCAGAGAAGAGAGCTATTCCTGAGGACTTGTTAACTTGAGAGCCAGAAGTTATTAGACTTTTTAGCTTCCCACTGGCACCTCTGCAATATCCCTGGTTTGGCTGGTTGATAGTATTCTCATTGTGTCAAGGATGGACTGGGTGAGATAAAAGAACATTCAAGCCTCTACAAAATATCCCCACATACTACATACCTAAAGGAGCACAGCTTGAGGACTCTAGAAAATGACTCACAGGAGCTTTGCCAATCTGCTCCAAGCTTGAGCTCATTCTCTCCTGTTCTCTGCACTTGGTAGGAGCATTATTGCAGACTTTTTGGGGGGGGGGGGAGGAGGGGTGTTTTGAACCAACTATACTACAGTAATTAACACCAGTTTCTAAATGCTAATTAAGTATGGCTGACTGATCACTTGATAATTATGGTGGGAAGTATGCTAGTTGGGGCTCATAAACAGAATCCTGAGAGATAATATAGCTAGACCTTATTCTGGGGACCAGGTTTGTACATCTGGGAGTAGTTGGATAAGGGACCTCCCCTCTTCCTCCTGCTAGTTGATATGTGCTACCGGGTTAAACCATGAATTTCAGAAATAATAAAGCATATTCACTCATATTGCTCCTGCTAAAAATATTATTTTGAAGGAAGGCACATTTTATAGCATTAATAGAATCAAAATGTTTTAAATATTTTCACCTTTTAGTCTTGTAAAATGTCTGTTTGATAATATATATATATATATAATGTTATATGTATAATATATGGTGTATGTCTTGGGTATATGTATAGATATACATTAAGGATGTGATTTTTAAAAGTCTGGCACTCATTGCCCTAGCCAACAAGTGGCATTGTCTACTAATAAGAGATAGGGCTGATGGATAGAAGGTCTAGGTCCCCTCCTACCTCTGACTCTATTATAAGTTGTGCTGGAAAACGTTTGTAGAATCAAGGAGTAAAAGTGAAACAAAAAGGAAGGCTGTTCTATTAGCTAGACATTGAATTTCGAAAGAGTATATTTGTTTGTTTGTTTGTTTGTTGATTGATTGATTGATTGGGCGGGGCAGTGAGGGTTAAGTGACTTGCCCAGGGTCACACAGCTAGTAAGTGTCAAGTGTCTGAGGTCGGATTTGAACTCAGGTCTTCCTGAATCCAGGGCTGGTGCCTTATCCACAGTGCCACCTAGCTGCCCCAAGAATATAATTAAACTCAGTAGATCAGCAACCATTTATTAAGTGCTTACTATGTGCCAGGCCATGTGCTAAGTATTGGAGTTACATAGAAAGGCAGAAAAACTTCCTGTCCCCAAGGAGCTCACATTCTTTTCAGGGAGATACACAAATAAGTAGGTGTAGACAAGGGATACAGGAGCGGATGGAATGCAGCTGATGGGACTGGGGAAGGTCTTCTCCAAAGACAAGATCTGAGCTGATTCTTGAAGGAAGTCAGGGACGCTGAGGGGCAGAGCTAAGGACAAAGAGCATCTCAGGCAAGTGGGTTATCCAGTACAAAGGTGGTGGTAAACACAAATTTGACCAGCAAGAGTTTATACCATAAAGACCCATGATTTCCCAACCATTTTTATTAGAGGAAAAACCAAACCAAAGCCAAAAGCCTTGAGTAGCATGTGATGATCTTAATATCAAGAAACTTGTAGAGAATGAAAAGGCTATTTGCCTCCAATGCTTATTTACTTAATGGCTGTGGTTATATATGCCCACAGCCAGAACAATAATTCACACAAGGCCTTGAAACATTTTGCCTGTGCCGTTTAGCTTTGCTTAGGATTGAATCATAATGCTTCCTCTACCATGGGGGACTGCACATTCATAAAGAAAGTCACAGATAATTCTTTGCAGGGGATTATGTGCTACTCCTCAAGGCCCTCCATATGTTTATGGTTGGAGTTTTACTGGTATCTTTACACTATGGTCTTAAATTAAACTACCATCTTTAATCCCTTCCTGGACTCTGAAGGAGTAACTCAGTCCAACAAATACTTAAGCTCACACTGTGGCATTTAAAATTATATGTGGTCACCTTATTTCTATCCCAAGTTTGGGGAAAATTAGCTGGGGTTTCTAATATATTGCTACTTACAAATTATAAGCTTTAGCACCACTTTGGGGGCATTAAGCATTTATTAAAGTGTATTAGTAAAGATAGAGCACATTGCCCTGAAAATTAGGAAAGCCTCACTAGGATCTAGGGAAGAAGAGAGAAAAAGGCACCTTCACCTACGAGTCTTGGGCCAAAAAAAAAGTCTCTTTCCCTGTGAGACTAGAAGCTTCCTGCAGGTTCCAACAAGAGACGGTCCTTACACACTGCTTCAAGCTAATTGGCTAGCATCAGCCAAATCCATTGGTTCACTATACTTGAGGGTGGTTCATGAACAGAATGTGCCCAAGGTCAGAGTTCAGAGAACATACCCTGCTGAGGGCCAGGCTCTGAGGTAGGTGTGGTTTCAATCAAGTGAACTTTAAGTGAGTTAATCAGCAAAGTCAATCCATTCAATCCCAATATTATCCTCTCCAGCGGGGCCTCTGGATATCCCCAAACCCATTATTTTCTCACAATACTCTGCATAAGACACTGTTCTTTCTTTCCCATTTTCACTCAAGTCTAAGGCTGCTTTGGGAAAAGCTTTTAATTAAAAAGAACCCTAAGATTCTTCCCAAAGAGGAGAAAAGAAAATTCTCTCTTTCCTTCCTTCCTTCCTTCCTTCCTTCCTTCCTTCCTTCCTTCCTTCCTTCCTTCCTTCCTTCCTTCCTTCCTTCCTTCCTTCCTTCCTTCCTTCCTTCCTTCCTTCCTTCCTTCCTTCCTTCCTTCCTTCCTTCCTTCCTTCCTTCCTTCCTTCCTTCCTTCCTTCCTTCCTTCCTTCCTTCCTTCCTTCCTTCCTTCCTTCCTTCCTTCCTTCCTTCCTTCCTCTTCCTTCCTTCCTTCCTCTTCCTTCCTTCCTTCCTTCCTTCCTCTTCCTTCCTTCCTTCCTTCCTTCCTCCCTTCCTTCCCCTTCCTTCCTTCCTTCCTTCCCCTTCCTTCCTTCCTTCCTTCCCCTTCCTTCCTTCCTTCCCCTTCCTTCCTTCCTTCCTTCCCCTTCCTTCCTTCCTTCCCCTTCCTTCCTTCCTCTTCCTTCCTTCCTTCCTTCCTCTTCCTTCCTTCCTCTTCCTTCCTTCCTTCCTTCCTTCCTTCCTTCCTTCCTTCCTTCCTTCCTTCCTTCCTTCCTTCCTTCCTTCCTTCCTTCCTTCCTTCCTTCCTTCCTTCCTTCCTTCCTTCCTTCCTTCCTTCCTTCCTTCCTTCCTTCCTTCCTTCCTTCCTTCCTTCCTTCCTTCCTTCCTTCCTTCCTTCCTTCCTTCCTTCCTTCCTTCCTTCCTTCCTTCCTTCCTTCCTTCCTTCCTTCCTTCCTTCCTTCCTTCCTCTTCCTTCCTTCCTCTTCCTTCCTTCCTCTTCCTTCCTTCCTCTTCCTTCCTTCCTTCCTTCCTTCCTCTTCCTTCCTTCCTTCCTTCCTTCCTTCCTTCCTTCCTTCCTTCCTTCCTTCCCCTTCCTTCCTTCCTTCCTTCCTTCCTTCCTCTTCCTTCCTTCCTTCCTTCCTTCCTCTTCCTTCCTTCCTCTTCCTTCCTTCCTCTTCCTTCCTTCCTCTTCCTTCCTTCCTCTTCCTTCCTTCCTCTTCCTTCCTTCCTTCCTTCCTTCCTTCCTTCCTTCCTTCCTTCCTTCCTCTTCCTTCCTTCCTTCCTTCCTTCCTCTTCCTTCCTTCCTTCCTTCCTTCCTCTTCCTTCCTTCCTTCCTTCCTTCCTTCCTCTTCCTTCCTTCCTTCCTTCCTCTTCCTTCCTTCCTTCCTTCCTTCCTTCCTCTTCCTTCCTTCCTTCCTTCCTCTTCCTTCCTTCCTTCCTTCCTTCCTTCCTCTTCCTTCCTTCCTTCCTTCCTCTTCCTTCCTTCCTTCCTTCCTTCCTTCTTCTTCCTTCCTTCCTTCCTTCCTTCCTTCTTCTTCCTTCCTTCCTTCCTTCCTTCCTTCCTCTTCCTTCCTTCCTTCCTTCCCCTTCCTTCCTTCCTTCCTTCCTTCCCCTTCCTTCCTTCCTTCCTCTTCCTTCCTTCCTCTTCCTTCCTTCCTTCCTTCCTTCCTTCCTCTTCCTTCCTTCCTCTTCCTTCCTTCCTTCCTTCCTTCCTCTTCCTTCCTTCCTTCCTTCCTTCCTTCCTCTTCCTTCCTTCCTCTTCCTTCCTTCCTTCCTTCCTTCCTCTTCCTTCCTCTTCCTTCCTCTTCCTTCCTTCCTTCCTTCCTTCCTTCCTTCCTTCCTTCCTTCCTTCCTTCCTTCCTTCCTTCCTTCCTTCCTCTTCCTTCCTTCCTTCCTTCCTTCCTTCCTCTTCCTTCCTTCCTTCCTTCCTTCCTTCCTTCCTTCCTTCCTTCCTCTTCCTTCCTTCCTTCCTTCCTTCCTCTTCCTTCCTTCCTTCCTCTTCCTTCCTTCCTTCCTTCCTTCCTTCCTTCCTCTTCCTTCCTTCCTTCCTTCCTTCCTCTTCCTTCCTTCCTTCCTTCCTTCCTCTTCCTTCCTTCCTTCCTTCCTTCCTTCCTCTTCCTTCCTTCCTTCCTTCCTTCCTTCCTTCCTCTTCCTTCCTTCCTTCCTTCCTCTTCCTTCCTTCCTTCCTTCCTTCCTCTTCTTTCTTTCTCTTCCTTTCTTTCTCTTTCTTTCTCTTCCTTTCTTTCTCTTTCTTTCTCTTTCTTTCTTTCTCTTTCTTTCTCTTTCTTTCTTTCTCTTTCTTTCTATGGGTGACTTCATGTGTGGAACGTTATTTGTAATATCAGAGTTGGTTGATGGTGAGTTTTTTTTAAAATTCTTGGATGAATTGCTGGGTATGTGTTGGGAATAATGTTGGCTCCATTTTGTGACTCAGTAGTTGTTAGCTGCTTTTCTGTAATAAGATAAGGACTTTAGTGGTATACTTGGGCAATGTATGTTCCCCAAATTTGGTAAACAACTACTACCAGTGTGTCATCCCCAAAGCTGATAAACACATATTGATGTATATGTGTATCTCAAAACTGATCAACATCAATAGCTAGTGTTTTTCATTTGTTTAAGTGACTCCCCAAGGCCACATAACTAGTAAGCATTATAGAAAAGATTAACTTGAAAGGCTGTACACATCTGGGTTATAGAAAGAACCAATCAAAAAGTCTCCTAATTGGGGGGCAGCTAGGTGGCGCAGTGGATAGAGCACCAGCCCTGGAGTCAGGAGGACCTGAGTTCAAATCCGGCCTCAGACACTTAACACACACTTACTAGCTGTGTGACCCTGGGCAAGTCACTTAATCCCAATTGCCTCACTAAAAAACAACAACAACAAAAAAATAATGATAAAAAAAAAAGTCTCCTAATTGCCTGGAGGATTTGGAAATGTTTCATCTATATTCCAATTTAAATTTCTACTCCCCTTAACTAAAGGAAAGATCGGGAAAACAATATACCACTACTGTCAGAGTACAAAAAGATGATGTTCTTTTCTCTAGTTCATTCTGGCTTTCACAATTCCACTCACATTGTAAAGGCAATTTCCTCTGCCTTATGGGAAACCATAGGTTTTTGCTGAATTGGAAGGAAACTTGAGGATTATCTAGTTCCTAGCTTCTTAAACTGTTGGTTACAATTCGAATAACTGAGTGTGGTGGTTGCGAAAAATTTGGCAACAGTAAAAGGTTACACATAACTATTCTATATACCTATATACCTGGGGTCCCACAGAAATTTTTCAGGTGAAAAGGGGTCGTGAGTTTAAGAAAAACTTTAAGGAAGTTTAACAAGTTTTAGGAAAAAGTTTAAGAAGCCCTGATCTAGTTCATCCTGTCTCCCCCACCTCCCCAACTTGTTATATAGATGAAGAGACTGATCAGGGAGATATGATGTGCCTAAGGCCTCTCACAATTCATTTGAACCCAGGTCTTCTAACCCTAAATCTAGTGTCCTTTCTATAACATAATTTCTGCTATAACTATTATTATTACTACTAAAAATAAATTTTTTTCAAAAAATACATTTATGCGACCAGTCTGTTCACTACCTAAATTCATGATCACTTTTCAGGGATGCAATGCTTTTCAACATTCTAGTAGTGTGCTTTTTTTTTTTTTTTTTTTTTTTTTTTTTAGTGAGGCAGTTGGGGTTAAGTGACTTGCCCAGGGTCACACAGCTAGTAAGTGTTAAGTGTCTGAGGCCGGATTTGAACTCAGGCACTCCTGACTCCAGGGCCAGTGCTCTATCCACTGCGCCATCTAGCTGCCCCTCTAGTAGTGCTTTTTCTAAAATAAATGTTCCTTTCTGTTCCTCTCAGCTGGAGGAATCTATGAAATCGGTTTCACACCTAAAAGCCTAGATATTGAGATGAGTACAGAAATGACTCAAAAATAAAATACTGTAACTTAATTCTTCCATTAATAAATGAAATTAGCATAGAAGTGTATCTTTACCTTTGATCAAAAAAGGCAAAAGGTTAAATTAGGTGGGGAAACCCTGCTTCCTTTTGATTAGTCACAGGAAGTAAGAAAGGGTTAGAATTCAGTTATCTATATTTTCATTGTCAAATGCTGCTTTCATTTCTTATCTGATGATCTATCTTCCTCAATTTGGGAGTGTAAATAAATTAATATACTAACAATTCAAAAAGGTCCACGTGGAAAAAAAAAAAGGTCCATGTGGGTCTGTACATTTTAGAATGTATTGTATTTAAAAAGAAGATATTTAAAATGGCTTCTATCAGCAAAGCCAGTTGACTGAGACTTCATGTTCACTAAAGCTATCAGTGTAAAAGAAACTTCACTGTTTAGCAAACGATACTTAAGATGGGTCTAAATTATGCTAATAAGAGGTGGGGCGGGGGCAAGAATCTACTCTTGTTTGTTTTGTTTTTTGTTTGTTTTTTGCAGGGCAATGAGGGTTAAATGACTTGCCCAGGGTCACACAGCTAGTAGGTGTCAAGTGTCTGAGGCTGGATTTGAACTCAGGTCCTCCTGAATCCAGGGCCAGTGCTTTATCCACTGTGCCACCTAGCTGCCCAAGAATCTACTCTTCAACAAAAATTGTTGGAAAAAGTGGAAAGCAGTCTGGCCGAAATTTGGAATAGACCACTATTTCATAACTGTGAACCAAGACAAGCTCCAAATGAGTATATGGCATAGTGACATCATAAAGGAATTGGACGATCAAGGATACACCTGTCAGATATCCCTGTGTTGGTGAGAGAGAAGACTATATCTGGACTCTTCTCAGAGCCCTAAAGGCAGAGTGAGTCTGGTTTCAGGTCCTACAGCTTTGTTGCCCAAACCTCCCAGTAGGGGGCCGCCCAGCACATGAGGCTCTGAGTAGCTGAGGCTCCTGGGCCTCTTAGGCCCAAGCAGGGCCAGAAGAGGGGCCTGGGTTTTATGGGAGTCGGGCTGGACTGGGAGTTCATCTTGAGGCGCCCAAGGTGATCCCCACGTGACCCTGATGTCCAAACTCCTACTTAAGTTTTGTTTCTTGACAAGTTATGTACTGTTGTGTGTGTTCACACAGCACTGTTCTAGTGAGAGATGGGGACATTCTTGCCCAGAATAAGGTTAAGGCCTAGTGCTGCAATCTGATTGGTCAGCTGGTATCACCTGATGGGTTCTTAGGCTGTTACTGTTATTCTGTATAAATAGCAACTGTAATAACTGAAATAACTGAAATGTAAATAGGCAGATAGTAAAATACCTTAATGTGATTGGTCGGGAGGGACCCCTTGAGGGGTATAAATAGAGGTGAGGGACCTCACTTCAGTGCACTCTCTGGCACATTCAGAAGAGTGCCCATCTTCAAAGATGAATAAAGATGCCTTCAACCACCCTCTGCTGTCTTCTTGGATTTGTTGAGCTGTGTTTCTAATATTGGGGAGGCATTTATGACCAAACAAGACAAAAGATCACAGGAGATAAAATGAATAATTTTGATTACAAAAAACTAAAATGTTTCTATACAAAAAAGCCAATTCAGCTAAAATTAGAAGAGAAGCAGGTAGGAAAAAAAGCTTTGCAGCAAGTATCTAATAAAAACACATTTCTAAAATATGTAGGGAACTGATTCAAATGTATAAGAATGAGAAGCTTCAACTGATAAGTGGTCAAAGGATAGGAATAGGCAGTTTTCAGAGGAAGAAATTTAAGCTATCAATATCCATATTAAAAAAAAAAAGCTTTGTCACTAATTATAGAAATATAAATTAAAACAACTCTGAGGTTCCACTTTGCACCAATCAGATTGGCAAAAGGAGGCACTGTGGCAAAAAAGTATGTTGATGCAAAGTTGGCGGACCTTTGTTCCAGCCATTCTGGAAAGCAATTTAGATCTATGCCCAAAAGATATGTGACCGAAGGAGACCCCTACAAAATCCCTTAAAAACCTGTCTAAGTAATGCCATGCTCCATTAACCACGTCCAAAAAGATGTCTCAATCTGCACTCTGAATCCGTCACTTTTCTGTCAGATCAGTGGCAAGTTTCACACAAAAAAAATTAGAATTACAGTTGATCATTTTTATTTACCATTTCCCAAGTCTTTCAAAGCTGTTTGTCTTTACAATATTGTTTTGCTATCTTGTAAATTGTTGTGGTTCTGCTTACTTTACTCATTTAAGTCTTCCCAGGTTTCTCTGAAACCCTTCATAATTTTTTTAGCTATTGTGCCTCAAGAGCACAATTGAATTATGTCACATTAATGTGCTATAACTTGTTCAGCCATTCCCCAAATTGATGGGCACCCCTTCAGTTTTCAGTTCTTTGCCACCACAAAAAGAGCCGCTATGAATATTTTTGTATATATGGGACTTTTCCCTCTTTCTTTGATTTCTTTGGTGTACAGACCTTGGAGGAATGAGTTTTGCCTTTTTCTTTCTCATTGTATTTGTGTATGGGGCATGGGAGATGAGGAAGAGAATATCAACCTGGAAATTTAGAAAAATGAATATTAAAAAAATGTGTTGAATTCACAAGTAGATTTGGGATGGCCTTCCAGTCCTGTTGTGTGAGTTGGGGAGGGGAGTGATGCCAGGGACAACATGAGAGTAAGAGATCACCAAAGGAAGAGCGTGTACACACAGAAGACAAGCTGGCCAGGAAGAGGGTTGTTGAGTTATCCCTGTTGAAAGAGCAGTAGGAGGATGATCCTACAGAGAAGAACAGGGAAAATGGAATGCAGGGCTATGGAAGCCAGAAAAGGAGAGAGTATTCCCCCAAAGGGAGGGGATCATTACAAGAGCTTAAGAGATGGCTAAAAATAGTGATGCTGTTAATGATAATTAATAATAATAATAGACCACATTTGAGAATCACAAAAATCCTGGGAGCGATTATAATACCTCATTTTACAAATGAGTAAAATGAGGTTTAGGGAGGTGTGAGATTAAAATTGGATATTAGATCATAAATCTCCCCTACTTAACCTTTCCCTTAATTTATCTCCCAGACTAGTAAATGGAAGAAGCTTCTGGTTTTCTAGTTAGAGCTTTTATTGTATGGTAGTCACAAGGTGATGTTGATTAGAAGGATAGGAAAGTAGAAATACAATACAAATCGTCTTAAGTCTAGGCTTAGTCTATATTCCGTATAAAACTCACCAAAACCCAAGGCCACCTTTGGGGAGAGAGACCAAATCAAGCACGTGCTGCTAACCAAGAGCCGGGCCGAGTCAAATTCCAGTCAGCGTCTGTCAGTGCAGCGCAGCCAGGAGACCAGCGGAGCAGGAAAAAAGCCCCACTTCCGTTCTCTCCTTGCCTTTTAAGCTCGCACCCTGGAAGTTGAGTGCTCAGCAGGCAATCTGGCGTGCGTCGCAGGCGGACTGGTGTGCGTAGCTCATGCCATTGGTCTCCTCCCCAAAAGGGTGGTCTTAAAAAAAAACTGGCATCTCTCCATTATCTAGCCGACTGTTAAAACTTTTTACCACATTCCCCCCTTTTGTTCCTCAAGAGAGGTTAAATGCCTTGCCCAGGGTCATATAGCTAAGTGTTGAATATTAAATATAGTTTTTGTACCCATCCTCCTACAGGATAATAAACAGGTCAAAAACATCAATTACATCTCCTATAATTTGTTCACCCATGTCAGAAAAGGCTATTTCTTCCTCTCTTACCAGAAGTAGGTACCTCACAGAAGCCAGATCAGAGAATGGATAGGAAAAACATATCAATTTAATATTTTGTCCCAGGAAGAAATATATAACACATGATCATGTGGGGTCTCCTAAGAAGAGAGCTTGGAGACTCCCCATTTCTGAGGGTATATATGTTTGTTTTTGTCCACTGATTACAGGGCGTTGTCAGTTTCAATAGCATGATACAGAACTCAACCCAGAAGTAAAAAGCAGTTTAACAATTTCAGTTATAACAAGTACGGAGGAAATACAGAAGCATCATGATAAGATTACAGGATTCCAAAAAAGGGTTTGGCGAGGGTGAGGATGTCCAGATGTTACCAAAAGATAGAGACGTTTGGAGTTCAGTTGAAGGACATTTTACTCCTATTAACCCAGGGTTTCATAAAAAATACTTTTGGATGATAAGGTACCTCCATCAAATCCAGGTGATCCATATATTCATATTAACAGTGTCTAAAGTGGGATTCAAATTCAGGTCTTCCAGACTCCAAGTTCAACATTCTCTGTCAAGGATGAGGATTGAAAAAAGATGCCATTGGATATGACAATAAGAGGATCATCAGTACTTTTGGAAAGATCCGTTTAATTCAGTTTGGGGGAGGAAATTGAAGCCAGATTGCAAGGGTTTAAGTGGATGGAGAAGTAGGACATCAAGTATGTATGACTATTTGTAAGAGTAAATCAGGTTGGGGCAGCTAGGTGGCACAGTGGATAAAGCACTGGCCCTGGATTCAGGAGGACCTGAGTTCAAATGTGACCTCAGCCACTTGACACTTACTAGCTGTGTGACCTTGGGCAAGTCACTTAACCCCAATTGCCTCACCCCCCCCCAAAAAAAAAGTAAATCTGGAAGAAGTAATAGCTAAAAAAGTTTTTACATTTTTCCCTTTTAATTTCACTTAGAAAGGCCTAGAAGGAAGGATAGGCAAGGAAGTTTGACTCCTGCTGTTCTGGTGTGAAGTTAGGCTTAGATGATTAAATACTATCATTGCTGTTTGTTGTTGTTTGAGCACCAATAACCTATGAAGGGTGATATCTTGACTTGCATGTGAATTGGACTTAAGTGAGGCAGGACCGAATGCAATCAGTGCACAAATTAAAAGCTCTTATATGCACAGTGTATGCAGTTATCTTAGGGCAAGAACTGGATTAGGAATACTACTTGACATCAAGTTTCATACATTCTATAGCAGAGTAGATGCTGAGAGCACAAATAGGTAAAAAACAAATTAATTTGTGATTAGTATCAGTGCAGCCTCTCATGACTTCAGCAGACAAAAGGCTAAAACAGCACCTGGTTGATACTGAGGCTACAAGCTTCAATGATACTTCTGGGAATGCATCAGTAATTGATTGGAGAGTTGCAGTAATTGAAAAGAAGGAAGTGAAATATAAACTGTATTAGCATAGTAATTAGGGAAACCCAGTGGAGCTATTGGGAGGATAAGTGTGTCCCAAGTAATTGTACCACCTTTCTGGCATGCAAAGGTGACTTTTAGTTGGGTGTATTTGAGGAGAAGCCAGCATGATGGCTTTGGAAAGTGGATGAAGTACTGACTGCAATTAAATTGCCTTTTGGTGGAATTCCTTATCTTTTGAAACAGAACTGCCATAAGTAAGTGGCTGTAGAGCCTATTAAACTATGACTGCTGTGATTCATTTCATAGTGTCTGACTTCTGATTTCTATGACCCTTTGTTATTAGGTGTAAAAGGATGTATTTGTTTCTTAAAATTGTGTAACTGCAAGTGATCGATATTCTTGCTTCATCTAGAGAATATTTGTGAATGGATATTGCTTGATAAGAGAACACAGACATACATACACAGCTATATTGGTGAGTGGAGGATTTTTTCCCCCTTGACTCCAACCCTTTCCTTGATTTTCTTGATTTCCTTTCTAATAATTTCCTTGATTCTAATTCTTATTAGAATCCTCTCCCATGGGATCTAATCTTAATATTTTATATGTGATACCACAAGGGAAAAATATCATAAGCACCTCCATAAGGTCTTTGGTTTCATTCTTGAAGTAACAACTGGGGCAGCTAGGTGGCGCAGTGGATCAAGCACTGGCCCTGGATTCAGGAAGACCTGAGTTCAAATGTGGCCTCCGGCACTTGATACTTACTAGCTGTGTGACCCTGGGCAAGTCATTTAACCCTCACTGCCCTGCAAAAAAAAAAAAAAGAAAAAGAAAAAAAGAAATAACAACTGGCACAAGAGCCAGGACTACTTGGGAGGAGTCCTGTCCATATCATTTGGCTATAGTGCCCTGAAAAAGGTTCATTATTTCTTTTTCTTTTTTTTTAAAGTATTTTATTATTTTCTAGTTACATGTTTGTTTGTTTTTTGGTGAGGCAATTGGGGTTAAGTGACTTGCCCAGGGTCACACAGCTAGTTGTGTTAAGTGTCTGAGGCTGGATTTGAAGTCAGGTCCTCTTGAATCCAGGGCCAGTGCTATATCCACTGTGCCACCTAGCTGCCCCGGTTCATTATTTCTTACTCCCTTTTGCTTTCACTCCTCAAGCTGCTTTTCCCAATAATAACCTCCTAGATAAGTGTCCATGTGTCTATAGATAAGACCCCCCACATCCTTCCTGTTATCTAACTTTGAGTAAATTAGAAAATATTCCCATCTCATGCTCTTATTCCTCTGAACCATTTATTATAGTAAAAGATTCCCCCAGAGTAGGTCAAGAAACAGAAGTATTCTAGATAACATCTTGCACCCTACAATTGGCCATCCTGAAATCCCTGAACAGAAGGGAGCATTTCTTTCACATCGGAGATGGGACTTTTAGTAAACCAGCTGAGAAATGCCCACACCATTTCCCCAATCTGGATACTGGTTTAGAGGCCCGAAGCATTCTGTTTCTATTCCAGGCTGTAAAGGATATCCTTTAATAAATATGTGCCATTAGGCCATGTAGGTGGTGCTTTCTGTGCCAGAGGTACCAACCCTCAAGCGCCCAGCACTGTAGGTAGAGTCAAGATGGCAAAGCAGCAGGAAGAACAGCTGAGCTCCTTCCTACAACTCTTCCAAAGAGATCTAGAAAACTCACTAGACTGAGTCTTTTTTTTTTTTTTTTTTAGTGAGGCAATTAGGGTTAAGTGACTTTCCCAGGGTCACACAGCTAGTAAGTGTTAAATGTCTGAGGCTGGATCTGAACCCAGTTCCTCCTGACTCCAGGGCCGGTGCTCTATCCACTGCGCCACCTAGCTGCTCCTAGATTGAGTCTTGATTGGCTAATACAAGAAAAAAAAAATTCCCAGCCTAGTTGGTATAGGGAGACAGGTCTTTCAACAGTGAAGACAGAGTCTAGCCAGAAACAACCTTGGGGAACAGGGTCCTTTCCTTGCTTAGGATTCAGGGATAGGCATCAAGTAGCGGCTCTGTCAGACACACTGAGAAGGGGACCTTGATCCTCAGGGTAGTGTGAAAAGGGTGGTCCATGGACTCTATCTAGGCAGGTTCAGAAGCAAGCAGCATCTGTGTGGCTTTGACCCCAGGAGCTCAGCAGGGCCTCAGTTCCAGTTCCTAGCCCAACCTGAAGCCTGTAGGTAAATAACTAGAGGATCCTCATTGATAGCCTATAAAAACAAGTTTAGAGGGACATCTTGCCTTGGGAGGGGGCAGTGCTGATAGGAATATTGAATGGTCTTGAACCAGAAACTTAAAGACTCTTATCTAATATCTAGGAAAACATCACTAAGTAACCACCTGGAGGCTAGGAACAAAGGACTTATGTGGTTCAGTGCTACACTTTCATTTCTGGGTTTGCCTCTACTGGTGTGGACTTTATCTCTCATCTCTTGAGGATGTGCTCCACTTGGAAGTGGTTTATCAGTGGGGAGACAAACTGACCAAAGTAAATCTTTAGAAGAGGGAGGAGTTAGAGGATGGTTAGGGAGAATATCAAGGGATGCCTTTATTCACAGGGATCCTTCTGTGTATTTCTTTTATTCAATGACCCACTAGGATGACAGTCACAGGTGGAAATAGGGTATATAATTGTGGTCTTTCTATACTACCTCTTGTCTACTATGACCATACCTTGCTCTGACTTAGAGTAGGGGATCTATTTACTTGTAGAATGAATCTGTGATAGAGTAATTACACATATAGCTCAGTCTATTTTGCAAAAGATATCAATCTGGGTTTCTGCCCTATTTCTACTAAACTTTGTGTGAGGCATTAAAAAAGGAATCAGGTGCTTATTGTATATAGACTTTATGTTCTTTTATACCTTCCTCCACTTAGGATCTTTTCTTGTAGTTTATATATTAACCATACAATAGTTTCTCTGTATGTTTTATTGTGGGTTCACATTTGGCTTTTTAATATGGTTATTTGGGAAATAGCTATCTCCCCTGTTGTTGTCTGTCTCTTTGTGACCCCATTTATTGTTTTCTTGGCAAAGATACTGGAGTGGTTTGCCATTTCCTTTTTTTTTTTTTAATTTTGCGGGGCAATGAGGGTTAAGTGACTTGCCCAGGGTCACACAGCTAGTAAGTGTCAAGTGTCTGAGGTTGGATTTGAACTCAGGTCCTCCTGAATGCAGAGCTGGTGCTTTATCCACTGCGCCACCTAGTTGCCCCTACCATTTCATTTTCCAGATCATTTTTCAGATGATGAAACTGAGGTGAACAGGATTAAGTGACTCGCCCAGGATCATACAGTTAGTGTCTGAGGGTGGATTTGAACTCAGGAAGATGAATCTTTCTGATTTGAGACCTGGCACTCTGTCCACAGTATTACCTAGCTGTACTCTATCTCTCTGACTAGACTGTATACCACACGAGAGCAAGAACTATGTCTTTTTTTCTCTCTCACGCCATCTAGCACAATATAACGCCTCTAGTGAGTGAATGAATTCTCAATAAATGTTCATCAGTGAATGAATGCATATGTGCGCGAGCAGTCAGTAATGACTTTCCTCATCTGCAAAATGAAGGAGGTTGGACTAGGTGATCTCTATGGTTCCTTCCATGTCTAATGTTCTATGATTCTATAATTCAGTTTTATTAATAATGAATTAGATTTCTCTAAAAGTGATTTAACTACCTAATTGGAGGCTTAGTTTTAAGGTTTTACCTTCCAAATAAGAGAGCCATCTTGTGGTGGACTGTTGGAACAGCATGCAGAAACCCACAAAGTAGAAGGGTCTAAGTCCAGAAAAAGATTCTGTCACTGCATTTTTTTTTTTTTTTGGTAAATGTGTGCAAAGCATCTATTTACTAACATGTTGAGATTTTTTAAAAGGATTGAAACCACACTAATTAGTACAAAGTTTTCAGGATTCATCATCATCCCCCCCTTTTTTAAAAAAATTGAGATGATGTCTTTGTTCCCTTAACTCTTGTTTCTTGGCAGTTTTCTGATAACTCTGAGATAATGCCTAAGAGTTCCTTCTGCATCAGGGGACACTGAACTTATTCACACTGTCTTGGTACCCACTTACTTTCTCTTTGTACTGTTTTAGGAAGATGAATCTCATCCTGCAAATTGCTAGAGATACTGGCCAATTCGATCTAATTCCAAACAATTGTATGATTCTGTTCATTGATGAAAATGTTAAATAGTGCCAGAGGGGAAGATGTGGGTTCAATCACAACTGGCTGAATGGCTGGTCTGAAGAGCAACCATTGATTGATTGGTGTCAGTCTGGAGGGTGATCTCCAGGATTCTGCTCCAAGGCTCAGGCCTTAGGGCTTTATTGTTTAACACATTTATCAGTGACTTGGATGAAGCATAAATGGCATATGTATCAAAATCTGAGGTTATACAAAGCCAGGAGGGATGACTAACATGTTGGATGACAGGTAGAGTTAGGATCCCAATAGATCTTGTCAGACTAGAATGATGGGCCAAGTAAAATACAATGACATTTAATAGGAATACATGTTAAAAAAAATCAAATGTATAAGTCCAGGATTGGGAGTGGAGATTGGGCTTCGTTACACTGTTTGTATAAAGAAGATCTGAGGGGTTTTAGTGGAATATAAACTCAATACGCACCAATGGGTGTGCTGGTAGGTAAACAAATTAATGTAATCTTAGGCTCTGTTACAAGAGGCATGCTGAAGTAATGATTTTACTGAACTCTGACATAGTTATATTACAACAGGAGTGTTTTGTTTAGAGCTTACTCATCCAAATTTTCAATATCTCCTTATTCAATGGCTCCTTCCATTCTGCTTATAAACGTGATTAGAATGTCATCATCCTTAAAAAACTTAAGTCTGCTAATACCCTTATGCTAGGGGTAGCTAGGTGGTGCAGTGGATAGAGCACTGGCCCTGGAGTCAGGAGGACCTGAGTTAAAATCCTGCCTCAGATGCTTGACACTTACTAGCTGTATGACTCTGGGCAAGCAAGTTACTTAACCCCAATTGCCTCAAACATCTGGGGCCATCTCCAGTCATCCTGATGTACATTTTTTTTTTCAGGGCAATGAGGGTTAAGTGACTTGGCCAGAGTCACACAGCTAGTGTCAAGTGTCTGAGGCAGGATTTGAACTCAGGTTCTCCTGACTCCAGGGCCAGTGCTCTATCCACTGGGCCACCTAGCTGCCCCCCTCATATAGAAAATTAATACTGTATACTATAGTTTGTATTATACTATTGTTATATATTATAGTATGTATAATATATAGCATATATTATATATTAATTGCTATGATATAGCTAATACTATATATAGCATACAACACATACAATATTAATTTTCTGTGCAAGGGTTGTTTTTCTCCATCAGAATGTAAATGCTGTGATGATTAAAAATATGAGAGATATAGTTTCTGCGTAATTTAACCATTTTATCAATAAGGCCATCAGGTTATTAATAAAAAGGTAGTTGTCTCTCTCAGACCAAAGACCAAAAATGACAGTGGACTCACAGTCTGAGAGTATTTAAAGGGCTATCAGCTTGAAGAGTTGTTAGACTTTTTCTGCTTGGTCCCAGAAAGCAGCACTAGGATCCAGAAACAGGTAAAAGTTGCAGTCATAGATCTGAGGCCTCATGTTAGGGAAAATTTGTCTAAAAGTTAGAATTGTCCAAAAAACTAGAAACAAAGTAGATGTTCAATGATAGGATAATGGCTAAACAAATTATGGAACATAAATGTGATGGAATACTTTTGTGTCATAATAAAGGATAAATGTGAAAAATTCAAAGAAATGGAAACATATTAAGTGATGCAGCAATGAAAACAGAAACAAAAGAATATAGATACTAAGTTATAACTACATTATTACACATAACAACAATCTATAGAAAGGTTAAACAAATCATAAAAAATGAATGTGAATTACTATGGTATTAAAACCAGTATATTAATCTTGGGAAATTGGCTTGGGTTAACAATTCATTTTTAAAAATGGCAATTTACAGATAAGTATAGTCATTTTAGGGCCTTTATTCTGCAGCATTTGGTTAGTTTTCTTTTCTTATTTACATATTTGAATATCTGTACTTGTCAATACAACTTGTAATAAAAAAACCCATTAGATCTGTTCAAAAGTAGAATGGGCTGCCTTGGGAGATAGTGGGGCCATCCCTCACTGAAAGTTTTTGTAAGTAGAGATTGGATGACCACTTATCAGGAATGTTGAAGAGAGAATCTAATTAGGCTCAGGTTAAACTAGCAAAATTCGGAAATTTATTTCAACTCTGATATCCTATTGAGGGGGATGGGAAATACACCCACTGACCCCATAATTGATACTCGAGGAGAAAGGAGGTCAAAGCACTGATTTTATTTCTTTCTAGAGAAAGGTGCAACACACTTACTGGGGCAACCAGGAGGTGTGACACACAGAGATAAAGAATCAAGCAGTTTTTATACCCTTTACAGACATCTATTTTAAGTAGGATGCGGTAATTAGGTTGAAACTATATATTCAGCAATAAATCTTTCTCTAGGTCAGAGTGCTCCACCTTAGGGGTCCAGCCATGGGTTATTTTGCAAAAATATCCTAAATTTCCTGTTTCAGCAAACATTCTGTCATGTCTGCATGCAGACCTTAGTATGAGGCAACTTTCAAGCTGATATGCCTATATTTAGCAGGGGGATAGTAGCTTCCTGGTTTTTTTTGAGCTAGAGAGAGAGAAAGAGACAGACAGACAGACAGACAGACAGACAGACAGACCTACCGACCTACCGACACTCAGACAGACAGAGACAGAGAGAGAGGGGGGCTTCTAAGACCTTGGGATCAGATCACTAGGTTGAGAGGGGGTCATTTTCCCTCTCAGTAGAGGGGAATATCCCTATATCCCTCTCACTATGATGATAAACTCATGAATCCTGTACTACTGTAAGGTATTGTATATCCCTCCAGGACTAGGTGCTAAAAAGGTCCTGCTAAGCTGTACACTATCTTCACCAATCCTGCTTTGTTTGACCATAAGACAGTGACATTGATGACATTCATTTGTCGTTCTTGCTTACAATTATGCAGCCATGGCTCCCAGACCATAAATGTTCCCAGTTTATTAATAAGAATGTTATGGGAAACTGGATATTTAAAAAACAAACTCTAATGTCAATTATTTATATATGAAATGTTTATTAAATTGAACCATTGCTATACAACACAGTTTAACAAACATATTCAATACCTATTGCATCTAAAATACTGTGCTAATCACAGAAATTACAAAAATCTTCCCACCTTAACCCTCAGTTTACTGGGGGATAAACGGCCTAGATTAGGATTCAAAAGATCTGATATTTCTGTACCTTGTTGCAGATAAGGATTTTACTTGACTCTTTGGAAGCTGTGGTGAGATAATGTATTTCAACGTGTTTTGAGGATCTATAACACATACATTATTAATGATTCGGTTTATTTATGACTCTTAGAAATGAGTTTAACTTCGCCTCATAAAATGTATTGCCTGAGAAGGGTTTCTTTTCTTTTCTTTTTTTTTGGGGGGCAATGGGGGTTAAGCGACTTGGCCAGGGTCACACAGCTAGTAAGTGTTAAGTGTCTGAGGTCGAATTTGAACTCAGGTCCTCCTGAATTCAGGGCCGGTGCTTTATCCACTGCGCCACCTAGCTGCCCCAAAAGGGTTTATTTTCAAAAATATTTTTGGCACATTGATAGACATTATTAGCTTTGGCATTGTTTTTTTTCCTCTTTTCAAAATCAAAGGCCAAGAAAGAAAAAACAGCAACAATAAGACAGCAATCTGGCAAACGTTGAAAGACCCACACGGATGAGAATGACGGGGATGAAGAGGAGGGAGAGAAGCATGGCGAGCCTGAGGGGAGGGCGGTACGGAGCTGAGCCTCGGCAGGCATTGCAGGGGGGTAGCCTAATAGGTGAATGAAAACTTGCAGACTCAGGGCTGGGCAGGCACAAGTGTGGGCAGTCTTGGGGTCCTTCCCCTCCCCCCCTACTTCCGGCCTTCTTTTATGGGTTGACTTCTCCATTAGAATATAAGGTCCCTGAGGGCAGGAACTATCTTTTTCTTAAAGGTATCCCCAGCGCTTAAGCTGGAAGCCCGACCCAGAGTAGACGTAAATAAATATTAATTGAACTGAAAGGAATTGAGAGGACACAGGAAGGAGAGCGGAAGCCACGGTCAGCCCTGGAGGACCGGAAAGAGCGAGAGGGAGAAGAGCAAGAAGAGCGCGAGCACCGCGGCGCCGCAGAGCCTAGTCTCCAGGATCTCGGGGCGGGGCCTGCGCAGAGGTGCTGCGTCGGGCCCTCCCGGCCGCAGGGGGGCGCGGGCGCTTCTGTGGCCGCGCGGCGGCGGCTCTTCGCTTCCGGCGCGCTCCAGCACCTGCGTCCCCATCTGCCGTGATTGGCGTCGCTCGTGGGCCTCCGCGTTAGGTAAAGGCGGGGAAGAAAGGAAGAAGGAAGGGAGCGAGGAGGGGACCGGGGCGTGGTGACCCGGGACGGCTTCTCGCACTGCTTCTCTCCTCTCCTCCGCAGCCTAACCTGTGGGCAGGGCTTTCGCGCGGGGCCTTGGGAGTGAGGGCTGGTGGAACAGGTGATCCTTCTACCGCGTGCGGGGAGAGTGAGGAAGGGAAGGGGAAGTCGTCTCTCTTTTTGCCACGTGACTCAGCGGGAGCGTGCCTGGGGCTTGGCGGCAGAGGCTCTGCGTTCGAATTTCGGCGCTGCTGTACCCGCACACCGTAGACTCGGTTTTGTTTGTTTGTTTTTGTTTTTGTGGGGGACAGTGAGGGTTAAGTGACTTGCCCAGGGCCACACAGCTAGTATGTGTCAAGTGTCTGAGGCCAGATTTGAACTCAGGCTCTCCTGAATCCAGGGCCAGTGCTTTAATCCACTGTGCCCCCTAGCTGCCCTCTCACACACCGTAGACTCGGAACTGTGAGGGTCTTGAGGCCGTCTATCCCTACGCCGCCCTTGTTTTGCTGTTGAGGAAACTGAGGCCACCGAGAGTGGTTAAGTGACTAATGTCCCCATATCAAGAAGTGGCAGAACCTGGATTTGAATCTGGGGCTTCCAATACCGTAGCCAGGTCACCCGTTCTAGTTCCCTCAGTAAAATGAGGGTATTGGAGTAGATGACCAGTAAAGGGCTCAGCTCTAAAATCTGACCCTGCTTGTGTCTCCTCCTTTTTCTGCCCCCTACCCCGTCTTCTCCTCTCTCATGATTGTGTAGATGGCTCTGATTCCCTTCTCAGGAGATGGATGGGATGGGGCTGTGAACTTTGACTTGTGTAATAATTACCCCCAAACATACCCACTACTCCTTAAGTTTTAGTGCAAATATCAGCCACATGCCCACTGGTCCCACTGAATCAAGAGGTAGGATTAAAAAGACAAAAAATGAAAATGGTTTCCATCCCCAAGGAATTTCCATTCTCCTTGGAGGCGATGGTATCCGATTTAAGAACTGAAGGAAGGGTTCTGAGAGTGAAACTTGATGCGCTTGTATTCCACTTGTAGGATAGCTTGGGGACCTAGAATGTAAAGTTTGGGAGATCTCTAGTAAGCCAGTTTGACCAGAATGTGAGCATTAGTAATGAGACCTAATGCCGGGAGGTGAAGCCGAGAGCATGTTTATTTTGGAAGCATGACGGAGTCAGTAAAGGTTTTTGAGCTCAGTAATAATGGTCAGACTTCAGTAAGATTTTGGGGGGGGGGGGGCAATGAGGGTTAAGTGACTTGCCCAGGGTAACACAGCTACTAAGTGTCTGAGGCTGTATTTGAACTCGGGTCCTCCTAAATCCAGGGCTGGTGCTTTATCCACTGAGCCACCTTGCTGCCACCCCACCCCCCATTTTATTTTATTTTTTTGGTAGTTGTCTGGGGGAGATTGGAGAAGAAAGGGATTAGAAACAGGGAGGGCAATTAAAAGACTCAGTAAAATATGAGAGGTGGCTTGAACCTTAGTAGTGGTTGTTTGAATGGAGAGAAGGGGAAGGACCAATAGATAAGACCTGGAAATTTAGTGGATTTTTTTTTTTTTGGTGAGGCAATTGGGATTAAGTGACTTGCCCAGGGTCACACAGCTAGTAAGTGTCAAGGGTCTGAGGCTGGATTCGAACTCAGGTATTCCTGAATCCAGGCTGGTGCTCTATCCATTGTGCCACCTAGCTGCCCCCTTTAGTGTATATTCTCTCTTTTTTTTAATTAATTAAATTTTTTTAGTGAGGCAGTTGGGGTTAAGTGACTTGTCCAAGGTCACACAGCTAGTTAGTAAGTGTTAAGTGTCTGAGGCTGGATTTGAACTCAGGTACTCCTGACTTCAGGGCTGGTGCTCTATCCACTGCACCACCTAGCTGCCCCTAGTGTATATTCTTGACAGAGAGGATAGTATCAAGAATAATGGGTTAAAATTGGGGAGCTTGAAGGAAAAGCCTCTTTAAAGGGAGTAGATCAGTTTTGTTTTAGATGTATTGACTGAGATACCACTGGGAAGCCTAGGTTGATTAACAGTTGGTTTTACAGTACTGGCATTTAAGAGAGGGTTTATGACTGGCCATATAGGTTGTGATTTAATTTACTAAGCATTTATTTAGGACCTATTATATGTCAGGTGCACAAACCTGCTTGAAGACCTCCATTGAGGACAAACCCCCTTTATCCCCACTCCTCACTCAGCCTGTTCCACTTTTGGAAAGCTCTTACAGTTTTTATTTTTTAACCCAAGCCCAAATTTATCTTTTTGTAACTTCTGCCCATTGCTTCTGGGCCTGCCATCTGCTGGTGAACAAAAAGAAGTGCAATTCCTTTTCTATATGACCACCTTTTAAATATTTTAAGATGGTTGTATCTGTATCCCATTCTTTCCACTTCCAATTTGGGAGTCTTCTGCTCAATTGAACTGACAGGGAAAGAAGGTGGCTGCTTCAATAAAGAAGACTAATAATGATCAGACAAGTAGGAGGAAGACCAGAAGAGAGCAGTTTCCTGTTCTCTTCCTGCTCTGGAGATGCATTCCCCTCCCAAACTACCTTGAATTCATTTTGTATATATCCTAAATATGTTTTTTGTTTTCCCCATTAGAATCCTTGAGGGCAAAGACCATTTCACTTTGTCTTTTTTCCACAGCTCCACAAAGTCCTAAGCTGCAGAGAAGCCAAGGAGGATGAATACTGAGGAAAGGCCATTGGAATTAGCAGTTAAGAGATTGCTGGTAGAGAGCAGTTTGAGTAGAGTGAAAGCAGAAAAAGAATGGAGAGGGGTTTAGGAGTGAGTGGATGGTACGATGATAAAGCACTGAGGCTGTTCTAATCCTCTTCCAGCTGGTGAGGGTGGGCCTGGAATAGCCTGTGGACAGACTATCCATCTATCAGAGCCATAATTCTTATAGTGAGGTTGTTTACAGTATGAAATAATTTTTGAAGCCTTCAGATTTTTTTGGTTTAAAATTCAAATCAGCATCCCTTTGCTCTCTTTATGAGGACTTTTGGTGTCAGCTCCAATGTATCCTTTGGAAGCACATGTATCCTTTGGAAGTTAGACTTTAAAGCTATTTTAGTTGACATAGAGTGCAACATATAACTTAATTTTCTTTCCTTCAGGAAGAAATTCTAATTGGGCTAAGAAGAAAAGAAAAGAAAAGCCATGTTTCAAAGACCTATTTTACAGGTAATTTTCTTTCCATCTCAGTAATGGGATCACTTGCTATCTGAAATGTCTCAAAAGTTGAGCCATCACTTTGGTTTTTAAGCTTGGGTCCAAGAACCCTAAGGGCATCATGGAGATGTAGTGACAGTTAAGGAGTAATCTATGACCTCTACCAATGCCCTCACAATCTAACAAGACTAACTGGCTGCTTTGGGGGATTATGGTCATCATCAACCCTGTGCATTGGCCTCCCACCTTCCACCTAGGTGTGTAATAGATTCCACTTCTCTCTGGATTTGACTAGCTCTGCCAAACTACACTCGCACTCTCTGGTTTAAGTTACCAAAGACAGACCATTATCACTTGGTTACAGTCAGACTGTCTCAGAGTCCTCTGGAATTTCCCTTCCTCACTACTCTAACCCTTGAGCCCCCATCCAGTATGTTTTCTTTGTGCACAGCTTTCCATAATAGTGACACTTGTAGATCTACAACATTGCCTTTTGCTTACTAAAAAGGGGAAAAAATAATATTATGAGGTCACACTCTTCCACCAGTGCAGTTAGGTGTGAGGAAGAACAGCACACACAGCTGCCTAGAAGAGAAACGTGTCAGGGAAAAACTAGTGATCAGTGCAACTCTGCACTGCAGGCTTTAGTGTCATGGGTCCTTTCAAGAATATTTGTGTTACATGGAACTGCTTCTCTGCTAATGAGCTTCACTTCTGACCCTCACCACTCTTCAGCTGGGGAAATCCTCCTTGACTTAATAACAAGCTCTCTACAGACTTTTTCAGTTGAACCATCACCCTTGGCAAGTGCTAGCTTTGAATGTGAAAGCAGTTCTCCTCAGGGTTGGCAGCTGCCTACTTCCTTAAAGTACCTACCTCTAGGCTATACAGCCCAGTCCTGTACAGGATCAGGACATGTGCCGTGAGCTCTCAGCTGGGCACAGTTCTGATTCCCTTCTTTTCTTTTTTTTGGGGGGGGGGCAGTGGGGGTTAAGTGACTTGCCCAGGGTCACACAGCTAGTAAGTGTCAAGTGTCTGAGGCTGGATTTGAACTCAGGTCCTCCTGAATCCAGGGCCAGTGCTTTATCCACTGTGCCACCTAGCTGCCCCCCCCCCCATTCCCTTCTTAAACCAGCTCCTCTCAATACCACAGTAGTCAGGAACCCCCTTGCTTTTCCTTCTCAAGCCAGAGGGCACTGGAGAGCAAAGCCCATTCCAAAAGCTTCACCTTTATCCAGCTGGAAGAGGTGTTGAAGGGCAATAGCTGTTCCTGAAGTCCTATGCTGTGATCTCAGTTCTCACTGGCCTGTTGTGTGTTCATGGAAACTTCTCAGCTGACTCTCTGTTTCAGGGTCCTGCTGAGTCTTCCTTCAGTTCCTCTCACCTGCTGCTGTCCTCTCTTGTCTTCGTTGTACTGAAGTGTCTTCAGTGAGAATTTCCTGACTCTCAGTGACTCATTCAAGTCTCCAGTCCCTTTTCAGCCATATCTCAACTTCCATATGTTGATATGATTTCTCATTTTTGTTTTGCACTCTTTAATCATAAATCATGTATGTACAATTGTGATGAGGTACCTGCCATGTCTCCCTTTAAGTCTTCAACAAAGCACTCTGTGTCTTTGATGCCTTTGAAACGGTTTCTTTGCACTCACATTTTTCTAGTTTTTTATAAATAATGGATCTTTATGATGCCAAGCAGCTTCCACACAAACAAGACACCCCTCCATGTTGTTAACAAAGAGTTCTAAGTCCTGGAATCCAAACCATAAATCTTCTCTTCAAAACTGTCTCCAAAATCCTGTCTGAAAGCTGTTTCTTCATATGCATATTTTAACATTTCATGTTCTACTCCTATTAAACATCAAAATAGTCATCCCTAACCGTAGCAATATACAACTTCACTTGAAAATCAATATAAATCTTTTAGACCAAACACTTCTGCTCTTTTTATCAACTATTGCATATGAAAATCACTTAAAGAGACTGTACCTTGCAGATTGATTTTAAGGGGGGGAAAATGACATTTTAATTTTCACTAACCTCTAACTGACTGATTTAATATTTCCTTCAGTTATTTAAAAACATTATTCTGAGGATTGCTTAGGTTTCTCCAGCCTGCCAAAGGGATCTATAACAAAAAAAGTTCTGCCTTAGATTATTTCTCTTAAATGTTCACATTTGGTAAAGGCTTAAAAAGTCTTGGACTTTTGCCTGAATGATCACTGTTATTCCATTCAAAAATAGCCAGTTGTGTATTGTTTTAATGTAGTCAGTTCTGAAGTGGAAAATTAATTAAAAAATCCCCCAAACTGCACTTGTCTTGATAGGGTGAGATGGCTTGGACTTTGAATCTGTTGCCAGAATACCTGAGAACTTTGGAAGACTGGTTGTTTGAAAATCAGACTTTGGAGAACCAAGGACTGGGATCCAAGCATTGTGCATATGTGTTTTAACTTGTGACCTAGTAGACTACCCACCATATCACCCATCTAGCTCTTTTTTTATATTAGATTTGTGTATTTGGTTACATGTGCTTGTACAATACACTTAAGCATACACTGGGATATTTTCTAATAGCCTGGAAATAGCAGTGCCAGTACTGGCATAAAGCCTGAGCCCTGTTAAGTACAGGGGGTTCGGTTCCTTATCTAGGTTTTGTATCAGCTGTAGAGCCTTGTCCTTTGTACAGAGCAGATGCGGATGATGGTAATAGAGAGGGAAAGGAGGAGGAGAATCACAATGTTGTCTATTTTCTCTTCTTTCCTCCTAAAGAGTGTGGCATGAAGGGCTTTGGGTACAGAGTTGAATTGGGAGAAACTGGTTTTTATGGCTATCCTAACTAGATCTGATATATTGGCATCAGCCAATTACAGCAATGATTTTTGTGGTGGTGGGCTAGCTGCCTGGAGCAAAATTGCCACTCTGTCTTTGTTTCCTGTCCTCTCTTATGAACCACTTCTCTGCCACCTTCTTCCTTTCACCCCCTGGGTGAGGGGAGGGGAAGGAAAAAAAAATTAATTAAGTGCTTATTATATACTGGGCACTGTGCTAATCACTTTTTACTCTTATCTCATTTGAACCTTACAATGGTCCTGCGTAGTAGTAGTAGTAGGCCTCCACCAGTCGCTGACGACCATGGATTAACGCCTTGAAGAGCCACAGACCACAGTGTGGCTGTGTGTTGTATCTACCCCATGAGGAGTAGCTGGAGTGTCCTCTCCAGGGCGCTGGCCTGGGCGGATCAATATGGAAAACAAGCTGTTGCCCATGCAGCAGGTTTTCCCTCTCTTCAACATTGGTGGATTCCTGCATAGTAGGTGCTATTAATAACCCCATTTTACAGTTGAGGAAACTGAGGCAAGCAGGTTAAGTGACTTGCCTAGGTTCAAACTGCTGCTAAGTGTTTAAGGCTGGGTTTGACTTTGTCTTCCTGACTCCAGATCCATTGTGCAGTCCACTGTGCCACCAGCTGCTCAGGCTCTTGGTATGCTTACCTTTCCTAAAATTTCTGCTCCTTGCCCTGCCCTCTTCCCTCCTTTCAGACTTCTGTTTCTTGTGTGTTTTTAAGCACTTAGTCATGACTGTACATCTGATTAAAGTAGTTTACATTCAGGTATGAATGATGTCTGTCTCTACTGGGATTGTTTATTTTAGGGGGCCAATATATGTTTTTTTCTTTTCTGCCAAGTGGTGAAATTAGAGTACAGTTTTTTGTTTTTTGTTTTTTTGGGGGCTGGGCTATTGGGGTTAAGTGACTTGCCCAGGGTCAAACAGCTGGTGTCAAGTGTCTGAGGCCGAATTTGAACTCGGGTCCTCCTGAATCCAAGGCCGGTGCTTTATCCACTACGCCACCTAGCTGCCCCTGCAGTACAGTTTTTATCTGAAGCTGCTGTGATATTTCTACCCTGAAAGCTGTACCAATGATTAGCTTAGCCATTCAACCTAAAAAGAACTCTGATCATATGGGAATCCAAGAAGGAAGTGGACAGAGTCAAGGGCTATCTTATTCTAGGACTTTATTTTGCACTCTTAGGGACATTTTAATTTTACAACTGGGTCTTGTGATGGAGATAGACTCTCTCATACCCTTGGAGAGAGGAAAGATTTAGTCTCTGGGATGAAGAGGGGGCCTTTGAATACATAATGAAGAATTATTTTGAAAATTCTACTTAGTACTTTTTTCAACCAACAATTATGTTCTTTAAAATTTATAGAAAATTGTTTTTAGAGTTTGTTTAGAGCAATTTATTGTTTATTTTAAAAGTCATCACTTGGTTAGCAAATATTCTCTTTTCTTTACTATTTGTTTTGTTTGTTCTTTCTGGAAATTAAAGCTATCCTCTTGTTTTTTTCTTGCTTAGGTACTTCGTCAATATGCAAGGCATTACTCTGAGGGAAGTACCAGTTTAGTTCTTGAAAGATGTAAGTAGCTGAGAGCTAAGATTTGAAGTTCTATACATAATCTTAAATTTAAAGGTTAAATTAAATAAAGCTTAAATTAAGATATATTTAATATGTGTTTTGTGTGTGTATATATGTGTGTGTATATATATATATATAATGTGCATGTATACATATATAAACTTAAATTTATCTGTTAATTTATCTATGACAAATGACCAATGAATTCTTTTATTGTCATGGGTTTTGTGCCTGAGCCAACAATCCTATCTATTGGGGAATAGATTTATAACCAGAGTGGTCCTTAGAACATCTGGTACAAACCCTTCATTTTATAGTTGAGGAATCTACTTCTCTCTCTCTCTCTCTCTCTCTCTCTCTCTCTCTCTCTTTTTTGCAGGGCAATGGGGGTTAAGTGACTTGCCCAGGATCACACAGCTAGTAAGTGTTAAGTGTCTGAGGCCGGAATTGAACTCAGGTCCTCCTGAATCCAGGGCTGGTGCTTTATCCACTGCACCACCTAGCTGCCCCCATATCTACGTCTCTTTTGAGTGTGATCAGTTCAGAGTTCAGGCTCCCTGAAAAGTCTGTACCTAAGGAGATGGTAAAGGAGAAGGGGTTTGTAAAACTGAACATACCTTGAAGAGGATATCTACTCTTCCATCTTTGTGGTACCCAAGTAAAAGAGAAATAGGAGAGGGGGATGGAGGAGGAGAGACATGCAGGTCCTTAAGACTTGCTGGTGTTGGAAGATTAGTTTAGGCATTAGCCAAAGTGCTTATCAAGTATCCGTCTTCCTACTTTGCCTGTAATTAGGCTTTTCCTTGAGATCCCTTCACCCAGGGGTTCTTAACAGGACAATCATAGTCAGATCTAGACTTCATTGATATCAATTGCCAGTTACTTGACTACAGCTTTGAGGAAGCATTTGAAATAATAGCATCTTTAGGGGTGGGGGTGGGGGGTGGGAAGAGGAACAAGATGAAAGGATGTCTGTCTTCATTTGAAGTTCTTAAGCATTTAAAATGGTCCGACAGCTCCAGGGAAGTAGACTGAGGCTGGTGATGTATTGTAGTGCAGTTCAAATGGACAGTGGCTAAAGAGGATGTGTGATTGGAGGCTTTTGGCATGTACATACCTTCTCCCAGCATTTTCAGGGAGAAAGAGAACATGTTCAAATTATGTTGAACTTCAAATAACAGTGACTATCTACCTTCTCCTCTCCCTATATTTTCCAGTATGAACTCCTTGTCACAATTCTCCCCAGTACTTGGGTCAATCATGAGGCATCTTCCCTGTAGCTGAAGTCCTGTAGAATCTAAGCTGGAGAAGGACAGGTTGATGGGCACCTTTGGTCTCATTCCACTTGGTCTCATTGGTGATGTCAACATTTCAAATGCCTGCTGATTAAAGTCTGTGACCCAGGGATTGGCATTTGATCCCATTGGAGCCGGTCATTGACCAATTGTCCCTGTAGCATGCTTGGGTTCCTGTTCTTCTTTTCCTTTATTTTCTTGCCTTGAGGGGCCTGAAATGTTGTTATAACATTAGGTAGAGGAATAAGAGGCTGTTTTGTAGAAGTAAGGCCAAGTGCCAGAAATTTTTGCTTATGGTCCCCAGATTTCTAGCTTATGTTAATGCCAGAGGAGATGATTGAATTTGAAATCAGTAGCCCTGGGTACAAATCCTGTCTTAGCCACTTTTACTCTTTATGTTACTGTGGGCAAGGATTTAATTTCACTCTGGTTCTGTTTTCTTTTTTCTTTTTTTTGGTGGGGCAGTGAGGGTTAAGTTACTTGTCCAGGGTCACGCAGCTAGTAAGTGTCAAGTGTCTGAAGCCGGACTTAAACTCAGGTCCTCCTGAATCCAGGGCCGGTGCTTTATCCATTGCACCACCTAGCCACCCCTTCTGTTTTCTTATTTGTAAAAGGAAATTGGACCAGATGACCTTTCTGATTCTTTCTGGCTCCTGTGAATCTTATTTATAGGAAACATAGCAAGTGGGAGAAGAAAGCAAGTTTAGAAATCCCTCTGTTACCCAGCATAGTTTTATAGATAACTATTTTTTTTTGCCTCATTAAAGAAAACTTAACTATTTACTTAAAAAACTCATGGCCATTACTGTGAACATAATTTATTTTACAGTTGTATAGCTGTGGAAGATGTGGGATACTCTGAGCTCAATATGTACCCAGGATGTATCCTAGAAATTATTCTCTTCTTAAAAAGTTGTATTTTGTTTTTTATGTAATCAGTAAAAATCTACCTTTTCTTCATTTTTCTCATTGAAATAAACTATTCAGCTGCAGTTTGACCTTGCCAATGTAATGTTGAAGTTCTGAAAAATTGAATCATATATAAATAGCTAGTTTTTTTTTTACCTTCAGATAGTATTTTATTTGATGTTTTTTCCAATTACATGTAAAGATAGTTTTCAACATTCATTTTTGTAAGATTTTGAGTTCCAAATTTTTCTTCCACTCTCCCTTCCCTCCCCTTTCCTGAAGCCAGCAAGCAGTCTGATATATCTAACACATTACCATCATTTTAAACCTATTTCCACATTAGTCATGTTGTGAGAGAAGAATCTGAACAAAAAGAAAAAACACAAGAAAGAAGAAACAACAACAAAAGTGAAAATAGTATTGTTAAGGGCTAAAATTCTAGCTAAACTGTCTAAAATATCTAATGAGTGGTCGCCAATAAATTATAAGCTTTAGTAAGAGTTAGACTTTTAAGCATTTATTAAGGAGAATAAGAATTTGGTAAAGAGAGAGAGAAAGGCCTACATTCATCTATCTATTAAAGGGAGAGCACATTTTATCTCCGCTCTCCACCAGAGTCCAAAGGAAAGAGAGCGAGACAGAGCGCCCAGCTCCCCCTTCCTCCTCCCACCAGCAAACGTCACTTCCTGACGCCAAAGAAAAGACCCATGGTCTTGCCCTCAGAGACTTTTGCCTCATGGTGCAGCTTTTCTACAGTAAGTCTCCAGCAGGTGGTGTCATTCCAGTCGTTACAGTATGCTTCAATCTGCATTCAGACTTCATAGTTCTTTTTCTGAATATGGAGAGCATTTTCCCTCATGAGTCTTTTGGCATTGTCTTGGATCACTGTATTGCTAAGAAGTGCTGTCTGTCACAGTTGATCATCACACAGTGTTGTTGTTACTGTGTACAATGTTCTCTTGGTTCTGCTCATTTCACTTAACATCAGTTCATGTTAAGTCTTTCCAGGTTTTTTTTTTCCCATAAAAATATTTTATTATTTTCCAGTTACATGTAGAGATAGTTTTCAACATTTGTCTTTATAAGATTTCTAGTTTCGGGGGCAGCTAGGTGGTGCAGTGGATGAAGCACTGGCCCTGGATTCAGGAAGACCTGAGTTCAAATCCAGCCTCAGACACTTGACACTTACTAGTTATGTGACCCTCGGCAAGTCACTTAACCCCCATTGCCCTGCAAAAATAAAAAATAAAAACGATTTCTAGTTTCAAATTTTTCTCCCTCCCTCCTCCCCAAGACAACAAGCAATCTGATATAGGTTATATATGTATAATCACATTAAACATTTCTGCATTAGTCATGCTGTGAAAGAAGAATCAGCAAAAAGGAAAAACCTCAAAAAATAGAAATAGTATGGTTCAATCTGCATCTAGATTCCATAGTTCTTTTTTTTCTGGATTTGGAGAGCATTTTCCATCATGAGTCCTTTGGAACTATCTTGGACCATTGTATTGTCTATCACAGTCGATCAACACAATATTGTTGATACTGTGTACAGTGTTCTGGTTCTGTTCATCTCACTCATCATCAGTTCATGCAAGTCCTTCCAGGTTTCTCTGAAATCCTTGTGCTCATTGTTTCTTACAGCACAATAATATTCCATTACATTCATATACCACAACTTGTTCAGCCATTTCCCAGTTGATGGGCAGCCCCTCAGTTTCCAATTCCTTGCTACCACAAAAAGAGCAACTATAAATATTTTTGTATATGTGGGTCCTTTTTCCTTTTTTATGATCTCTTTGGGATACAGGCCTTGTAGTGGTATTGCTGGGTCAAAGGGAAGTAACTTTTCTTAAGTTTATCCCTTCATTTCTAGGTTCATTTCCTAACTCATGAGCTGCCTTTGAGGCTTTATTCTGGTACCAGTAATCAGTGTTCTTCTCAAGTCAGAATCTATTCTCTACCTTTTTTCCCCCAAGCACTGGTCTGATCTGCTTTCCCATACCTTCCATTTTGGAGTGGTGAAATGGATAAATGGTTAGACCTGGAATCAGGAAGACCTGAGTTCAAATGTGACTTTAGACACTTAAAAAGTTTTGTGACCCTGGGAAAGTCTTAAACTTTGTCTTCTTCAATTACTTCAACCATACAATGTGGATCATAATAGCACGTACCTCCTAGGGTTCTTGTGAAGATCCAGTGAGATAATATTTGTAAAGCTCTTAGCACTGTACATGGCATTTGATTCCCTTCCTGTTCCCCCTATTAAAGTACAGTGAGACTTACTTCTTCGTTATTCTTTGGAGTAATTGTCCCAATTTAAGATTTTCCTTTTTCAACTGTACATTTATCTTTGTTTTTTATTACAGCTCTTAATCGTGTCCAGTTACTTGGAAGAGTGGGTCAGGATCCTGTTCTAAGACAGTCGGAAGGAAAAAACCCAGTCACGATCTTTTCTTTGGCCACAAATGAGATGTGGAGATCAGGGGAAAGTGAGACATTACAACAGAGTAAGTTTTAAAGGGTGAATCGAGTGTATTTATTAATTTGGTACCAGTAGATAATTTGATGATGGATTTATAAAAGACACCCTTCTTCCCAATACAATGTGTTGTAATCTTATGTAAGTAAACTGAAGATTCTGATTCTTTTCAAAGGTGACCCCAGTTTTATACAATTTTTTACAGTGACTTCCTTAAGGCAGATTAAGACACAAGTTGTGTTTTTAAAATTCTGACTTGAATAAAGACCAAATGAGCATTTTCATATACATAGGATAAGAAAAAGAGAGGATTGTACATAAAAATGGAAGTCTCTAAGTAAGTTCAATGTTTTTAAAGTTGTCCTCTTTGCCTGTGCTTCTTTCTGGCCTTTGTTCCCTCTGTACATTTTTTAGAAAGATGCCTCAGTGATATCCCCCAACCCCCCTCTTTTTTAACCTATTATATTCCTGGCAATGGACTGCACATGCATTCTCTAAGGCACTGATTTCCAAAGTTTTATGATCTATTGGGATGCCCAAAGAAAGGATGAGAACCAAGGAGAGCAACCCAGTTACTCAGCAAGCTGCCTTGCCTCTGTTGCTCTCTCCCTCTGCCCAAGCACATGGTGGACTGCTCCTAGGGAGGTCTGCTGTACTTCTTCCTCTCCTGCCCGGTGGTCAGGCAGTCCATCCTTGATCTGCCCTAGCTCCTTCCTCTTTCTTCCTTTCTCTCCATGAAGGCAGTGGCTAGTCATTCCCTGCTTGGCCTCCTTGTGCTCTTGCTGCTGCAGTAACACCCACCCTATATGCATGATGTCCTGGCACGTGAGTTTCCTGCTGCCCAGTTGTTAAACTCCCCACTCCCAACAAGGAGGGGCTCAGCCATAGATTATTAGAAGGATTGAGAAGAAACAGCAGCAGCAAGAATTAATGGCTGTGTGACATTGGGTTTGAGGCTCACAGAATTCTTTCAGATCTGTAACCCTGTTTCAGAGATTACCTATTTCTCGCATTCCAGACTCACTAGACAGTTTGGAGGCAAATGAAGAAAGCACATGTTAAAAGGATTTTGTTTTTCTCTTTTTTTTAATGGGTGGAATAGAAGGGAGACAAGATTACATTTCTTGTTCATTGAAAAAGGGAAATTTTTTTTTTTAAGTAGCCCAATTTCAACAAAAACCTTTGCATAATTGATGGATGGAATTGAAAAACGAGTAGCATAATTTGGGAAGCATGGCCAATGTTGCACTTGGATCTCCTTATTTTTATGTTTTGCTGTGATAGCCATTAAAAGCAACTATAGAAATAAACCTGACATAGATTTTTTGAATCACTGTAATCCAAGATTAGACCTCAATTAAAAATAATAGTATGTTCACATAGCTCTCATTTAAATGATATTTTTAGTGAGAGCAAGGTTTTTTGGTAGTATTAACATTTATGAAACTTTTTTCCTTTTTATTTCAGCTTTATTTTTAAAATGTTTATTTTGCATATATTTTATAATATATATGACATTGAGTAGGTATGTGTACATAATTTATAAATAAACATACATATATGCAGCTGTGTGCTCAGAAATTGACTGATGGGGATGTGAAGTCAACAAATTTTACATACCACTGAGAACAGTTTTTTAGGTTCAGAGGAACTTATCATTACAGTTTACCAGAAGATAGTCATTTCTTTTGGCCAAAGCAGTTCATGATGACTGTCTGCTAAGAGGAATTTTGTCCAGGTTGATTGAGGGTTAAAATAAACTTAAGTTGTTTTCATTTGTCTTATGTTAGTTGCTTGCCTTTTAAAATTTTTAATTTTTTGGTGAGGCAGTTGCCTAGGGTCATACAGCTAGTAAGTGTTAAGTGTCTGAGGCCGGATTTGAACTCAGGTCCTCTTGACTCCAGGGCTGGTGCTCTATCTACTGTGCCACCTAGATGCCCCCCAGTTGCTTGCCTTTTAATAAACAGTCCATTGACCTTCATTGGTGCCCCTTAACTGAGCATCTTGAAAGCTTACTAGATAAATAATTTTACCTGTACTTGTGGTATATTATTAGTAAAACTCAGGAGTTTGGGCCTAGTCATCCTAGGCAGCAAGATCTAAAAAGAACCTTCTCTGGTTTGTTCTGTTAGAAATAACTACAGGAGGCAGCTAGATGGTGCAGTGGATAGAGCACTGGCCCTGGGTTGAGGAGGGCTTGAGTTCAAATATGACCTCAAACACTTGACACTTATTAGCTGTGTGACCCTGGGCAAGTTACAACCCTCATTGCCCTGCAAAAAATAAATAATACTTTTTTAAAAAAGAAGAAATAACTATAGTGATTATACTTTGAGTGGTGTTTGCTAATATCTCAAACCCTCTTTATAATTTAGGTGATGTCAGCCAAAGGACCACATGGCACAGAATATCAGTTTTCAGGCCGGGCCTGAGGGACCTTGCATATCAGTATGTGAAAAAAGGGTAAGTAAAGAGGTGTGGGAAGTATTAAATGCCTAGATTGTAGAAATTATGTCGTTGAAGAAGGAGTTTAGAACCTTCAGGGATGAGATCAATCCATGATTTTTTGCTGATGTATCTTATTTTGAGGCATAAATTACATCCCAATAAATTCTTCCCCAGGACCTTCCCATAAAAAAACTAAGCAAAGCTGCCCAGTGATGTAACTTTCCACTCTTGAACCCTTGTAGTTTCTTTTTTTTGTAGAAGGTATGTTTAGCTTGTATTTTCTGTTTGACCTGAATTCTCTTGTCTTTTAGTGTTGTCTCCATTTATTTTATTTAATTAAAAAAAACTTTTTTTTTTTTGGGTGAGGCAATTGGGGTTAAGTGACTTGCCTAGTGTCACATAGCTAGTAAGTGTCAAGTGTCTGAGGCCGGATTTGAACTCGGGTCCTCCTGAATCCAGGGCCGGTGCTTTATCCACTGCGCCACCTAGCTGCCCCTGTTGTCTCCATTTATGTCATTGTGTATATTATTTTGGTTCTGCTTACTTCTCTCTTCTTCAGTTCATACACTATCTTTCAGGTTTCTTTGTGTTCTATGCATTTATGTTACTTACAACAGGATAATATCACACATATGTATGTGTATCTCTTTGTACATTTGTAGGACATTTAATTTATTTCCAGATTTTTGTTACTATAGTAGTGTTGCTATGAGTATTTTGGTACCCAAGGGACACATCTTTATGTCATTGACCTCCTTGACACATAGATAGACCTGATAGTGGGACCACTGGATCTCAGAGGGTACGAATGGTTTACTTAATTCATATGCAATTCCAAATTGTTTTCTGGAATAATTGGACCAATTTATAGCTCAAATAGTAATGTATGAATATGACTTTTCCCACAGTTCCTCCTACATTGACTATTTCTGTCATTGTTGAGTAGTACTGGTGCAAGACATTTTAAATATTAGGCTTAGCTTTGAGTCAGGGAGATCTGGATTTCATGCCTATGATAACACATCTGTGTGTCAGAATGTAGTCAAGTCATTTAACTTCTCAGGCCCCAGGTAATGCTCCAAGACTATAAATTATGCATGAGTTGTTAATCTTCAGTAGTGGGGAGTTCCACACTGCTATTTCACCTTTACCAGTGAAATCAGAGTTCTAACCCCATTGTCACCCTCAAAACCCTTGACCATATTTGACAACTTGATGAGCATAAAGTAATAACATACATTTGTTTTCATTTTCATTTCTCTAAGTAATGATTTAGAGAATTTTTCATATGGTTGCTTATGATTTAAAATTTTTCTTTTGAAAACTTTATGTCCTTGACCAGATGGAAAATGACATATTGAGTTTAAGATATTTACTGGACATCCAGTTTGAGATGTCTGAAAGGTATTTGGAGGTCAGCAGAGAAGTTAGAGCAGGATAAATAGATCTGAAAATGGACAGAAATAAGATGATAATTAAATGGATGGGAGCTGATGAGATCACCAAATCAAGTCGTATAGGAGAAGAGGGCTCAGGACAGAATCCTCTGGAACACCTGTGGGCATGATCTAGCTTAGGATCCATCAAAGGAGACAGAGAAAGAGTGTTTTAATAGGTGGTAGAACCAGGAGAGAGTGCTGTCCTAAAAACTTAGAGTATTGAGGAGGAGAGAGTGGTCAGCATTGTCAGAAGCTGCAGTGAGGTCAAGGAGAATGAGGACTGAGAAAAGGCCATTGGGTTTGGTGAGAAGAGGTCATTAGCAGCTTTGGAGAGAGCAGTGTTGGGGGAATAATGAAGTCAGAAGCTGAGTTGTAAGGGGTTTAGAAGAAAGATGAGAGATAATAGATGCACCTCTTATACACAGCCTTTTCAAGGAGTTTAGCCACACAAGGCAGAAAAGATAGAGGATAATGGTGGGTATAGAAGAATCAAGTGACGGTTTTTTTTTTCAGGTTGGGGGAGAAATGGACTTGTTCATAAGCAGCATGGAATGAACCAGTAGCCAAGGAGAGAGTGAAAATAAGTGATAGAGTGAAGATGACAAAGGGGGAGAGTCAGTAGATATGTTGAAATCCCCTACTATGAGGGCAGGAGTTAGGAGAGAAAATTTGTGAACCATATATAGAACTTAATGAGGAAGGTCAAGAGGAGTGACCTGGAAGTCACTAGATTTTAAATTTATTTTTATTGTTGTTTTCAGTCATGTCTCACTCTTTGTGACCCCATTTGAAGTTTTCTTGGCAAAGATACTGGAGTAACCACTCCAGTGCTGTTTCCTCTTCCAGTTCATTTTACAGATAAGGAAACTGAGGCAAACAGTTAAGTGACTTGCCTAGGGAAACATAGCTAGTAAGTGCCAGGTTTGAACCAGTCCTGGCATTCCGATCATTGTGCCACCTAGATGCCCCAGGTATGAATAGCATGAACCTCAAAGGAAAAGAGGTCCCTGAATGGTGATTAGGTAGTAGAATGAGAACCTGGAAGTGGCAGTGGGTTGAAAGGAGTATCCCATCTCCCCCACCTTTACCAGTGAGCTGAGGTTAATGAGTGCAGGTGTAGCCAGGTGCTTAATTAATGTTAATTGAATTGAATTGAAGATCTGGCAATTAAGAGATCATTGGTAACTTGGAGAAGGCAGTTTCAGCTGAATGGTGATGTTGCAAACCATATTGCAAAGATTTAGAAGAGAGAAAGGAGAAGAATAGAGGCAGTGAATATGGACAACTTTTTCAAAAAAATTAATCATGGAGGGAAGGACACATATAGATGATAGCCAGTGGGGATGGTTGGATCAAGTAAGGGTTTTTTTGAAGATGTGGGAGAGGTGGAAATGTTTGTAGGCATCAGGGGATGAGCCAGTAGATAGGAAGAGATTCAAGATGAAAGAAGTGGAGATGATAGGACAAACTAGTAGAGAAGTTGAGTTTATTGCACTCTCATTCTGAGCTTCAAAATTTGACACAGTAAGTTTATTTATCTATGTTGGTAGGCTTTCTCATCTGTGTGTTGAACTGCCCAAATCAGATTCTGATATGAAGGACACATTGGAATGCATCAGCTGTTTCACTTATTTGTTTAAATTTTGTTTTTATCAGGGCTCGAGTTTTTGTGGAAGGGAAAATAGACTATGGTGAATACACGGATAGAAACAATGTGAGACGACAAGCCACAACAATCATAGCTGGTGAGAAATTTATTTCTTCAAAACATTTATCTTTTGGGGAAGAAAGATGGTCTTTATCATTCTCCCTCTTTTTCCTTTGTAAAGGCTACAGCTTGTTCTTTGGGATTTTGAATCGAGCATACAGGATTATTTTCATGAGGCACTCAAATATTAAATGACTTAAAAGACAGGGGAGAAGAATTTTAAGTATGTGCTGAGGAATTTTCACGTTTACCTATACCTCAGAATAATTAGAGGCAATGTGATACTGTAGAAAGAGTCTTGGAGTCTGGAGATTTGAGTTCACATACTGGCTCTGACATTTAATGGCTTTAAGACCTTTAACAAATGATTTAACCTCAATCTTAGCCTTAGTTTCCCCATCTGTAAAATTGAGTAAGAATATTTGAATTGTTCATCTCTGGTAGTGGCAGGGGAGAGTTTTAAAGTGTTGCCTTAAAATATGACAAGTACTAAGTGTGTAATTGCCATACATAGAACTCATCTTAACTTTCACTTCAGGATAATCTTTAACTAAGGTATAAGTTTATCCCTTTTCTGAAAAGTATTTGACTCTCTACCAAAATAGAATCGAATTGTTACTATGAGTTGGTAGTGCAGTTTCTCAGTTATGGTGGTATGTTCAGCACTGATTTTGGTTGCTTTTTTGGAGTGGTGTAGAGTAAAGTGGGGATAAAGAGAAGTAGTTTTAAAAAGGCACTTGGAGATACTGCGAAAACTTGGGTGGATCAGTTCTCAAGTTCTTCCATATACTTCAGTTGAGGCTTCTAGATGCTATCTTCCTGCTTTGAGATGAGTGAAAGTTGAAATTTTTTCTGTCTCTGCTGCTTCCTAGCATTCCAGTTTATGGTTGCAAATAGTAATGAGACTGAGACTTCTATTAGCTACTTTAGCCAAGGGCTTTTGTCATATGTCATATGTGAGAGGGGTGCCCGTGGACTAGCTCTGACCAGAAGATTCAGTTATTTTTTGACTTTTTCTCTGAACTAGAATTTCACACTCTTAGAGCTGACTCACTGAGACAGATGTTTTCTTCCACACTAGTATATAGTAGCTTACACAAATGAACTAATAGATTATTTGAAATGTCACTCTTAGCTGTAAGATAGGTATAATCCCACTACCATTTATGAAATCTGTAAAAGTTTTTTTTTGGTGGATTTCCTTAGGACATAATTCAAAAAAGGAGCTAGGTGCTTGTATCCCTCCTATTATGTCACTAAGTGACATTCATGTCAAAGAAGCCATCATTTCTGTGTGGGCACTCCCTCTACAAATGTAAATCGCATCTCCTTCAAACTTTAGTAGATAGTTTCATAAATTGTTGTGAACAAAAGAATTAAGAATCTGGTAACTGACCCTCTAGAAGTCCTGAGCACCTGTTAATTCCCCAGTGCCTTATTTTTCCACATAAGGGTCAAGAAACTCTGTTAGTTTGGAATTAACCTAATATTTGGTACCAGGTGCTGAGGGGAAACCAAAGATAAATAAAGCTTAGCCCTTTATATCAGTGAATTTATCATATGCAGGAGAGAGATGTGAACACAAATACAACTAATATAAAATAGAACATAAGTACTAATGGAGAGAGCAGCTAGATGGTACAGTGGATAGAGTGCTTGGCTTAGAGTCAGGAAGACTTCTCTTCTTGAGTTCATATCTGGTCTCAGATACCTATTAGATGTGTAGGACCTTGGGCAACTCACTTAATCCTCTTTGTCTCAGTTACTCATTTATAAAGTGAACTGGAGATGGAAATAGCAAACTGTCAGTGTCTCTGCTGAGAAAACCTCATATGGGGTCACGAAGAGTCAGACACAACTTGAAAAAGATTGAAGATGAACTAATGGAGACATAGTAAAGAGCTCTAAGCAAGAAGGATGTCAGGAAAATTTATGAAGAAGTGGTGTTTGAGATAGAGCTGAAAGTATAGATAAGACTTTTATAGGCATATATAAGAGGAGAGGGCATTTGAGGCATAAGGAACAGTAGAAATACAAGGAAGCAGGGAAGTATGTTATGGAAAGGGTAAGTAGCCCAGTCTGAATAGAGTGCAGAATTCCTCAAGGGGAATTGCAACAGCCCTTGGAAAGATTGATTGGAGCCAGCCTATGAGGGGCCTTGGATGACATAAAGGAGTGTGGACTTGAACTGGTAGTGGGGAGCCATTGAAGGCTTTTGAACAGTGACAGTGACAACCCAAGCTGTACATTGCAAAGATTGATATGAAGGTTGGAAAAATGGAAGGGGGTCAGGAGACTGTTGTCCTAGTCTATTCCTGGCCATAATTACCTATCCTATAAGGAAGGTACAGATGTGTTAGAGAGTATGGAAGTAGAATCAGTAGGATTCAGCAGTGGATTGTGGATGGAACAATCAAAAATAACTCTAGGCTCTTACTCTTGGATGAGTGACTATGAGAATGGTGGTGCCATTAACAGAAGTAATAAAACCAGGAAGAGAAGCAGGCTTTAGGGAAAAGATGATTTCCATTTTGGATTTATGTTTGAGTTGTTGGTATTCAAGTGCTTATAAATGTAGTAAAGACTATGGTCATTCTCTTGGAGGAATTTGCTGTTATGGAAATTGACTAACATTCCAAAGCTAAATAGAAATAATTTGTATTATTTGCTGTTGGTTTATCTGCTTTTATAGGTTAGATTTTGATCTGGCTATAAAAACAAAAGAAACACTCTCTAGGTTTATGATGATTCAGTCACAGAAAACTCCAAGGCATCCTTCCATCCCTGACAGTGAAGTAGTGACTCTCTAAAGATTTAATTGTTTGTCATACCTGCTAGGGACAGTTTATCATTCAGTACCACTGTATAATGCAGTAATCTTATTAGAGCTCTGACTAACTATTCAGATCTTTTTATAGATACAGGTTTTTAAAAATACATAGCTTTTTTTTATCATAAAAGAATTTTATTATTTTCTAGTTACATGTAGAGATAGTTTTAATTTTTTTTTTTTTTGCGGGGCAATGGGGGTTAAGTGACTTGCCCAGGGTCACACAGCTAGTAAGTGTCAAGTGTCTGAGGCCGGATTTGAACTCAGGTACTCCTGAATCCAGGGCCGTTGCTTTATCCACTGTGCCACCTAGCTGCCCCCCATTTGTTTTTATAAGATTTCTAGTTTTCAAATTTTTCTCCCACCCTCCCCAAGACAGCAAGCAATCTGATATAGGTTATATATGTACAATCACATTAAACATATTTCTGCATTAGTCATGCTGTGAAAGAAGAATCAGAGCAAAAGGGAAAAACCTCAAAAAAGAAAAAAAAGTAGAAATAGTATGCTTCAATCTGCATCTAGATTCCACAGTTCTTTTTTTTCCCCCTGGATTTGGAGAGCACCTTCCATCATGAGTCCCTTTGGAACCATCTCGGACCATTTTATTTCTGAGAAGAGTCAAGTCTGTCACAGTTGATCAACACAGTGTTGATACTGTCTATAGTGTTCTCTACATAGCTGTTTTTTAACAAGATCTATGGTTTCATCTATGAAGGAAGCTCCTGATGAGGAAATTCCTCTATCAGTGCTGATTGGTACTTACTCTGCAGTGTAGTCTTAGAGAGTTGCCCATGATACCTGATCTAGGGTCAGGATAGCCAGTATGTGTTGAGGTAGGGCTTAAAATCAGACCTTTCTGACTCATAGCCAACTCTGTGCAGCATTGGAAAAGGGCTTTTAACCCATACTTGACCAAGAATCTCTTCTACATCATTCTCTACAAGTTCTCATTCAGCCTCTACTTGAAGACTTTTCAAAACAAAAATTATTGATATTTTTTGTTTTTATATTGTCTAGATTTCCCCCTATGTCCTTATCCCCTTCCCTTCATACTCCCAGAGAGCTATCCTGTATAACAATCTTTTAAAAAAAAATTCTGCAGTACTAATCAACACATCCCCCAGGATCTCACAGTATATGAAGTGTTCCACACTCTTGTACCCACTAACCTCTGCAAAGGATGCTTGAAGACTCTTGAAAATTGGGGAAACAATTGCCATTCTCCACTTCTTTGGCAAATACCTCCCTATTTTCCAAGATGTAAAGATCACCTATAGGGTCTCAATAGTAATTTTTGCCAGTTCTTTTAGGACTGTTGCTTATAATTAGCCTGGGCTTGGTGCCTTGAACTCATTGAGGGCAGCTACATTATTACCTGAGAGTCTCCTCCCTTATATTCTATTTCTATTCCTTATTAACCACTTTTGTTATTTCCCAGTTCAAAGGTTCTTCTCCTTGGGAGAGAAAACAGAAGCAGAGTAAAAACAGAGTAGTTCAGCCTTTTCACAGTTAATCTATTACCATTATCCCATCCACCCCAAGCATTAGTCCTAGTCTTTTTTTTGCCACCAAGGATGATTTTTTTGGGCGGGGGAGGGGGAGGAAAGCAGTGAGGATTAAGTGACTGGCTTCCCCAGGGTCGCACAGCTAGTAAATGTCAAGCGTCTGAGGCCAGATTTCAACTCACGTCCTCCTGAACCCAGCACTGGTGCTTTATCCACTGTGCCATATAGCTGCCCCAGGAAAGCCTTTTTGCCATTTTCAGTATCAAAAATCTCAGATCATTTGGATGTTAATGTTTCTGACACAAGTCCTGTGGTACCAAGTTGCTCTTTAATTCTTAGTTGTTTGTCATTGCTTCTACTTATATATGTGTTTTTTTAAACTCTTAAGTTTGTTAAACATTTTGCTTTGGATTCATATTGGTCTCAGCTCTCCTTTTTTTTTCACAATCATGCTTATAAAAATACTTCTTTTGAATAAGGTAGGCCTTTTCAAAGGTAATGTACTTTCTTTTTCTTTCTTTTTTTTTTTTTGAGGCAATTGGGGTTAAGTGACTTGCCCAGGGTCACACAGCTAGTAAGTGTTAAGTGTCTGAGGCCGGATTTGAACTCAGGTCCTCCTGAATCCAGGGCTAGTGCTCTATCTACTGCACCACCTAGCTGCCCCCAAAGACAATTTCCAATCATAAATTGTGTCCCAGCAAGTCTTGGTTGATAGATGAGGTAAAATTTACCTCTTTGCAGTAGAATTTCTAGTTCTATATATTATCTTTGTACATTTATGTATGGACAAGTAATGAGAACAAACACTTTGAGGGTATGCCATTCCCCCATACTCGCTGTTTATGTGTTGTCCATTTTTTACCCAACTCGAGTCCACCATAAGTCCAGATTATATCAGTCTTAAACTGACTCCCTGTTTTCAGATCAGAGATTTTAAGAATTCAGTTCCTTGGACTTGCTTTCCCTTCTTCTACTGTAATTTTACTTACTCTAGAGGATTTTCATATGGAAGCAGTATGATTTTCCATTTCTGCTAGCAGGAACTGAAAATTGGGCCATACTCCCTTCTCTTTAAGTTAAAGACTTCTACCATGGCTTTTTATTTTTCTAAATTAATATTGATGACTTATTTTTTACACCAGTCCTCTACCAGTGTACCACCATTAAGCTTTTCCTTGTGACAAAGAAAACCAAATAAGGCAGCAAATCAACTCTGTGTGACAGTGTTTGCAACATTCTCTACCTTTGATCCCCTGTTGCCTCTTTTGCAAGAGGAGGGATGTCTATTTTTTAGTATTTTCCAGGACCAACAACATTGGTCCTTAGCCTGACTTTTTTTTAATCTTTGAAAATAATATATAATATTTATTGTATAGGTTTTCTTGAAGTGGAAATTTATTGTTTTATATTGAATCCTCTCTTAAGTTCTGCTGTGTGAATGGAAATTTTTTTTCTTTTTTCATTTTTTATTAATTCTTTCACTTTTTCATTTTGTATTTAAGTTTAAAATGAATTTAAAAATGAAAATAATAAAAACAAAGCAATACCACTCCATAATTATGTAACACACTGTCCTCTAAGTTCACAGAGAATTCAGAGGAAAATGGATCAAGCTTAGAAAAATACATGTGACAGATCAATCACTAACAGGTGCCAGTTGCTGTTAGTCCTTCTGTAATTTCTAAAGGGTACTCTACCTTTTGAGTGACATAATTCTTCTTCTGGGCTCCTTAGAGAACCCTCAACCTTTTAGCCTGAATTTGTAAGCACCTTTCTTTGGCTAAGGGGTCTCTAGAAAAGCTACTTCCTCAAAATGATGGGGTATACCCCTGCTATTCTTCCACGACAGTGCCTTTTCCCAATCAGTCTTCCAGCCCTTGTTGTTTGCTTTTACTTTTTAACTTCAGGTATAGGATTTGTATCTCCTCTTCTCATTTTGGATGTTCTTTTAAAAAGGCCAGTATAGCATCAACTCTCTATGACTTTCTTTTGATTGAAACTACTTTTTGAAGACAAGGCACTTTCAACAATTTTAAACATTTTTGAAGTTGAATAACAACATAGTGACAATTATTGATCAATCAAAATAGTTTGCCTCAAGCTCTTCTGGGAGACTTGTTTTTTCTTCCCAGTGAGACAATGGATAGATTGCTAGACTTGGGGTCAGGAAGATATGGGTTTGAGTCCTCCTGGCAGTCACTAGTTGTGTTATCTTGGACAGGTAAGTTAATGTCTGTGTCTCATTTTCTAGTCTGTAAAATGGAGATGACAATAATCGGAGTGTTTGCCTCAGAATAGTTGTGAGGCCCAACTGACAGACTATAATAAAGTGCACACTTTAAAGTACTTTGTAAATGAAGGCTATCATAGGCTAATAAAGAAGAGGCATAAAAGGGGAAAAAATTCTGAAAATAACTATTTTCTCTTTGGATTCCTTACAGAAAATATCATATTTCTGAGTGACTTCATAAAAGAGAAGGAGTGAAATGGGCGACTCATTCAAGTCCAGTATTGGGACATTCTCATTTGAAATCATGTATAATCTTTGGAATTGCTTTTGACAAGAATTAAAATATACTTTTACAAATACATATAAAATGAACAAAGAACATTTCATTTTTTCTTTCTCTTGTATTAAGAATTTTGGGTGACCTGTTCTGTATCTTATTCACTTAAAACCTGGTTCACATTTTTAAAGTATAAAATGCATACACAAGCATCCATATTGTTTCATTTGCAGTGTCAGTCAGTTCAGCCTTCTGCCTGTATTATATGTACATGGCAGTCTGAAATGCTTAAACAGATACAAAAAAGTTGAATCCCTTCTACACATAAACCAACGAGTGACCAAACAGATTTAGAGGCTATGGGCCTGAACATCTAAACACATCATCTATATCTTAATCTAACTCGATAGAAATTTTAAACATCCAAGAATAAGGATGACATCCTTGGGCATGTCCTGAGAGAACTCCCTTCAAGTTGACATCAACTTATTGGAGAGACTGTTCTTCATCCTTCATTCAGTCATTTTTATCACCTAGCCCACATATCTCCATCTTGTCTACAAGTATAACATGAAAGTCCTAAATGCTGTCTTTGGAATGGTCTGATCATTTTGTTGGTATATTAACTCTGGTTTTTTTTATATTAACACTTGAGTAGACCACAGACCTTTTCTAATTTGTATATCAGGTGACGATCCCTTAATCTCATTCTCCTGGGATGTGAGGGTGCTGCTATAACTATTTACAGGGGAGCTTTTCTGGGGAAACCTTTGGGGAAGCTATACTCACTTCTATAGCTCCTGAGTCCCAATCATTGTGTTTCTCATGAACAATTTTATATATTGAAATAAAATGCTTATTAAACATGTATAATTAAATGAGAGCAATAAATTTGCATATATGGATATAAATGGTCTATATACATCATACACACACATACATGAATGTACACACTCCCACCCCTACATGCTATCCTTTGACTGTGACCATTGTCACCATTAAAGCCATCTCAAACCCTTAAAGTACTGGAATTTGTTTCCTTCACTTGTGGAAATCCAGTATTGCTCCCATCAATGCTCTCAAAATAAGTAAACTTTTCTTAAACCCTCTTCATAAAATAACGTTGAAAAGAGCTTCCTAAGAACTGTCTCTTCTGCATTGTTCGAGTAATGACAAGAAACATTTCTTTAGCTTCTCTCAAGCTAAGTTTTAATCATCTCTCTTCATGGTAGATTCTCACAAAAAGCCAAAAATACCTCTCCATGGGGAAAAGTGTACGGTACAGATTCTAGCTTTGATGAGCCTGTGCCCCTACCCTACCTGGGCCTCTGGCCCCTCAGGATTTCTTCCTGGTTCCCCGCTGGGGTTGGAAAGCCAAATTCTTCCCTAGGTCCCGCTGACACCCTTGCACTTTCCTCCCCGGCCAGCCGTTGAGCCCTCTCACCTGACCGTAAGCTCTGTTCCAGAAGACTCTGGTGCTGTAGCTGATTTGGAGGTTCTGGGGTTAAGTTCCTCTCGTAGGGCGTCCTGGGGTCTCTGTCTGCCTGATGGTGGGGTTGGACTTTACTTGCAGCCCAGCTTGGCCCCCTTTAATCTATAGCTGGAAAATAATCTCAGCCCATATTTTTGTGGATTTTTCTGCTCCAGGGGTTCTTTTATTGCTGCTTTTGGGGTAATTGTATCAGGAGCTCTGTGCATTTAATGTCTTTCCTCCGTCATCTTGGCTCTGCCCCCCCCCCCCCAGATTCTTTCTAGATCCTCATGGACTGCAGATAAATACACTTATTCCACAGGAAGGAGTGGTTCACATCAAAGTTTCTCACCTGTCATTACCAATTCTTCCAGTGTTCTTTCTGCGTCTTAAAGCTCTAATAACTGTCAGTCCCTGGCTGTCCTTGCACAGACCTAGTTCCCTACCCATCATTGCCTGCTCACTTATCTTCAGCTGCACTGTCCCAAAGTCCTACTCAATTCTACCCACATCTTCCACTCTACTTTCTGCATGGCCCGCTCCTTAGGGAACAAAAATGCTTTCATTTTTTCTTTTTTATTAATAGTATTTTATTTTTTTCCAGTTATATGTAAAGATAATTTTCAGCATTCGTTTTGTTTGTTTTTTGCCAACATTCGTTTTTATAAGATTTTGAGTTCCAAATTTTTCTCCCTTCTCTTCCCTCCCCCGCATCCCCAAGAGAGCAAGCAATCTGATATAGGTTATATATGTACAATCACATTAAACATAAAAATGCTTTCATCTTAAGCCATTTCCTTGATTATTCTTTCCATCTTGTGTTAACTGAGACTTGATTCCCTCTTGATGACACAGAATCCATGGCCACTCTTTTCCAGTACATTCATACATTCCTGTGGCTCAGTGGTCATGGTGGGGGAATTGAAATACTCCCCACGGCCACTCTCTGACTTTCTGCCATCATTGGGTGACTTCTCCTTTGAGATTCGTTCAGTCCATATTTATCCACTTGATCGAGATTCTGATAGTTTCTTTGTGTCCTCTGGGATATTCTTCAGTGAGTTCAGTGCCTGACTCAAAGCCTTTTTTTTCCCTCCAACGCCTATCTTTATCTATTAGACACTTTATTTATTTTTTGGTGAGGCAATTGGGGTTGTGACTTGCCCAGAGTCACACAGCTAGTGTCAAGTCTCTGAGGTCGGATTTGAACTCAGGTCCTTCTGAATCTAGGGCCAATGCTCTATCTGCTGCGCCACCTAGTTGCCCATTATTAGACACTTTCAACGTTAATATCGACGTTCCCTCCAACATCTTAATTTCCCAGTTCCTCAGCTTACTTCCCACAGCCTACTCCCTCCTCCCTAAACTGAGCATAGAGACAATCATATCCTCCAGATAGGAGATGATGAGAGCTTTAGGGAGGTGGTGCCTGTGTGATAGAGAAAAGGGGCAGGATATGAAAAATAAAGTAGAAGTGAGAAGGTTTGACACCTGACACATTATATGGGTTGAGGGTAATGCCAAGGCAAAGGCTCTAAGTGACTAACATTTCCTCACACAGCTATCCTTGTCCTACTACCTCTCCATAGCCCTATACAATCTAAGATCCTTCCTATCTCCTGTTCAGCCTGCTACCTCTCTTAAATGGCAGAGGGCAAAGGGAAATCTAGAACTAAAGTGTCACAGATGGAGATCAGCCCTTACAAGACTGATGAAACCTGAATTTTGCAATCTGCGGGCCCCATGCTTCTCCCTGAACTCCTAAGTTCTTAGGCTTCTGCAGCCCCAGGCAGGATCCATTTCCATTATTCCTTTAGTCTCCTTCCAGTTGGGAAAAACTACACTTCCTAACAGCCCCCTTGCTGGCAAAGAGCTATTGCAGAACAAGTGGACACAGTGCATAACTGACATCTGGAAACTATCGTTTTGTAGAAATCAAAGTTTGTGTTCCTGCTTCAAGGTTCAGTGATGTGAGAATTGCTTGAATGAAGCAAAATAATTACATATAAACATTACAACTTCTTACATCTTTAAAAAACTTTTAACATGCTTTATGTCTGCCTTTGACCATAGCCACTTATTTCACATGATCTGACATGTTCACTAGATTGTGAAACAGTCTTTAATTCTTATTTATGAAACCACACTTTTTATCACATTGGATAATAAGCATACCCTTTATGAACAGTCCATTTATCAAAGTCTAGCCCTGATTATAGAGCACAGATTTTCAATGAAATTTAAATCAGATGACTTTCCAGGTTATTGATATATGCTTTTATCTCATAGAGAAATTTCTTAATCTTTTGTGATGAATAGTGTAAGATCATGATGTAGTATTACATTTCCATTTGGAAATTTCTGTAATCCTGGTAGCTAGATGGTACATAGAGTACCATATTGTACCATAGATGGTACAATAGAGTGCCAGACCTGAAGTCAGGAAAACCAATCTTCTTGAGTTCAAATCTGGCCTCTGATATTTACACTTTTTTTTTTTTTTAGTAGACTTCTCCCTCAAGAAGATTGTCATACGAGGAAGGAATAACAACTCTAGCTACCAGGTCCCTCTGAAGGCTTTTGCTTGTTTTCTGAAGATTAATTAGTCTCTTTTACAGTACCAGGCTGCCAATCTTTCTGAAAGGTGGTGGTTTTCATTTGAAACTGTGCTTTCTTTTGCACTGCAGTGAGATTTATTCTATTTTATTTTGGGCTTGAATGATACTTGAAATGAATGAGTTCCCTATACCAACAGCCACTGCAGTATCACTAATAGTTATAGAATTGTGCTTTTTATGAGCTATAACTTTTGCATATTTAAAATTTTTTTTGAGCTATAACTTTTGAACATTTCTTTGGAGAAATAACTTATTTTTAAAAAATTATTTCTAGTGAGGCAATTGGGGTTAAGTGACTTGCCCAGGGTCACACAGCTAGTAAGTGTTAAGTGTCTGAGGCCGGATTTGAACTCAGGTACTCCTGACTCCAGGGCCGGTGCTCTATCCACTGCGCCACCTAGCTGCCCCCTGGAGAAATAACTTAAAAAGAATCACAGAGGGGTGGCTAGGTGGCACAGTGGATAGAGCCCCAGCCTGGGACCTAAGTTCAAATCCAGCTTCAGACACTTGACACTTAACTAGCTGTGTGATCCTGGGCAAGACACTTAATCCCAATTGCCTCACAAAACAAAACAACAACCCCCCCCCCCTCCAAAACCCACAGAATTTAAAACATGACAAATGAGAGTGATCAAATACATGCATATAGTACAAAAATCCCGCACTCAGCTGATGGAGAACTAAGGTTAAGCTAAATTTGATTTTATCTGCTCAAGATCAGATGTTCTGAGTCAACCTAATGTCATTAGAAGCTAAGTCATTCACAGTTCATCACTGCACAGTATTGGCCAATATGACAGAAAAGGAAAATAATAAATGCTGGAAGTAATATGGAAAAATTGACACACTAATACACTGTTGGTAGAGTTGTGAATTGATCCATTCATTCTAGAGAGCAATTTGGAACTATGCCCAAAGGGCTATACTGTGCATACTCTTTAATCCAGATAGATAGATAATATGAGATGAGATGAGATAAGGTAAGATAAGATATATAAATATCTATAGCTATATAAAAAAGTTTGGGATGGGGAAGAATCTATTTGTATAAAAATATTTATAGCAGCTTTTTTTGTGATGGCAAAGAATTGGAAATTGAGGGAATGCCCAGACGTGGAATATGACATGTGGAATATTACTGTGATATAAGAAATGAACAGGATGGTTTCAGAAAAACCTGTGATGGGGCACCTAGGTGGCTCAGTGGATAAAGCACTGGCTTTGGATTCAGGAGGACCCGAGTTCAAGTCCGGCCTCGGACCCTTGACACTTACTAGCTGTGTGACCCTGGGCAAGTCACTTAACCCTCGTTGCCCTGCAAAAAAAAAAAAAAAGAAAAGAAAAAGAAAAACCTGTGAGATGGTACCTCAGAGTTGTCTTAATTTGCATTTCCTTAATCAATAGGGATTTAAGCATTTTTTTTTCATATGATTGTGGATAGCTTTGATTTCTTCATCTGAAAACTGCCTGTTCATTTCCTTTGACTATCAATTGGGAAAGACTTAAATTTTTATAAATTTTCTCTGTATATTTGAGAAATGCGGCCTTTATCAGATACACTTGCTGTAAATTTTTTTTTTAGCTTTCTGCTTTCCTTCTAATATAGGTTGCATTGGTTTTGTTTGTGCAAATCTTTTTGATTTAATATAATCAAAATTGACAATTTTACATTTCATAATGCTTTCTATGTCTTGTTTGGTCATAAATTCTTCCCTTCTCCATAGATCTGAACAGGTAAACTGTTTCTTGCTCTCCTAATTTGCTTATGGTATCACCCTTTATGTTTAAATCATGTACCCATTTTGATTTTATCTTGGTATATGGTATAAAATGTTGGTCTATACATAGTTTCTGACAAATTGTTTTCCTGTTTTCCCAGCAGTTTTGGGGGGTCTTTGGGTTTATAAAATACTAGATTACTATGATCATTTGCTACTGAGTCTTGCGTACCTAAATCTATTCCACTGATCTACTGCTCTATTTCTTAGACAGTACCCAATAGATTTGATGATTATTGCATTATAATACAGTTTGAGACCTGGTCTGGCTAGGCCACCTTCCTTCGTATTTTTCATTGATTCCCTTGATATTCTTGACCTTTTGTTCTTCCAGACGAATTTTGTTATGATTTTTTTAGCCCTATAAAATATTTTTTGGGTAGTTTGGTATGGCACTGAATAAGTAAATTAATTTAACTTGAATTGTCATCTTGGGTGGGCCTACCCATGAGCAATGAATATTTTTCTAATTGTTTAGATTTGACTTTATTTGTGTCAAAAGTGTTTCATAATTGTGTTTATATAGTTCCTGGGTTTGTCTTGGCAGGTAACTCCCAAGTGTTTTATATTGTCTATGGTTATTTTCAGTGGACATTCTCTTCCTGTCCCTTGCTGCTTGGACTTTGTTGCTATTATATAGAAATGCTGATGATTTCTGTGGTTCTATTATATCCTGCAACTTTGCTAAGGTTAATTGTTTCAGCTGGTTTTTTTGGTTGATTCTCTAGGATTCTCTAAGTATTCCATCATATAATCTGCGTAGTGTTAGTTTTGTTTCCTCATTGCCTATTCAAATTCCTTCAATTTCTTTTTCTTCTCTTATTGCTATAGCTAATATTTGTAGTACAATATTGAACAGTGGTAATAATGGTCATTCTTGCTTCTTGAATCCTGATCTTACTGTGAAGGGTTTTAGCTTATCCCCATTACAGATAATGCTTACTGATTTTTTTAGACAGATACTATTTATCATTTTTAGGAAAGCTCCATCTGTTCCTTTTCTCACTGGTGTTTTTATTAGTAGTGTATTTTGTCAAAGGCTTTTTCTGCATCTATTGAGATAACTATATGATTACTGTTGATTTTGTTATTGATATGGTCAATTATTCTGACAGTTTTCCTAGTACTGAACCAGCCCTGCATTCCTGGTATAAATCCCATTTGGTCATGGTGTATGATCCTTGTGATTTATTGCTGTAATTTCACTAGTATTTTACCTAAAATTTTTGCACCAATATTCATTAGAGAAATTGTTTTCTCTGTTTTAGCTCTTCCTAGTTTAGGTATCTGCACTATATTTGTGTCATAATAGGAATTTGGCAGGACTCCTTCTTTGGCTATTTTCCCAAATAGCTTCTATAGTATTGGAATTAATTTTTCTTTAAATGTTTGGTAGAATTCACTTGTGAATCTTTGTGGCTCTGGGGATTTTTTTTCTTTAGGGGTACATTGATGACTTTTTCTATTTCTTTTTCTAAAATGGGGATATTTAAGTGTTCTATTTCTTATGTTAATCTGGAAATTTTATACTTTTGTAAATATCCATTTCACTTTGGTTTTCAGATTTTTTGGCATACAATTAGGCAAAGTAACTCCTAATTATTGTTCTTATTTCCTCTTCACTGGTGATGAATTCACCCTTTTAATTTTTGATACTGGTCATTTGGTTTTCTTCTTTCTTTTTAAAAATCACATTAAACAATGGTTTATCTCTTTCATTGTCCTCCCTCCCCCATAAAACCAGCTCTTAGTTTTATTTATTAGTTCACTGGTTTTCTTACTTTCAGTTTTATTAATCTCTCCTTTGATTTTCAGGATTTCCAATTTGGTGTTTAATTGGGGATTTTTAATTTGTGCTTTTTCTGTCTTTTCTAGTTGTATGCCCAATTCATTGATCTGCTCTTTCTCTATTTTAATGATGCAAGCATCTAGAGATATGAAATTTCCCCTAAGTACTACTTTGGCTGCATCTCATAAATTATGGTATGCTGTCTCATTGTTGTCATTGTCATTCTCTTTGATGAAATTATTGATTGTGTGATTTGTTGCTTGACCCACATACTCTTTAGGATTAGATTATTTCATTTTCAATTAATTTTAATTTATCTTTTTATGACCTTGTATTAAATCTAATTTTTTGCATCATCATCTGAAAAGGATGCATTTAATATTTTTGCTATTCTCCATTTGATTGTCGAGGTTTTATGCCCTAATAGGTGGTTAATTTTTGTGTAGGTGCCATGTGCCACTGAGAAAAGGGTATATTCCTTTCTATCCCCATTCAATTTTCTTCAGAGGTCTAGCATATCTAACTTATCTAAAATTCTGTTCACCTCCTTAATTTCTTTCTTGTTTATTTTTGTGGTTATATTTAACTAGTTCTGAGAGGGGAAAGTTGAGCCCCCTCTCCACCCCTCTTCTCCCCCCCACCAAGTATAATTTTACTGTCTATTTCCTTCTGTAATTCATTTAACCTATTCTTTGGAAATTTGGATGCTGTTCCATTTTGTTCATATGTTTAGTATTGATATTACTTCGTTGTCTATAGTATCTTTTAGCAACATGTAGTTTCCTTCTTTGTTTCTTTAAATCAGATCTAGTTTTGCTTTTGCTTCATCTGATATCATGATTGTTATCCCTGTTCTTTTTCTTTTTTTTAAAACTTCAGCTAGGGGCAGCTAGGTGGCACAGTGGATAGAGCAACGGCCCTGGATTCAGGAGTACGTGAGTTCAAATCCGGCCTCAGACACTTAACACTTACTAGCTGTGTGACCCTGGGAAAGTCACTTAACCCCAATTGCCCTGCAAAAAAAAGCAAAAAACCCCCCCCCAAAACCCCAAAAAAAACCCAAACAAAACTTCAGCTAAAGCATAATTTATTCTGTTCCAGCCTATCACTTTTACTCTGTGAGTATGTCTCTCCTTTAAATGTGTTTCTTGTGTATAGAATATTGTAGGATTCTGGTTTTTTCTTCCTTCCTCCCTCCCTCCCTCTCTCCCTCCCTTCCTTCTTCCCTCCCTTCCTTCCTTCCTTCCTTCCTTCCTTCCTTCCTTCCTTCCTTCCTTCCTTCCTTCCTTCCTTCCTTCCTTCCTTCCTTCCTACCTTCCTTCCTTCCTTCCTTCCTTCCTTCCTTCCTTCCTTCCTTCCTTCCTTTTATTTGGCAGTGAGGGTTAAGTGACTTGCCCAGGGTCACACAGCTAGTAAGTGTCAAGTGTCTGAGGCCAGATTTGAACTCAGGTCTTCCTGAATCCAGGGACGCTGCTTTATCTACTGTGCCACCTAGCTGCTCCAGGATTCTGGTTTTTAATCCATTTTCATTTAAAGGGTGAGTTCATCCTATTTATATTCACAATTATGATTACTAATTGTGTATTTCTTTCTATCCTATTTTTTCCCTGTTTATGCTTCTCTCTCTCTCTCTCTCTCTCTCTCTCTCTCTCTCTCTCTCTCTCTCTCTCTCTCTCTCTCTCTCCCCCCCCTCCCTCCCTCCTTCCCCTTTCACCCTGTCCCTCCTTATCAGGGTTTTCCTTCAGATTACCACCTCCCTCAACTTGCCCTACCTTCTATCAGGCTTTCCCCTTTTGGTCTCCTTCCCCTTCTATTTCCTTACTGGGTAAGATATATTTCAAAAGCCAGCTGAGTGTGTACATTATTCCCTCTTTGAGCCACATCTGATGAGAATAAGGTTCAAGCAATGTTCAACCCTCCTTCTCTCCTTCCAATGTAATAGGTCTTTCACACCTCTTCTTGTGATAAAATTTGCCCCATTCAACTTGTTCCTTCCCTCTTCTTCCAATGCAATACCTTTTCTCACTCCTTAATTTTTTTACATCATTCAATCGAAGCCAACTTATACTTGCACCATCTCTTTTTTTGGGGGGGGGGGGGGCAGGGCAATGAAGGTTAAGTGACTTGCCCAGGGTCACACAGCTAATAAATGTCAAGTGTCTTGAGGCCGTATTTGAACTCAGGTCCTCCTGAATCCAGGGCCAGTGCTTTATCCACTGTGCCACCTAGCTGCCCCATGCACCCTCTCTTTATGAATACTCCTTCTAACTGCCTTAATAGAGATAGTTGTTGTTTTTTGTTTATAAAAAACATTTTTATTTAAAGTTCCAAATTCTATCCCTCAGCCAAGATGGCAGAGAGAAGCCAGGAAATTGCCAGAGCTCTCCCAAGTTTCCCTCAGAAACCACATTAAATTAAGCCTCTAAACAGATTCTAGAGCTACAGAATCTACAAAAAGACAGAAAGAAACAATCTTCCACCTTGAGATAATTTAGAATACTTCAGAAAAGGTCTATCTTACTTAGGTAAAAAGGGAGCGCAGTACAGCTCAGAGCAGCATGGAGGGTGTCTGGGCAAGTCAGCAGGAGTCTCTTGGCCACAGCATAGATCCGCAGCTGAGGCCCCTTGGTCCTGGCTCAGCAGTCCAGTAGTGCAGCAGGTCAGTGAGACTCCACATCCAGGCTAAGAGAGCAAACTGCCAGTGAGAGAACTACCCCCTGTACAGACGTGATTAGGCTAAGCCATCCCAGCTCATAGAGAAAGCCCAGAGTGGTGAAGAATCTGCAAGCCCCAGAGGTCTTAGAGCAGAAAGCCAGTGTGATCAGGCTTCTTTATTATTATTATTATTATTATTTTTTTTAGTGAGGCAATTGGGGTTAAGTGACTTGACCAGGGTCACACAGCTAGTAAGTGTTAAGTGTCTGAGGCCGGATTTGAACTCAGGACCTCCTGATTCCAGGGCCAATACTCTATCTACTACCCCACCTAGCTGCCCTGTGATTAGGCTTCTTACCCCAGCACAAGAAGCTTGCTTGCAGCAGTGGCCCCTGCGCTCCAGAGCTAGACTTTAAAAGTCACAATATAGGTTAAAATATGAGTAAGAAACAGAAAAGAACCCTTACCATAGAGAGCTTCTATGGTGACAGGGAAGACTAAAACACAAACTCAGATGAGGACAACACTGTCAAAATGCCTGCATGTAAAGCCCCAAAGGGGAAGAAAAATTGGTCTCAAGACCAAAAAACCTTCCTGGAAGAGCTCAAAAAGGATATTAAAAATCAAGTAAGAGAGGTAGAAAGAAAAAAAAAAAGGAGAAGAAATGAGAGTTATACAAGAAAATTATGAAAAAAGAGCCAAATTCTATCCCTTCTTCCCTCCCTCTCCTATACCCTCCCTGAGGCAGTAAGCAATCAGATATAGGTTATACATGTGCAATTATGTAAATTATTACCATATTAATAATTTTGTACAAGAAAACTTTAATAAAAGAAAATGAAAGAAAGTAAAAAATATCATGCTTCAGTCTGTGTTTAATCAATATCAGTTCTTTGGAGGTAGATAGTATGCTTCATCATTCGTCCTTTGGGATAGTCTTAGATCATTTTATTTTTGACAATAGTTAAGTTTATTCACAATTCTTCATCGAACAATATTGCTGTCACTGTGTACAATGTTCTGGTTCTGCTCACTTCCCTATACGTCACTTTATATAAGTCTTTCCAGGCCTTTCTGAAATCATTCTCTTTGTCATTTCTTTTCTTTTTTTGCAGGGCAATGAGGGTTAAGTGACTTACCCAGGGTCACACAGCTAATGAGTGTCAAGTGTCTGAGGCTGGATTTGAACTCAGGTCCTACTGAATCCAGGGCTGGTGCTTTATCCACCGTGCCACCTAACTGCCTCCATGTTTGTCATTTCTTAATAGATAATGATATTCCATTACAATCATATACCACAGTTTGTTCATCCATTCCCCAATTGATGGGAATTCCTTTGATCTCCAATTCTTAGGCACCACAAAAAGAGCTGCTATAAATATTATTGTACAAATAGATCTTTTTCTCTTTTTGGGGATGTCTTTGGGATATAAACCTAGCAGTGGTATTTATTGTTGGATCAAAGTGTACACATAGTTTTATAGCCCTTTGGGCATAGTTCCAAACTGCTCTCCAGAATTGTTGGATCGATTCATAACCACCAACAGTGGATTAGCATCCCAGTTTTCCCACATCCCCTCCAACATCCAACATTTTCCTTTTTTTGGTTATATTTGTCACTCTGATAGGTGTGATGTGGTAGCTCAGAGTTGTTTTAATTTGCATTTTTCTGACCAATAATGATTTAGAGTATTTTTTTCATATTACTATAGATAGCTTTAATTTCTTTGTCTAAAAACTGTATGTTCATATCTTTTGACCATTTATCGATTGGGGAATGACTTGCATTTTCATAAATTTGATTCTGTTCTCTATTTTTTGAAAAATGAAGCCTTTATCAGTGATACTTGTAAAAATTCTTTCCAAGTATTCTGCTTTCCTTATAATTTTGGTTACACTGGTTTTATTTGTGCAAAAGCTTTTTAATTTTATATGATCAAAATTACCTACTTTACATGTTGTCTCCTTTGGTCCTAAATTCTCCCTTGTCCATAAATCTGATAGATAAACTATTCCATGCTATCTTTTTTTTGTTTGTTTGTTTGTTTTGTTTTTGCAGGGCAATGAGGGTTAAGTGACTTGCCCAGGGTCACACAGCTAGTTAAGTGTCAAGTGTCTGAGGCTGGATTTGAACTCAGGTTCTCCTGAATCCAAGGCCAGTGCTTTATCCACTGTGCCACCTAGCTCTCCCTATTCCATGCTATCTTAATTACTTATGGTTTCATCCTACAGTTCTTTTTTTCCCCCTATTTATTTATTTATTTATTTATTTATTTATTTATTTATTTTTGTGGGGAAATGGGGGTTAAGTGGCTTGCCCAGGGTCACACAGCTAGTAAGTGTCAAGTGTCTGAGGCTGGATTTGAACTCAGGTCCTTCTGAATCCAGGGCTGGTGCTTTATCCACTGAGCCACCTAGCTGCCCCCTTATCCTACAGTTATTAAGAGTTACAAATATCTTTCTGTACAGGTATGTAAACAGTTTTATTGAATAGCATTTTTTCTTTCCTGTTTACCTTTTTATACCTTTTTTTTACATGTATAGTCATGCAAAACATTTCCATATTAGTCAGGTTGTAAAAGAAAACAGACAAAAAAAACCTTAAGAAAAATAAACTAAAAAAAATATGCTTCAATCTGTATTCAGACACCATCAGTTCTTTCTCTGGAGATGGATCCCATTTTTCATCATAAGTCCTTCACAGTTATCTTGGATCATTGTATTGCTGAGAATAGCTAAGTTATTCATAGCTCATCATTTTACAATATTGCTGTTACTTTGTATATAGTACATCTCACTTTGCATCAGCTTATGTAAGTCTAAGTTTTTCTGAGAGCATCCTGCTCATCATTTCTTATAGCACAATAGTGTTCCATCATAATATCCCGCAATTTGTTCAGCTGTTCCTCAATTAATGAGCATCTCTTCAATTTTGAATTCTTTGCACCAGAAAATGGCTGTTATAAATATGTTTTGTACATATAGGTGCTTTAACTTCTTTTTTTTTTTTTTGGTGGGGCAATGAGAGGTAAGTGACTTGCCCAGGGTCACACAGCTAGTAAGTGTCAAGTGTCTGAGGCTGGATTTGAACTCAGGTCCTCCTGAATCCAGAGCCAGTGCTTTATCCATTGTGTCACCTAGCTGCCCCCTGTTTTCTTTTTTTAAATCTTTTTTTAGATACTGCTCTAGTAGTGGTATTACTAGGTCAAAGACTATGCATGGTTTTATAGCCCTTTGGCCATAGTTCCAAATTGCTCTACAGAATGTTTGAATAAGTTTACAACTTCACCAACAGTGCATTAATATCTCATTTTCCCTATATCCCCTACAACATGTCATTTTCCTTTGCTGTTTTATTACCCATTAGGTATGAGGTAGTACCTCAGAATTGTTTTGACTTTCATCTTTCTAACCAATAGTGAGTTAGAGCATTTTTTTATATGGCTATAGATAGATTTGATTTTTTCATCAGAAAACTTCATATGTTTTGATCATTTATCAGTTGGGTAATGGCTCTTATTTTAATAACTTTGACTTGGTTCTCTGTGTTTGAGAAATGAGGCCTTTATCAGACAAACTTGCTTCAAAATTTTTTCATAGTTACTATTGCTAACTGAATGTTCCTCCATCCTATTCTCTCCCTATACCATTTACTCTATTCTCTATCTCCTTTCATGCTTTCCCTCTTCAAAGGTGTTTTGCTCCTGACTGCTGCCTCCCCCAGTCTGCCCTGCCTTCTATCACCTCCCCCACTTATCCCCTTCCCCTTCTACTTTCCTGCAGGGTAAGATAGATTACTATACCCAATTGAGTTTGTATGTCATTCCCTCTTTGAGCTAACTGATGAAAGTAAGGTTCACTCACTACCCAGCATCTCCCCCATCTTCCCCTCTACTGTATAAGCTTTTTCTTGCTTCTTTTATGTGAGATACTTTACTCCATTCCACCTCCCCCTTTTCCTTTCTTCCAGTGCATTCCTCTCTCACACCTTAATTTAAAAAAAAATTAATTTATTATTTATTTTTTGTGGGGCAATGAGAGTCAAGCGACTTGCCCAGGGTCACACAGCTAGTAAGTGTCAAGTGTCTGAGGTCAGATTTGACTTCAGATTCTCCTGAATCCAGGGATAGTGCTTTATCCACTGTGCCACCTAGCTGTCCCCTTAATTTAATTTAATTTAATTTTTTTTTGCTTTGAATAGAATTTTATTTTCCAAAATATATGTAAAAACAAATTTTAACATCAGTTTTTTAAAACTTTGTGTTCCAACTTCTCTTCCTCCCTCCATTCCCAACCCCCCACCCACAAGAACTCAAGAAATTAAAGATAAGTGATACATGAGTAGTCATGGAAAAATTCCCATATTAGCTAGTTGTGAGAGAAAACAGTCAAAAACCTCCCAAACTTCAGATTAAGGAATTGTCAAAGAGGAGAAGAAAAAAAAATTAAAAATGTGTTTCCATCTGTTTTCAGACACTATCAGTTCTTTCTCTGTAGATGGGCCGCAATCTTCATAAGTCCTTCAGGGTTATATTGGATCATTTCCTTGCTGAAAATAACCACATGCTTCCCAGTAGATCATCCCCCACTATTGCTGTTATTTTGTATCCAGTACATTTCACTCTGCTTCTGTTCATGTAGGTCTTTCCAGGTTTTTCTGATAGTGTCCTATTCATCATAACCTGTATAAAGTACCTCAAGCTTGACAGAGTTTTCTTCATGATAGCCCAGCAAAGTAGGTACCATATGTTTTGCCATTATAATCAATCATCATAACTCCATCCCACTCCCTTCCCATGACATTTACATTCCTACATGGGAAGATAATACTTTGAACTCATAAGAACTATCTCAGTAAGGAATTCACAGAAGACACAGGTCTGAACTGAATATGAAGGGATGATATATGTAAAGCATTTATGTTTTGTTCTTTGTGGGGCAGACAGGGTGGGGTGTCTTATGTCTGGGGCCTGGATTTGGGCTTGGGGCCTCCTGGGTCCAGGGCTGGTGCTTTGTCCTTAGTGTCATCTAACTAACCCATGATGACATCTTTAAAATAGGGTTGAGGTGTAGGAGGAATAGACTGGGGGAGGGAGAAGGGGAGAGATGGTTTGGGGAGAGGTAGTTCACATGAAGGAAACAAGAAAAAAGCTTATGGAGGGGAGGAGAAGAGGGGGAAGGAGTTGGGGAGTGAATGAACCTTAAAATCATCAGAATTGGCTCAAAGAAGGACTAACACATATACTCAAGTAGGTATAGTAATATATTTTTGCCCTGAGGGAGGGGAGGGATATATAAGGGTGGGGAGGGGGGGAAGAAGGGAAGGAGGGAAGGGCAGATTGGGGGAGAGAGCAGTAAAAAGCAAAACACTTTCAAGGAGGATGAAGATGTTCTGCATTACTGCACAAGTATGATATATTGAATTGCTTGATCTCATAGGGAGGGTTGAGGAGGGAGGGAGGAAGAAAAATTTAGAACACAGAATTAGCTCAGGGACCTTGATCTCATTGGAGTGGGCTCATGGAGGGAATAGCATTCATACCCAATTGGGAGGAGTAATCTATTTAACCCTGCAGGAAAGTAGGAGGGGAGGAGGATAAGGAAGGAAGGGTGAAAAAAGGGAGTGCAGAGCAGGGGAGAGGATAGTCAGAAATAAAAAAATTTTTTTTTTTTTTTTTTTTTTTACGGGGCAATGGGGTTAAGTGACTTGCCCAGGGTCACACGGCTAGTAAGTGTCAAGTGTCTGAGGCTGGATTTGAACTCAGGAACTCCTGAATCCAGGGCCATTGCTTTATCCACTGCGCCACCTAGCCGCCCAGAAATAAAACACTTTTGAGGAGGAATAGGTAAAAAGAAGATAGAGTAAATTTTATTTTTTAAAAATATCATTCCTTCCTATTCAACTCATACTTGTGTCTTCTGTCTAAATATAATCCATCCAGCTACCCATCTGTGGGCTGAGTTCCAGAAACAGTTGCTGCCACTGCTGATTCAGAGGCTCCTAAGGCCTGCTCCTGGTTTGCTTGGGCTGGGGCTTGGTCGGCCCTGGCACAAGTCTGTATTGGACTGTGCTCTATTCTCACCCTGGTACAACAGACCTTTCTTGCCAACTTCAGTTGTCTTCAGTTGAAAAAACATTTCACCCTCTCTTTTTGTGGGTTCTGCTGCTCCAGGAATTGTCTTATGGCATTATTTGAAGGTATTTGGAGGGATTTTGGGGAGAGCTCAGCCAAGTCACTGCCTTTCCTCTGCCATCTTGGCTTCACCCTCTGTCCTTTTCTTGAATCTTGTATCTGAAAACTGAAATTTCTGTTTATCTCTGATCTTTTCATCAGGAAAGTTTGAAAGTCCCACTTGTCATTGAATGTTCACGCCCCCCTCCCCACCAATAGATTATGCTCAATTTTAATGGGTAGTTGATTCTTGCTTGTAGTCCTAGCTCCTTTGCCTTCTGAAATATCATATCAAGTCCTCTAATACTTTAATGTAGAAGCTGCTAAATCCTGTGTAATCCTGCCTGTGACTCCTTGATATTTGGATTGTTTCTTTCTGGTGTTTATAATATTTTCTCCTTGACCTGAGAGTTCTGTAATTTGGCTGTAATGTTCCTGAGACTTTTCATTTTGGGATATCTTTTAGGAGGTAATTGGTGTATTCTTTCTTTCTTTTTTTTTTTTTTAAGTGAGGCAATTGGGGTTAAGTGACTTGCCCAGGGTCACACAGCTAGTAAGTGTCAAGTGTCTGAGGCCGGATTTGAACTCAGGTACTCCTGACTCCAGGGCCGGTGCTCTATCCACTGTGTCACCTAGCTGCCCCTTTCTTTCTTTTTTTAAAGAACATTATTATATTTGAATGCATCTCCAAATCAGCTACACAAGAAAATATTGCATTTATCTATTAATTCTGGCATTCTATCCTGGTTATAATACAGAAGCTAACATGGAGTAGTTATTACTTTTGATTTTTTCCCCATATAAATATTTTATTATTTTCCAGTTACATTTAGAGATAATTTTCAACATTTGTTTTTAACTTTTTTTTTTTCAGTGAGGCAATTGGCGTTAAGTGATTTGCCCAGGATCACACAGCTAGTGTTAAGTGTCTGAGGCCAGATTTGAACTCAAGTACTCCTGACTCCAGGGCCGGTGCTCTATCTACTGTGCCACCTAGCTGCCCCCTTTTTTAAACTTTTTTTTTTCAACATTTGTTTTTATAAGATTTCCAGTTTCAAATTTTTCTCCATCCCCCCTCCCTCCCCTCTCCCCAAGACAGCAAGTAATCTGATATAGGTTATATATGTACAATAACATCAAACATATTTCTGCATTAGTAATGAGGGAAGAATCAGAGCAAAAAGGAAAAACCTCAAAAAAGAAAAACAACAAAAGCAATAGAAATAGTATGGTTCAATCTTCATCCAGACTCAACAGTTCTTTTTTTTTTTTCTGGATTTGGAGAACATTTTCCATCATGAGTCCTTTGGAACTATCTTGGACCATTGTATTGCTGAGAAGAATCAAGTCTATCACAGTTGATCAACACACAATGTTGTTGATACTGTGTACAATGTTCTCCTGGTTCTGCTCGTCTCACTTATCATCAGTTCATGCAAGTCCTTCCAGGTTTCTCTGAAATCTGCCTGCTCATCATTTCTTACAGCACAACAGCAATCCGTCACATTGGTATACTGCGACTTATCCAGCCATTCCCCAATTGATGGGAAACCCCACAATTTCCAATTCCTTTCCACCAGAAAAAGGGCAGCTATAAATATTTTTGTACATGTGTGTCCTTTGCTCTTCTCTATGATCTCCCTGGGAAAAAGACCTAATAGTGGTATTCCTGGGTCAAAGGGCATGCAAAGCTTTATAGCCCTTTGGGCATAGTTCCAAACTGCTCTCCAGAATGGTTGGATCAGTTCACAGCTCCACCAACAATGCATTAGTGTTGCAATTTTCCCACAGCTTCTCCAACATTTATTATTTTCCTTTTTTGTAATATTAGCCAATCTGATAGGTGTCAGGTGGTACCTCAGAGTTGTTTTAATTTGCATCTCTCAAATCAATAGTGATTTAGAGGATTTTTTCATATGACAATAGGTAGCTTTGATTTCTTCATCAGAAAACTGCCTCTTCATATCCTTTTTTTTTTTTTTTTTTTTTTGCAGGGCAATGGGGGTTAAGTGACTTGCCCAGGGTCACACAACTAGTAAGTGTCTGAGGCTGGGTTTGAACTCAGGTCCCCCAGAATCCAAGGCTGGTGCCTTATCTACTGTGCCACCTAGCTGCCCCTCTTCATATCCTTTGGCCATTTCTCAATTGGGGAATGACTTGGATTCTTATAAATTTGATTTAGTTCTTGATATATTTTAGAAATGAGGCCTTTATCAGAAGTACTGGCTATAAAAATGGTTTCCCAGTTTTCTGTCTCCCTTCTAATTTTGGATGCATTTCTTCTGTTTATACAAAACCTTTTTAATTTAATGTAATCAAAATCATCCATTTTGCATAATATTCTCTATCTTTTGTTTGGTCATAAACTGTTCTCCTTTCCAAAGATCTGAGAGGTAAAGTATTCCTTCTCCTAGTTTATCTATTGTATCACCTTTTATGTCTAAATCATGTACCCATTTTGACCTTATTTTAGTATAAGGTGTAAGATGTTGGTCTATGCCTAGTTTCTGCCATACTCTCCTCCAGTTTTTCCAGCAGTTTTTGTCAAATACTGAATTCCTATCCCAGAAGCTGGAGTCTTTGGGTTTATCAAACAGCACATTATTAAAGTCATTTACTACTGTCCCTCCTGTGCCTAACCTATTCCATTGATTCTCCATTCTATTCCTTAGCCAGTAACAAATAGTTTTAATGACTGCTGCTTTATAGTAAAGCTTCAGATTTGGTACAGCTAGCCCACCTTCCTGCACATTATTTTTTTCATTATTTCTCTTGATATTCTTGACTTTTTGTTTTTCCAGATGAATTTTGTTATTATTTTTTTCTAGCTCTATAAAATAATTTTTAGGTAGTCTGATTGGTATGGCACTGAATAAGTAAATTAATTTAGGTAGAATTGTCTTTTTTTTTTTTTTTTGCGGGGCATTGGGGGGAAAGTGACTTGCCCAGGGTCACACAGCTAGTAAGTGTCAAATGTCTGAGGCCGGATTTGAACTCAGGTACTCCTGAATTCAGGGCCAGTGCTTTATCCACTGCACCACCTAGCTGCCCAGAATTGTCATTTTTATATTAGCTTGGCCTATCCATGAGCAATTGATATTTTTCCAATTATTTAGATCTGATTTGATTTGTGTGAAAAGTGTTTTGTAATTGTGTTCATAGAGTTCCTGGATTTGTCTTGGCAAGTGGACTCCCACGTATTTTATATTGTCTATTGTGACTTTAAATGGAATTTCTCTTTCTATCTCTTGCTTCTGGACTTTGTTGGTCATGTATAGAAATGCTGATGATTTATGTGGATTTATTTTATATCCTGCTACTTTGCTAAAGTTGTTAATTGTTTCAAGTAATTTTTGAGTTGATTCTCTAGGATTCTCTAAGTATACCATCATATCATCTGCAAAGAGTGATAATTTTGTTTCCTCCTTGCCTATTCTGATTCCTTTAATTCTTTTTTCTTCTCTGATTGCTAAAGCTAACATTTCTAGTACAATATTAAATAATAGGGGTGATAATGGACATCCCTGTTTCACCCCTGATCTTATTGGGAAGGTCTCTAACTTATCTCCATTATATATAATGCTTGTTGATGGTTTTGGGTAGATACTGCTTATTATTTTAAGGAAAGCACCACCTATTCCTAAGCTCTCTAGTGTTTTTGTTTTTTTTTTTTTGGAATGGGTGCTGTATTTTGTCAAAAGCTTTCTCTGCATCTATTGAGATAATCATATGATTTTGGTTAGTTTTCTTATTGATGTGGTTGATTATGTTAATAGTTTTCCTAATGTTGAATGAGCCCTGCATACCTGGTCATAGTGTATTATGCTGGTGATCACTTGCCGTAATCTCCTTGCTAATATCTTATTTAAGATTTTTCCATCAATATTCATTAGGGAAATTGGTTTATAATTTTCTTTCTCTGTTTTTGCTCTGCCTGGTTTTGGTATCAACACCATATTTGTGTCATAAAAGGAATTTGGAAGAATTCCTTCTTCATGTATTTTTCTAAATAATTTGAATAATATTGGAATTAATTGTTCTTTAAATGTTTGGTAGAATTCACTTGAAAACCCATCTGGCCCTGGAGAATTTTTCTTAGGGAGTTCATTAATGGCATGTTCAATTTCTTTTTCTGATATGGCCTTATTTAAGGATTTTATTTCCTCTTCAGTTAATCTGGGCAGTTTTCATTTTTGTAAATATTTATCCATTTCATTTAGATTGTCAAATTTATTGGCATACAGTTGGGCAAAATAGTTCCTAATTATTGCTTTAATTTCCACTTCATTGGTGGTGAAATCACCCCCTTTCATTTTTGATATTGGTAATTTGTTTTTCTTCTTTCTTTTTTTAAATCAAATTAACCAATGTTTTATCTATTTTATTGTTTTTTTTTTTCATAAAACCAGCTCTTAGTTTTATTGATTAATTCTATAGTTTTCTTGCTTTCAATTTTATTAATTTCTCCTTTACTTTTCAGAATTTCTAATTTAGTATCTAATTGGGGATTTTTAATTTTTCCTTTTTCTAGTTTTTTAAGTTGCATGCCCAATTCGTCGACCTCCTCTTTCTCTTTTATATTTAGAGATATAAAATTTCCCTTAAGCACGACTTTGCCTGCATCCCATAGATTTTGGTATGTTGTCTCATTATTGTCATTGTCTTGGATGAAGTTATTGATTGTTTCTATAATTTGTTGTTTGACTCACTCATAATATATTCTGCTCCAGCCTTTTACCTTTACTCACTGTGTATCTCTCTGCTTCAGATGTGTTTCTTGTAAACAGCATATTGTAGGATTCTGGTTTTTAATCCATTCTGCTATTCACTTCCGTTTTATGGCAGAGTTCATCCCATTCACATTCACAGTTATTATTACTAACTGTCTATTCCCCTCCATTCATTTACCCCCTTTGTGCTTTCCCCCCCTTCTTTCACCCAATTCTTCCTCACCAACATTTTGCTTCTTACCCCTGCCTCCCCCAATGTGCCCTCCCTTTTATCAGCCCCCCTCCCTTTTCCTTACCCTTTTCTCCCTTGCTTCTGCCCTCCCTTCTATTAGTCCTCCCTTTCCCCTTTCCCTTTCACTTCCATAAAGAATATGATAAGTTTCTTTATCCAAATGAACATATATGTTATTCCCTCTTTGAATCAAATCTAGTGAGAGTAAGGTTGAAAAATGTTCACCTCACCCTTATTTCCCTCTATTGTAATAGGTTTTGTGCACCTCTTCATATGATGTAATTCACCCCATTCCATCTCCCCTTTCCTCTTCTCCCCACAAACTACTCTTTAACCCCTTAATTTTCTTTATATCATCACATCAAAGACAATTTATATTTATACCCTCTATGTATAATCCTTCTGTCTGCCCCAATCTATATCTATATCTATATCTATATCTATATCTATATCTATATCTATATCTATATCTATATCTATATCTATATCTATATCTATATCTATATCTATATCTATCTATCTATCTATCTATCTATCTATCTATCTATCTATCTATCTATCTATCTATATACAGTTCTCAAGAGTTATAGGTATTATTTTCCCATGGAGGAATGTAATCAATTTAACCTTATTGAATAATTCCCCCCCCCCATTTACCTTTTAAAACTTCTCTTGAGTTTTGTATGTTAAGATCGAATTTTCTATTCAGGTCTGGTCTTTTCATCAGGAAACCTTGAAAATCCCCGATTTCATTGAATGCCCATCTTTTCCCCCGAAAGAGAACACTCAGTTTTGCTGGGTAATAGATTCTTGGCTGCAATCCGAGTTCCTTTGCCTTTTGTTTTTTTGCAGGCATTGGGGGTTAAGTGACTTGCCCAGGGTCACACAGCTAGTAAGTGTCAAGTGTCTGAGGCCGGATTTGAACTCAGGTACTCTTGAATTCAGGGCCAGTGCTTTAACCACTGCGCCATCTAGCTGCCCCGTTCCTTTGCCTTTTGGAATATCATATTCCAAGCCTTGTGATCCTTTAATGTTGAAGCTGCCAGGTCCTGAGCAATCCTGATTGTGGCTCCATGATATTTAAATCGCTTCTTTCTGGCTGCTTGGAGTATTTTCTCCTTCACCTGATAATTCTGGAATTTGACTACACTATTCCTTGGAGTTTTCCTTTTGGGGTCTCTTTCAGTAGGTGATTGGTGGATTCTTTCAATGATGATTTTATCCTTTGATTCTATAACATCAGGGCAGTTCTCCTTGATAATTTCCTAGAATATGGTGTCTAGACTCTTTTTCTGATCATGGCTTTCAAGCAGTCTAGTGATTCTCAAATTGTCTCTCCTGGATCTGTTTTCCAGGTCAGTTGTCTTTCCAATGAGGTATCTCACATTTTCTTCTATTTTTTCATTCTTTTAATTTTGTTTGACTGATTCTTGGTGTTTCATGGAGTCCTTAGTTTCCAACTGTCCAATTTTAATTTTTAAGGAATTGTTTTCTTCAGTCAATCTTTGTGCAGATTCCTTTTCCAAGCTGCTGATTCTTTTTTCATAATTTTCTTGTTTTGCTTTCATTTCTCTCCACATTTTTTCTTCTACCTCACTAAATTGATTTTAAAAATCCTTTTTGAGGTCTTCCAAGAAGGCTTTTTGGTCTTGAGACCAATTCATTTTCCCTCTTGAGGCTTCACATGTAGGCAATTTGAGAGTATTGTCCTCATCTGAGTTTGTGTTTGGCTCTTCCCCGTCGACACAGAAGCTCTCAATGCTGAGAGCTCTTTTTGGTTTCTTGCTCATATTGCAGCTTGTTATTATTATTATTTTTTTTAAAGTTGAGGTCCACTCCTCTGGCACCAGGGTCACTGTTTCAAGCTTCTTGTGCTGGGAGATAGGGGCTGTGTCACTGGTTTTCTACTCTGAGGCCTCTATGGCTTGCGGATTTCTCATTGCCCTGGGTTTGCACTCTGTGCTTTCTCTACGCATGTGTTGGGATGGCCAGGCCTGGTTGCACCTGTCCTGTAGGTGGACTCCTAGCTGGTAGCCTGCCCTCTCAGCTGGTGCTGGTGGATCTCACCACTAGCCCGCTGCGCCACTAGCCCACCAAGCCAGGATCAAGGGGCCTCAGTTGCTTCCCACTGACTTGCCCTGACCCCCTCCACGCTGTGCTGCGCTGAGGTGTGCTGCACTGAGGTGTGCTGCTCTCCCCCTCTCCCTGAGTGAGACTGACCTTTTCTGAAATCTTTTAAATGATCTCCATTTGAAAGATTGTGTCCCTCTGTCTTTTGGTAGGTTCTGTAGTTTCAGAATCTGTTTAGAGGCTTGATTTAATGCTTTAAGGGAAATTTGGGAGAGCTCAGGTAGCTTACTGGTTTCTCTCTGCCATCATAGCTCCCCACCCTGGTGTTTTCTTTCAATTGCTATTTTACTCTCTTTTCCTAGGCTATCAGGAAAATTTTCCTTGATAATTTCTTGAAAGTTGCAGTCCAGGCTCTTTTTTTGATCTTGCCTTTCAAGTAGTCAAAAAATCCTTAAGTTATCTCTTCTGAATCTATTTTCCAGGTCAGTTGTTTTTCCAATGAGACATTTTTCATTTTCTTCTCTTTTTTCATTTTTTTTTTGTTGATTTTTGATGGTCCATACAGTCATTAACTTCCTTTTTGCTCAATTCTAACTTTTAAGGAACTATTTCTTCAGTGAGCTATTGTAGCTCCTTTTCCATTTGGCCATTGCTACTTTTGAAGGAGTTGTTTTCTTTGGTACATTTTTGTACATATTTTTCTATTTTTTTGTGCTTCTTTTACCAAGCTGTTGACTCCTTTTTTATGATTCTCTCACACAACGCTTATTCTTTTCCTGATTTTTCTTCTACCTCTCTTATTTGACTTTTAAATTCCCGTTTGGAATTCTTATTTCTCTTTGAGGCTTTGCATGTAGGTGTTTTGCCATTGTTGTCCTCTTCTGAGCTTTCTCTGGTCAGGGCTTTTTTCCCCTTCTGATTTTCTAGCCTATTTGTGACTTTTTAAAGTTGGCCTCTGCTCCTTGGGCATGGGGCCATTGTTACAAGCTTCCTGCCCTGGGGTCTGGCCACTGGCTTGCTGCACTGAGGCCTTTGTGACTGGTGGTGGTTTGCCTGATGTGCAGGGACTGGTGTTCTCACAGCTAACCTGCTGTGCTGCTGACTTGCTGAGTCAGTTGTGGGGCCTCACTTGCTGATCTGTGCTGGGGCTAGGGATATCCTGCTGACTTGCTTGCACTTGATATATGCTAGGCTGTCCTCCCCTTTCTTCCAAGTAAGATAGAACTTTCTGTCCTTTTAAGTTATTTGGGTTGGAAAATTGCTTCACTCTGTTATTCGTGGGTTCTGTCACTCCAGAATTTGTTTTGAGGTATTATTTAAAGTTGTTTTGAGGGGACTTGGGGAGAGTTAAGGCAGCTCCCTGCCTTTTCTCTAACATCTTGGCTCTGCCTTCTAAAAATTGTTTTCTAGTTTTGGTGACATTTTCCAGAAAATATGAACTTTTCTCCTGAAAGTAAATATAGAGAGATAATGATAAATGTAGATTTCACCATAGACAAAATCTCCTGTTCATAATATTGGTACAGTGGAACACATGAATCACTATCTCTTTCTTGATTGGTGTTAAATGGAAATGAGTATTGTAGGATGGGGGGAGTTTGGAGAGGGTGGGAAGGCAAAGGAACCTATACTTGAGCCAGATTGAAGGAATCTGAATCCCATCTCTGTTCTTCAAGCTTGGATGGCACAGTGGATAGAGCTCTGGAGTTAAGAAGACCTGAGTTTAAATACAGCCTCAGACACTTATCAACTGGATGCCTGTGGGCAAGTTCAATTAACCTCTGTCTGCCACAATTTCCTTAGACGTAAAATAGGGATCAAATGAAATATTTATAAAGTACCTAACACAGTGCCTAACGTGGCAGATGGTTAATAAATGCTTGCTCTTTCTTCTCTTTGGGCTACAGGGTCACCTGATTCTACCCTTCGTGCCCTACTTCTTTATCTGAAACATCCCCAGGAATGCCTGTTTCAGCTTGTTGTTGCTAAAAATGAGGATTATTGAGTGTACAAAAGGGTGGACAGCCAAAAACATCTCCCCAGTGATCCATGCCAATTTAGTGTCTGGCAGAAGAGAGCCAAACATGATGATAAAAAAGGCAACCACATACACAGTGAAGAGGAAGAGGAAGGAGAGGATGATTTTGGTGGCCCTCGTGTGAGCCTCAGTGCTTGGATCTCTGGAGCCAGTGCCATTGTTCTGCATCTGTTGGGTGTGTCTTCTCAGGGAGTGGATGATTAGAATATGGGAAATTAAGGACATAATAAAAGGGATGACCATCCAGAGGGCAATAAGGAGATACTTTAAAAAATTAGCACTTTTCTTTTTCCTCATGTCTTCTGTGCAGTTTGCTGTGGGTGTCATTTGTTTGTAAATACAAGAAACACTAAAATCTTTGATGAGTGTCAATGAAATGAAGAAAGAGAAGAGGACAGAGGCCAGCAGAATCCATCGAACCACATGGGAAACTCTGCCCTTGAACCAGAGGAAGACATGGTGGGAGAGATTGGCAATCTTCAGGCAATAGAGGATACTCAGGCAGGTGGCCAGCCAGATACTTACAAAATTAGCAAAAGTCCACATTGTATTAATTATTTGCAATGTTATGCTTGTTTCATCCAAATTGCTGTAGCACAACACAAAAATATCAGCTATGATTATCAAAAGCAAACAAATCCTGGAGATGGCCAGGCTTGTAATGACAAATTCAGACAAGGACATTTTCTTGCTCTTGATCAAGTTGATGCAATTCATTAACCAGATGAAGCCATTACAGCAAATACCCAGAATTAACTCAATTGTCATCACAAACACAAACCCCCTTTGGGTTAAACTAGTCATGTTTCCAGAAGGACTGCCAGCCCTGATTGTGGATCTGCTTATCTAGCTCTCTGCTTTTCCACAGTTTCTCTGACCTGGGACCAGAAGAAGGAGATATTTGCTGCTTCTCTCTGGTAGTAATCTTCTGTTTTCTCCAATGGTTATATTCTTGCCTTGGGAGCATAGGCAGAGCTAAAGAGTTGTCAGGAAACCTTCATGGTTTCCTTCCAGGAAGACCTGTTAGTGTTCTCTAGACCAGTCTTCAAGTGAGTTAGCAATGTGGGATGTTACTTTAAATTAATGGACAGAAGACCAAACAGCTTTTTGCTAAGATGCAAATGGATGCAGGATTCTGTGTCACACTGAGAAAGGAGGGGTGAGAGTCACATGAAGGAAAATGGTTTGTGCCACAAACGGGAGGATCCAGTTCCACATAAATAGTAGGTTTCCTAGTTTCAAACAAGGAAATTGGAAAGGTTGGAGTCACACAGTTGTTTGGATAACTGGCAGCTGAGGACACTGAGGCAGGGAACAAAGTAGGTGCTTAAGTGGTTAGTTACTTAGTCCAAACAGGAGAAAGAATTTCTAGTATGATCAAGTTATGTAAGTTGGGATAGAATATCAGCAAAATCCCATTTACTATATTCTTGAGAAAGTCAGGTTTGTGATCATGAAATCAGACAAAGACACTTGCCTGCTCTTCCCCCAGTTGATACAGTTAAATAGGCCAGTGAAACAATTCGCTGAAAGCCCCAGGATAAACTTAATGCTTATCACAATCACATGGTTGCAGGACAGTCAGCACTACCTCTTCCTAATCTCTCTGCTGATCTATGATCTCTGTTGCTCTGTAACTCTGCTACTCTTTAATTTCCTTGACATCAGTCAAGGAACAGACAGCTATGTGGCACAGAAAGCTGGCTCTGGAGTCAGGATGACTCCCTTTCTTGAATTTAAACCTGGCCTCAGATGCCAACTAGCTGTGTGACCCTGGGCAAGTCACTTAATTCAGTTTCTCCATCTGGAAAATGAACTGGAGAAGGAAATTGCAAAGCATTCCAGTATCTTTGCCAAGAAAATCCTAAATGGTATCATGAAGAGTTGGAAATGGCTGAACAACTACTGTCCAAAGAGTATCCAACCTCCTGGAGTCAGGAGGACCTGAGTTCAAATCCGGCCTCAGACACTTAACACTTACTAGCTGTGTGACCCTGGGCAAGTCACTTAACCCCAATTGCCCCAACAACAACAACAAAAAGATTATCCAACTTCTTTTAGGACCAATCTTGTGTCAGACCTCAGGAAGTTGACCTTAGCTCCTTCAGAGCAGGTTTACTGTTACTCTTTAGCTTAATATCCAAATCTGTCATCCTCTTGGTGATTTGTATTGTAAATTTATTTGATGTATAAAAATCCAAGCAGCTCTTTACTAAGATGCAAATAGGTGTGGGATTCAGTGTCAGAACCAGAAGGGTTAGAGTCACATAGAGGAAAGTTATTAGTGTCCCCAAGAGAAATCAGTTCCATGTAGAGGGTAGATTCCTGTGTCAAGTACAAAGAAGAAAAGGGTCAGGTGAAGAAAAGCAATGCAGTGGCAGGAGGGAGATTGCAAGACAGCCAGGGTTGAGGAGTGGAAGGGTAGAGGAGTGGAAGGGTAGACTGAATCACTCAGAAACATGACTGGTTATTATTACACTGAATAAAAGCACGTGCAGATGGGGATTATCCAGTATTTCAGTGTAAGAAATGCCACTGTTATATAGTGAGGGGTCAGTATCATATTTATAATAACAAATTACAAAATCACTGAATTTGAGAGTTAGAAAAGATCTCAGTAGCAATATAGTCTTTGTTGTTGTTCAGCTGTTTTCACTTGTGTCTGAATCTCTGTGACCCCTTTTGGGGTGTAGGGGCCAAATTTAATATGGGGAGAGCTAATTGGGTAGCTCGCCTTAATGTTGGGGTTCAGAAAATAATGAGGGACCTCTAGGTCCAAAGTTTCCTCTCTTCCAAACTGACTTTTTTAGTTATTTCTCCCAGGCCAATAAGAAAGGAGATTAACAGCCTCTTTTCCATAGACAAATCAGGTTTTATTAATGGGAATAAAATACACAGCAAAGGTGAAATTAATTAAGCCAATGACAAGGGAATAGGGAAAGAGAAAAATGGATAAGCTTCCTGTCTTTAGCAAAGACTGACACAATCCCCAAACTTGCTTCCAGCTCAGCTAATTCAAAGAGCTGTGTTTGTTTTTATTAACTCACCACCTTGGGTCCATAGGAAACAGCTGTGCAGCCTCTCTGCAGTCTGCTCTTGGAAGCTCACCGACCTGCAAGACACATTCCCCTCAGCAAGCATTCCCTTTTCTACTTTTACTCTCCCTCCCCCAAAAGGGAGGTCCTTCAAGCTGGACCCAACTCTGATGAGGTTAAGGTCTTTGAGCTAATTCTGATGAGTGTAAGGCTCATTCACTTGCCCAATCCTCCCCCATCTCTCCCTCACTCCATAAGCCCTTTCCTGCTTCTTTCGTGTGAGATTTTACCCCATTCTGCCTCTCCTATTTCCCCTCCCCCAGTGCATTCTTCTCCCCCTTTAATTTTACCCTAAAGATATCATCATGGGGCAGCTAGGACAAAGTACCTGCCCTGGACCCAGGAAGACCCGAGCCCAAATCCGGCCTCAGACACAAGACAATCACCCACCCTGGGACCCTAGGCATGCCATTCAACCTCAACTGCTCCACAAAAACACCAAAAAAGATAAAAAAAAAAGATTTACAGATATCATCCCTTTGTAATCAATTCCTACCGGTGCCTCCATTTAAATTTATTCCTATCATCTGCCCTAATACTCAGAAAGCTCTTATGATTTATATGTACCATCTTCCCATGTAGGAATGTAAACAGTTTAACCTCTTAACATCTCTCATCATTTCTTTTTCTTGTTTACCTTTTTATGCTTCTCTAGGGTCTTGCATTTGAAAATTAAATTTTCTATTCAGTTCAGGTCTTTTCATTACAAATGCCTGAACATCTTCTTTTTCATTGAAGTCCCATTTTTTCCCCTGAAATATTATACTCAGTTTTTGTGGGTAGATAATTTTTGGTTGTGATCCCACTTCTTTTGCCTTCCAGAATATCATATTAATATATCATATACATATTAATGTAGAAGCTGCTAGATCCTGTGCTATCCTGACCATGGCTCCAAAGTATTTGAATTGTTTCTTTCTGGCTGTTTGCAATATTTTCTCCTGGACCTGGGAGCTCTGGAATTTGTCTATAATATTCCTGGAAGTTTTCCTTTTGGGATCTCTTTCAGGAATGAGGTGATTGGTGGATTCTTTCAATTTCTATTTTACCTTCTGCTTCTAGAATATCAGGGAAATTTTCCCTGACAGTCACTTGGAAGATGATGTCTAAACTCTTATTTTAATCATGGTTTTCAGGTAGTCCACTAATTTTCAAATGATCTCTCCTGGACCTATTTTCCAGGTCAGCATTTTTTCCTTCTTTCTTTCTTTCTTTCTTTCTTTCTTTCTTTCTTTCTTTCTTTCTTTCTTTCTTTCTTTCTTTCTTTCTTTCTTTCTTTCTTTCTTTCTTTTTTGGTGAGGCAATTGGGGTTAAGTGACTTGCCTAGGGTCACACAGCTAGTAAGTATCAAGTGTCTGAGGCCGAATTTGAACTTAGGTCCTCCTGAATCCAGGGCCTGTGCTTTACCCACTGCACCACCTAGCTGCCCCAGCAGTTTTCCAAGAAGATATTTCACATTGCCCTCTATTTTTTTATTTTATTAATTTGGATTTGCTTTATTGTGTCTTAGTTTCCCATAAAGTCACTAGCTTCCATTTGTTCAATCCTAATTCTTAGGTAATTATTTTCTTCAGATAGCTTTTATATCTCCTTGTCCTTTTGGCTTTTCAAGCTGTTGACTTTTTTTCTCATGACTTTCCTGCATCATTCCCATTTCTCTTTCCATTTTTTCCTCTACTTCTCTTACTTTATCTTCAAAGTCCTTTTTGAGTGCCTCTGTGGCCTGAGACCAATTCATATTTTTTTTGGAAGCTTTGGATGTAGGAGCCCTGATGTTGTTATCCTCTTCTGAGGGTGTACCTCAATCTTCCTTGTCACTAAAGAAACTTTCTATGGTTCACAACTTTCTCTGCCTGCTCATCTTGCCCATCTTTTACTTGACTTTTAACTCCTTAAAGTGGGGCCCTGCTTCCAGGCTGCACTGTCCCGAGCTTCAGGGGGTCCCAGGTGGTATGATGTAAAGAGGGGCAGGTTCTTCACTTGCCTGGCATATGCTCTGGTGTGTAAATTACACCAGGCCAACTTGCTAATTAACTAGGCAACAAAATTTTGTTTGCTGTATTTGTTAGCTCTGAGGCACCTGTGCCCCTCCCCAACTTGTGCAGTTGCCACTCAAGATTTCTTTCTGGTTCCCGCTGGGGTATGACAATGGAGTTCCTCCTTAGCTCCTATGGACACCCCTGTTTTCTCCCCCCTGGCCAGCTGTTTGGCCCTCACCAGACTGTGAGCTTAGTTCCAGAAGATGCCAGCACTGCAGCTGATTCGGAGGCTCAGGGGTAAATTTCTCTAGTGTAACCTGCCTGGGGCTGGATCTGTGTTGGCATGACTGTGGGTTTAGTCTCCACTCCCAGCACAGCAGCCCCCTGTTGCCGAACTTCTAAGCTGTCTTTGGCTGGAAAATGGTCTTAGTAAGCCCTTGTGTGGGTTCTGCTGCTCCAGGGGTTGTCTTATGGCTATGTTTGGAATTTTTTGGAGTGATTGTGTCAGGGGCTCTGAGCACTTACTGCCTTTTCTCCGCCATCTTGGCTCTGCCTCCTGAGCTCTCTTTTATAGGTCATAGGGAGAAGCAACTGATTTTTATGTAGTCAATCATTAGTTGGAAGCCTTAGGTTCAGAGGTAGCTAGGTGACTCAGTGGATAGAGTGCTGGACCTGGGGTCAGGAAGACTCATTTTCCTGAGTTCAAATCCAGTCTCAAACACTTTCTAGCTGTGTGATCCTGGGCAAGTCACTTAACCCTGTTTGCCTCAGGTTCCTCATTTGTAAAATGAAATGGCAAACCACTCTAGTAACTTTGCCAAGAAAACCCTAAATGGGGTCATGAAGAATTGGACATGACTGAAAAACAACTGAACTGTAACATTAGCCTCTGAAATCTAATCAGCTTTGCTCTTAGAAACACAGACACATTCCACAAGGAGATTCCCTTCAATTGCATGAAACAATGACCTGGAATATCAGGTTGACTGAGGGAACTCTTCAAGTTGGTTTGGGATCCCTCCCCACCTTACATGTAGGAACAAATCAAATAAGGAAGTGTGGTACAGTGAGAGGTAGAATGAGAATCCAACTTTAGGTTATAAGGTCTGAGCTGGAGTCCTGGCAAAGTCATTTAAACTTTCATTTAAACTCAGTTTCTTCAACTACAAAATGAAAATATTAATACCTGAAATTGTATCTACCTCACTGAGTTGTAAGGAAAATGCTTTGTGAGGTGCTACATGTATATAGCAAAAGCATCATGATATAGTGGATAGAGTTCTTAGAGTCAGGAAGTCCCGAGTTCAAGACACAAAGTAGCTAATGATTCTCAAATCTACTTATCTTGCCTTAATCTCTCTGCAGATCACCTATCTTGAATCTCCAATTGCCTTTCAGACATCTTGAACTCAGGCAGTTAGGTGGCTCAGTGAATAGAGCATCAGCCCTGGAATTAGGAGGATCTGAGTTGTAATCCATCCTCAAGACACTTATTGGCTGTGTGACCCTAGGCAAGCCACAACCTGAATTTCCTGAAGAAAAGGAAAAAAAGAAAATGAGTCAAGAGTCAGAGTTCTAGAACTGGCTGTTTATCTTAAACTCCACATGTTCAAAACAGAACTCATTATCTTTCCCCCTAAAGTCTCCCTACTTCCTAACTTGCCTATTACTGTTGAGAGCAACACCATCCTCTTACTTCCTCAGGCTCTCAACCTAGGTGCTGTTCTCTAAACCATGGCTTCTTAAACTTTTTCCACTCATGAATGTTTTTGCCTGAGAAATTTTTACAGGACCCTATCATGGCATGTGCAGTGCAGTATGTTCATATTAGGTGTTCAGAACCAAGGCTACAGTGACCTCCACATTCAGTCACCTGGCCCCAAATGGGAGCTCAGGCCAGAGTTTAAGAAGCTTTGCCCTAGGCAACTCTCTAAGATGATAAATGGCAGAAAACCCTCAACTTGCATTAATAGAAGGAATTTCTTCAGTTTGAGCTCTTTATCCCAAGGAAATCACAGGTCTGGTCCTTAACTTCATACGAATGTCAGCTAGCTAGTAGTCTTAAAATGATGACCCAAGATGGATGCAAATGATTTCTGGGAACAATTTGTAAAAGCTATGTTAGATTTTAGAAAAGCATGAAGGCCTACGTATTCACGTAGCCACATTTGTAAATACATCCAAAAAATTTAAATACATACCTCAACAAGGTCAAATTCAAGTGTAACACGATAATAAGGGGATTAAGTTGCTTTGCAGACCACCGGATGGATTTGCCTAATCTCTAATGATTTGCAAAGCAGCTCAGGCCCTTCCTTATGATTTAGGCACCTTATTGAATCTCTTGCCCATTTCCCAAGGGACTTAATCTGGGCACATTATGAATTGGATAGCATGATCTCTTCGGAATTAGAACAAGACCACTCATAAAATACTCGCAGGCTATTTTGAGCTCTTGTTTTCTTTGGTTCTTTAGCCTCCCTTGATGCTGAGTGAAGAAAGTCTTGGAGGACTCATGAGTGATCCTGACATTGTTGGCAGAGCAGACATGCTCAGTTAAGGATAGTAGGGGTAGGGATGGAGGAGGAGACATCTCTTTTCCTCCCTTCAACAACTATCACCCCAGAAGTCAGAATTGGGGCGAGATTCCAAGTTACCTACAAGTTCATCAACTGCTGCCTGGTCCTGCCTTTCCTTATTCCTGAATAATCCGATGCCCCTTCCAACTTCTTTAAAATCTTTCATCTTGTAGAAAACTGTGGACAAATAATATAGCCGATAATTAGGATTGTCACTTTTGAAGATTACATTTCTTTTCTTGTTTCAAGGTACAAAGTACAATCCCAGATGCTTACCAAATATGGGAACTCTATCAAAGTGAGTTCCCTTCATTTCCTTAAGAAAACCTTTAATATGTGTGTGTGTGTGTGTGTTTATGTATACATGTATATACATCCAGGAAGTTTACCACATCACTAACATAATGATTTGAGGTATCGTCCAAACTTTATTAAGAGTGTATGACATCATACAAGTATTCCAAAAGACTCACTATAGGTAAATGTATCACCACATGGAAGACATTTCTGTTAAATTTTCCTAATGCTAAATGAACAGGGACATCGAATGTAGAAATTTAAGTCTGGAAAGAAACTCGAAAGTCAACTAAAGTACTTTTGTAAATGTTTAAGTGCTATATAAATGCCCATTATTATCTAATCTGAACCCCTAATTTTACAGATGAGGAAACTGAGGGAGGGATCAAGAATGTAAGTGACAAGTAATATGTCTCATAGCTAATTCAGAGTAGAACTGGTCCAAGAATCCAGGTTTTCTCACTTCCAGTTCAATGTTCTTTCCAGGACATAACGAATATGTATACACTGTCTTATTCCTGTAGAATTCATTGTTTCCATACTATCAAAACAGAGTCAGAATGAACATTAGGTTGGAATTTGTAAATAGCCTCATTATGTACAATTCGGTGTTATAGCAGTACTGATTAAATGGTGATTCTCCCTCTAACTGGAAAAAGAAAGTCAGGGGGCAGAGAGATAACAGCAATGACTTTTCCAGATATGAGGCAAGCTAAGATTTCCCTATAGGCAAATTTCTATTAAAAATGTTTTATTAAAAAAAAAAAGTTTTGTTGAAAGACCTTCAGCTTTGTCCTGATGAGAGTGACTCCTCAGTTAGAGAAGAAATGTGTGACACACCAACTTGAATTTCTCATAGTTTTCATTTCTTATGGCACAATAATAGTAACATGCCACTGTCAGTCATTACCATCGATGAGAAACTTTTATGTGCAAATTGTCTGGCACACAATAAGAGTTTAATAAATGCTTTTCCACAGGATGATTACAGAAAAACCTGGTAAGACTTATGTGAACTATGTATGGTGAAATGAACAGAACCAGGAGTTACTGTTACACAGTAACAGCAATATTGTTTGATAAAGTACTGTGAATGACTTAGCTACACTCCCAAAAGATTCATGATGAATCTGCCTCCAGAGAAAGAACTGAAGTTGATTGAATACAGACTAAAGCATGCTATTTTTCACTTTCTTTCTTTTTTCCTTTTTATTCAACCTCTTCTTATACAAAATGACTAATATGGGAATGTTTTACATAATTACAGATGTATAACATATCTGATTGCTAACTGCCTCAGGGATGGGGGAGGGAAAGGGATAGAATTTGGAACTCAAAACCTTAAATAAAAATGTTTAAATTAAAAAATGCTTTTTCATTCATTATGCTGTTCATTCAACTTTTGAAAAATCCTCTGTTAATGGTCCTGGTGCTGGAGAGCAGATGAATCAGTGTATGTCTTTAATGGTTTTAAGTGGAAACTGATGTTAAAGGAGGGGCAGGTCTCAGACTGAGCCAGATTCAGGACAGGCAGTTCCATTATTGCTTTCCAGACTTGTCTGTGGGGTGAAGGGTCACCTAGTTCTCTCAGGCATTATTGTTAGCATCCTCAGGAATGTCAGTTTTAGCTTGTTGTTGCCCAAAATGAGGATAAATGAGTGTATGGAAGGATAGGCAGCTGTAATCATCTCCCCAGTCATCAATGCCAAATTGTCATCTGGCAGGAGATCACTTAACATAAGTATAAAAAAGGCAACAAAATAGACTGTAAAGAGAAAGAGGGAAGAGAGAATGGTTCTGGTGGCTCTTAAATGCGCTTCAGTGCTTGAGTCTCTGGAGCCAGTGATGTTGTTCTTCATCTGCTGGATGTGTCTCCTCAGGGAAAGAATGAGCAGGAGAGATGAACATATAATTACAACAAGGGGGATGACCATCCAGAGGGCACTAAAGATTAATCTGAGTGAATAACTTCTTTTCTTTATAGTGTTTTCAGTGCAGTTTGTTATGAGTGTGATTTGTGTGCTGCTAAAAGAAACACTTAAATCTTTGATTGGTGATGAAATGCTGAAAAAAGAGAAAAACACAGAGCCCAGCAGAATCCAGATAACTACATAGGAAACCCTCCACTTGAGCCAGAGGAAGACAGAGTGGGAGAAATTGGCAATCTTAAGGCAATAGTAGACACTGAGGCAGGTGGTCAACCAAATGCTTAAATGGTTAATAAATAGCCAGATGATATCAATAATTTCATCTGTTGTCATAGCCTCAGAAAAATTGGGATAGATGAGTTTTAAAATATCAAATATAATTACCCAAAGCAAGCATAATCTGGAAAGGGATAGACTGGTAATAATGAAATCAAATAAAGTCATCCTCTTGCTCTTGACCCAGTTGATGAAACTCAGCAGTCCAATGAAACTATTACAGCAGAAACCCAGAACTAATTCAATGATGAAGACCACCAAAAACATACTGTTGGCTAAGCTCAGCATGATTGAAAAAAGATAGTCAACCTTGACTTTTGAATTTTCTATTGCTATGTCCCCACCTTCTTTTACTTAGGTTTCTTTGACTTGGGTCCAGAAGATAGAGATACCTGATGGTCCACTCTCATGAGAGTTTTTTCTTCTTTGTATTGGTTGGGTTTCTGTGTTGATCAGAGTGTGTCCAGGCTTGGAGCTATCCTTTGGAGACCTCCCTTGGTTCCTTCTTAGCAGAGCTGTTAGTGTTCATTGGACTAACCCTCAAGTATTTCTTCTCAGTGATCTGGGTTGACCCCTTCCAATATAGATGAAAAAGAAAACCGAGTAGCTCTTTGGTAATATGCAAATAGATTCAATGTCACATTGAGAAAGGAGAGATCAGAGTCACGTGGAAGAAAATGTGTTGTTGGCCTAAACAGAGGAGCATCTTATTTCCACATAAGTGCATCAAATGAATTTCACTTTGATCTGAACCTGACAAAGGGAGGAGTGAGAATTTTGACTTTGATTTCTGGAAATGTTCTAAAACATATTATTAAAAGAATAGATGGTAAACACCCAAAAAGGAGCAGATATCATGAAGAGCCAGCATGCCTTTACCAAGAGCAAGTCAAATAAGACTAATTTTCTTTCTTTCTTTCTTTCTTTCTTTCTTTCTTTCTTTCTTTCTTTCTTTCTTTCTTTCTTTCTTTCTTTCTTTCTTTCTTTCTTTCTCTTTCTTCCTTCCTTCCTTCCTTCCTTCCTTCCTTCCTTCCTTCCTTCCTTCCTTCCTTCCTTCCTTTCTTTCTTTCTTTCTTTCTTTCTTTCTTTCTTTCTTTCTTTCTTTCTTTCTTCTTTCTTTCTTTCTTTCTTTCTTTCTTTCTAGTGAGGCAATTGGGGTTAAGTGACTTGCCCAGGGTCACACAGCTAGTAAGTGTCAAGTGTCTGAGGCCGCATTTGAACTCAGGTACTCCTGACTCCAGGGCCGGTGCTCTATCCACTGTGCTACCTAGCTGCCCCCCCCTAATTTACTGTCTTTTCTTGACAGGGTTATTAGACTAGCAGGGAGGGGAAAGTTGTAGATATAGTTTAACTTTTTAATCAAACAAGCCTCATAAGTTTTTCTACATGAGAGAACACAAAAGGAGGATTGTATAAAACCCGTGAATGTCCCTTTTCATACCACTTGCTTTTTTAAAAAAGTGTATAATAATTTCCACACATTATTTTCAAAAATTTCCTGCTTATCTTAACTTGGTTCTTAACTTCTGTTTCCTTCTATGTAGTCAAAAATAAAGTTTCAATAGCTCTTTTTTTTTTGGACATCACTATTACTAAACTCCCCTTCCCCCTCTAATCCTCCCAATTAAAAACAGAGAAAAAGAAAACCTCATGTAACAAAAGAGCCTGGTCAAATAAAATGAACCTCCGTAGTGATCGTGACCCAAAATATATCTTTTTCTATAGTTTATCACCTCCCTGTCAGGAGGAGGGTGAACAGTTTCATCGTAGGCCCTCTAGAGACCAGACTGATTATTGCATTTCTGAGTTCTTAAGTTTTTAGGAGTTGTTTTTCTTCGCAGGACTGTTTGTCTACATGCAAACTGTTCTCCTAGTTCTGTTCAATTCACTCTGTATAATTTTATACCGTCCAGAATTTTCTGAAATTGTCTCTTTTATCACTAATACACCTGACTACTATTCCATTCCATTTACAGATCATAACTTGTTCAATCATTCCCCAATTGATGGGTAGCTTCCAGTTTCTCATTACTTGATTTTCTTTTTTCTCCTTTTGACCCACCTTTCAGGATGAGGAAATTTGTTTTGTTTGTGGCTATTCTCTCCTCAGTATTAACCACACTTTATCCCTTCCTTGCCCATCTCTGCTTGTTTCTCTTTTGAGTTTGATATCTTCCTATACTAAATAGTGTGGGTTTTCAACCCTGTCCATTTCAACTAAGAGTGGGGTTCATCCGAAGCCTACTTCTTTTCTTGTTTAAAAAATGTTTTGTGGGGAAGTGAGGGTTAAGTGACTTGCCCAAGGTCACACAGCTGGTAAGTGTCAAATGTATGAGGTTGGATTTGAACTCAGGTCCTCCTGAATCCAAGGCCAGTGCTTTATCCACTGTGCCACCTAGCTGCCCCCTGAAGCCCACTTCTTTTCTACCACATTCCCACCAACTCCACTCCTTTTTTCAAGTTTGTAGGCTTTTTTCTGCACACTCCAATTATGAGGACTACCAAGTTCTACCCCTCCTTTCTCCTTTCTGCAGTAGTGTATTTCTTTTAACCTCCCCCTTTTCTTTCCCTCCTTAAAAGCCCTCAGAATGGACCCAATCCACCACTAGGTGCTCTGTTTTTTATATTGTTCTCTCTCAATACCCTAAGAAATCACTAAGGATCTGACAGGGCCTTTGTTCTCCTATTCTTAGAAGGTTTGTACGATATCATCCTGGAATCCCCTCTAAATGCTCAAATAAATGTACTGCTAATATATGAAGCATGGTGTCTCCAGTATCTTTTCTGAGTGTAGGGAAGCTGGTCCCTGAAGTGTCAGGCCTGTGGGGAGAGAGACCTGTGTCTGCATCAGCCACTCCTGGGCCACGGTCTTGCTCTCCATGCTGAGGTCATGGTAGAACCTTCTTCTGGAGCAGCAGGGCCAGTCTGGTCTGGGTCAGGCCTCTCCATCCCAACAGCCCCGTGAACTTGGTTCCCGGGAGGGCATTCTCATAGTTCACCCCTCCCTCCTGCCTCTTCTCAGACTCTCAGCCCTGCACCCAGGAGGTCCTGTCTGAGTCTGGAAGAAAGCCAAGGAAACCAAGGGGTGGAGGTGAAAGAGGATGAGTAGTGCAGATGCAGGTGACATGCAACGTAAATGCATGGGGAGGATCCATAGAGTGTCATGACTAGGGACAGCTAATCCATTGATGCAGCCACATTCTACAGGATGGGGGCAATAAAGTATGAGGAAACTGGAGAGAGAGGAAGGGTCTAGGGCGTGCAAACCCTTAAATGTCAAACAGAGGAGTCTATGTTTGATCTTGGGGATCATAGTGAGCCCCTGGGGTTTAGTGAGTAGAGGGCATGACATGGACTGACTGGACCTATGTGTAATCAGGGTTGTAAGCCTGGCATTTGTATGTGACAGAGAGGAAGAAGGGAGAGACACAGATAGACAGACAGAGAGAGAGAGACAGAGACACAAACATGCACAGAGAGAGACAAGAGTGATAGGGACAGAGAGACAGAGAGAAAGATGATGAAGAGAGGAACGCCTTATCTCATCCTAAGAGGATACAAACTGGGAACAACAATGTGCTCTAGGCCCTGGTCCTCTAAGTGTTACCTTCTTCCCAGTCTTTCTCTTCCTCCAGCAGAGCTTGGAACCATCCATCCACTCTTCAAGCTGGAAGCCAGAAGCTGAGTGGAAGATGGACCAGGGCAAGGCCTTAGGAAGGGAAGATTACAAACAGGCAATAAATAAGAGTTTTCCATCACCTAAAATCCCTTATAAAATGTTCTGACTTCTAAAGGCACAAATTACCATTCTTCATACTGTGTTACTTAAAAAAAAATGCCCAGATTGGACTCTTCTTCACCACCTCTAGTCTTCTAAGGGACCCCAGCAAGAGTATTGCCCAGGACTTCAGTCTCTTCCTATCTGAGTCTTAAACTAAAGGGTTTTTAAGAGCTAAAAACAACAACAACAACAAAAACAACCCTCATAAATTTTCTAGTTCAACTCCTTCATTTAACACACAAGGAAGGTGAGATTCTGAGTAAACCATATACTCTGGGTCACTCTGAACTAGCCTCAGAGTCAGAAAGACCTGGGTTCAAGTCCTACTTCTGACACATACTAGCTGTGTGACCCTGAGCAAATTTTCTTGGGCCTGGAGTCAGGTAAACCTGAGTTCAAATTCAGCCCTAGTCAATTACTAAGTTATGCAATCCTGGCCAACTCACTTTATCTCTGTAGGTTTCAGTTTGCTCAACTGTAAAATGGGAATAGCACCTACCTCCCAGTGTTGTTGTGAAGATAAAATGAGATAATAACTTAATAAATGCTTGTTTCCTTCCTGATCCGATTTGGTAAAGTTTTTTTTTTTTAAAGCAAAACAAAAAATCCAAACCAAAGTTGTACAGCTAGCTCTAGGAGAGCCAGGACATGAAGGCAGGTTGTCTGATTTCTCAGACAGAACTCTTTTCACAATACCATTATGCCCCAAGCTTCTCAGTTGCCTTCCCCTTTCTCTCACTACTCTGACCCATTCATGCCAAAGATTTTAGGCACATGTACATATATATTCCTATCATGAAAAAGCATTCATTCCAAATTAATTTTCTTTTTAGTGAGTTCCTTTACTTTTTTCATTTTGACAATGAGCATAATTTATATGTATAAAACTAGCAAAAGCCAGCAGGGGGAGTTTGTTATTATTATTATTTTTCCTGGAATAAATATTCTATCTATTGCCCAGGGTCCTTGATCTGCACCTTTATCTGGATAGGTGACTGATTTACTATCTGATGGCACAATTAAATAATTTCTTTTTTTCTTTTTGGTAGAGGGAGGATGGATTAAGCGATATACACTGGTAAGTATAATATAAATGAAAAAGTACAGCAGGAGATGTATATTGATTCCTCGCTGGTCCATCATAGTCCTAGACAGAGTGAATGGCACCCTCCCTGCTACTTTCCCTAGGTGTTGTAGCGAGCCCTTCTAAGTCATCTGAATAATGCCGTCTAGCTGCTCACCTTTAAATTTCCTCATTATATTATTATATTATTTTTTGGGTAAGGCAATGGGGTTAAGTGACTTGCTCAAGGTCACATAGCTAGTAATTGTTAAGTGTCTGAGGCCGGATTTGAACTCAGGTCCTCCTGAATCCACGGTCTGTGCTCTATCCACTGCGCCACCTAGCTGCCCCTTCATTATATTATTATTTGCTATTTAACATAAGTGTTGCTGACCAGAGAGTCCCTAACCAAGCTGATGAATCCCCCAGTCATCCTGATGTAATCTTACAGGATGTCAGCTTTTGTTTACAAGCACTTGATTAACACCTCTCCTTGGAGTGTAGGTATGGCCGTTGAGAGGACGCAGGATAGTCTTGCACTGCTGGACAAGACTCAGGAGGATGGACAGTTGTCACAGTTGCTGCTCTCCCTTTCAGTCAGTAACAGAATGGCTTGTTCTTTAAAAGGAGAGATTATCATGTAATAGAGCGAACCTAGGTTCAGGATGGGTGTGTGTGGAGGAAGGAAAGAGAGACCTGTGCTTGAGTACAGCATCCTGTATTGAGGAGCTAGAATAGCTTCTTTGGGAGTAGGTGTACATGGTAGTTACTTGTTTTTGCCCATTGCTTCTGAATACAGATCATAAACCCAAATTCCTGGGAACAGGCTTTCCCAGCTCAAGAGATAGCAGCAGTCAGAAACAAAAGAGATTTCTACCAGAAGCATACGGCAGGAGATGTGTATGCTTACTTAGTTGAAGTTTCAGAATTTGTTGATCAGACCATATTTTTTTTTCAGGAATGCTACAAATGCCTTTCTTCAATTGAATATCTTTTTTCTTTTTTTTCTTTTCTTTTTCTTTTTTTGGTGAGGCGATTGGGGTTAAGTGACTTGCCCAGGGTCGCACAGCTACTAAGTGTCAAGTGTCTGAAGCCACATTTGAACTCAGGTCCTCCTGAATCCAGGGATGGGTGCTTTATCCACTGTGCAACCTAGCTGCCCCTGAATATCTTTTTTCATTGACAATTGGGTTCAACTTTGTAGGACACATCATTATGGTTTGTGTCTTGAGTGCCTTTGCTTTTAGGAATATATTATTACATTCCCTTCTGCAGTTTCTAGTGGGTGCAGAATAGTCATGTGATATTTAAATTTCCTCTCCTTTATATTTGAAGGTTTTTCCCCTGGCCACCTGAATTTTTTTTTTTTGGTTATTTGAATTATTAAAGTCAATTAGTATCTGTCTCAAATTTTGGAGAAAGGATTATTTTTTAGAGGTAATGTGTGGACTCTTTTGATTAATCCGTTTCTTTTCTGTGTTCAGAAGTTCTGAGTAGTTTTCTTACATTATTTTCAGCATTATGATATTCTGATTTTCCTATTTGCCATGTTTTTCTTGGAGACATATGATTCTTAAATGTCTTTGTGCATCCTGTCTTTGAGATCATTGACTTTTGCTTATAATAGAGATCATGATTTTTGTTAGCATTATTTCCTTTTGCACATCTTCTACATGATCTTTCGCTTTAGTGCACTTGTATTCCAAATCTGTTTTTCTCTTACACTCTCACCAGTACTTCTTTGCCAACATGGATTCAAGGTGTTCTATTCTGTTAAGTATTTTTACTGTGCAGGCCATATATTCTGACATGTGTTTCCTTCTAACTTCTCTTAATCTTTTAATTTCTTTTTTGAATTATTCTGTAATATTTTGCTTTTGTTCTTTGCTCTCTTAGTAGTCTATAGGATTCTGTGTTTCATCAAAAATTGGCTCAATGTTCTTTTTCTAGTATTATTTATTTAGAGGGTTGTAATCTTTTAGATGTTTTGGCATTCATCCTTCTAATTTTAATATCCTCTCTGTTGATTTGTCTGCTTGTATTCTAGGTTTTTGATTGAATTATCTTTCTTGAGCTTTTGGATGATTTTATTTTATTTTATATTATTTTCTCACTCATTTTCTGACTTTTCCCCATTTCACCAACCTCTGACCATACTTCAAGTTTCTGGGGAGCCAGCACTGCTCTCAGCAGGATTCTAGTTCCTTTTCCTTCTGGCCCAGTGTAGCTATTTATTCTGGCCCTTTGCCACAGTTCTTTCCATTTTTTAGTTCTCTGACTGGCCTTATCATCCTCAGGTTTTTGTAGGGTTAGGGGAAGGTGAGGTGGGTTCCTAACCTAGGATCTACCCCAGGTAAAAGGAAGCTCATCTCTGTCTCTTCCTATTCCTTCCCCTCTCCTTCACATGGCTAGTCAGAGTCAAAAGTCTGCTGCGTATAGCGGGAGGTTAGTAGAAGAAACACAGGGTTAGGTTAACAAGTCAATAAGTCTTTATTAAGTGCTATGTGCTAGGCACTGTGATAAGTGACAAGAATATAAGCATGATCAAGAAGAGAACCAATTCCTGCTCTCAAGGAGCTTACAATGGGGTAAGGCAACACATAAAACTAAATAGGGGATTGGAAGGAAAGTGACCATGTTGGAGTGTGTTGGATAAGGAATTCCAGAGAGTTAGTAGTAGAGTCTACAGAGGAATGAAGGAGTGAAGATGACTGACTTGGGCACTTTCCTTCAAATGTAAGGTTCTGGGAGGAACGGACCAAGTAGAAAAAAGGTTGCAGGAGAGGAGTGATCTTTCGGGGCAAGAAGGCTATTGGGTTATAGTAGAAAAAAGAAGTCTGGAGAGTGAAGGGTGGCATCCAGTGAAGACCGGGGGAGTGGACATAAGTGTGCCTGTAGGCTCTCTGTAGCAGGAAGGAAATGCAAAACCTAAGCCTATGAGTCAGTTTATGCTGATATGGTTTGTGTGCCCTGAAGTAGGCTGAAGACTGGTGGGGGAGGGGCATGGAATGGATGTGATTGGGTCAGCATTTTCACTATTAATTCAGAACTTACCTGGTTGGGCATTTTGCTTTATTTCTCCATGAATTCAGCTGTGATTTGCTCTACCTCTGGCACATCTTACCCCACCCCCCCGCCCCGCCCCGCTCCCCTCCAGGTCAGTAGGAATTGCAGAAAATGTCTGCGACCTCCATTTTTTTGTTGTTCCACATGACCCAGGAGTCCCTGAGGTCAGACCTTTTGAGGACAAGAGGATCTTCTGATGTAGCATGGCTCTTGGAGAAAGAAGAGTATCAGGCACATATTTTTGCACAGCATCCTGCTTGGAGAGCAGTAAATTAATTATTGAGATATTACAGGTCCAGTGGGAAAGGGATTGTTAGCTTTAGTAGCTCTCTCTCTGTATATGTGTGCATGCACCCGTGTGTATATACACACACATATATGTACAAACACCTATTTATAACATATACACGTATACATAGGCACATACATGCACACACACACACTTTTTTTCCCTAGGAGGATTCTAAATTATAAGGTGGTACTTTAAGTTTTGGTGGAGAGTGGTAACAATGTTAGACTCTGTGGGGAAGAACACTCAGTGGAATGTCAAGGGTTGCCCCAATAGTCACCTCTTTTCAGTTCCCTCCTGGAGGGAGTTTATGGGTCATTTGAGGGTTTTTTGCATGCGTTTGTATGGGTTTGTTTGTATCTGTTTATGAACTCCTATGAGTTCTTGGTGTTGTCTGCATTTCTGTGGGATGAATAAAGATTAAAGGCATTGCTACCATGAGTACATATGCAGAAACTGGGGACCACTTTCATTCACATCTGGTGAAGCTTAGAAACCAGCTATATGGTGAGCATGCTGGAAAGTTTCCTTTCACTTTACATGGGAGCAACAAGTCAAAGAGAAAAAAACGTGATCCTATCAGGGACAGCCTCCAGGCTGTCCGTTCTATATGAGCCCCAGCTTCCTGGTCACCTGGTATTACCTTGGGATAAACAGACTTGTACTATTTACCTCCCAGCATTGATTTGATGAAGCCACTTTATAAAGCACTAGATAAATGAGAGATGGTATAATTATTATCCATCCTCTACCTCCCCCCCACCCCAACAACTTCTCCTCAAAATTCCCTTTATGTCTCTGCAGCTTTCCAAATATCTAATATATGGGAACCTGATATGACTGACATCTGCCTATTTTAAAGGCATTAGTCTTTGTCTGTGATCACTGATCACCCTATCATGAGTATTGTCCAAATATTGGAACTCCATAGTAAACTGTTCTGCTCCCAAAGGGAAAACCTTTGTCCTCTATATATTTAATCTATATATGTATATGTTATCTATCATCTATCTATATTATGTAAGATATTTGAGTGATTGCATACCAAACACAACCTTTTGAAATAAAATTTAGATTTTATTGAATGTCTTAAAAACATTTAAAAAGTTAGTTTTATGTAAAGAAAAACTTTACCAAATGTACATATATATTTAAATAATGATAATATTAATAGTAGCTGGCATTTATGTAGCATTTTAAGGTTTGCAAAGATCTTTAAGCATTTTCTCATTTTATTCTCACAACAACCCTGTGGGTAGGTATAAATATTATCATCTCCATTTTGCAGATGAGGAAAATGAGGCAGGCAGAGGTTAAACGACTTGCCCAGGGTCATGTAGTTAGTATGTGTCTTAGGTAGAATTGGAACTCAAGTCTTCCTGCCTGTAGGTCCAATGCTCTACTTTCTATGCCACTTAACTACCTGGAATAGTAGAATTCTAAAGGACTTGTAGAACCTCTACTGCTTTCCCCTCCTCCCCCTCTTATACTAGGGAGTAAAGGATACCCTGACCCCACCTTTTATTCAGCTCTCTTCAACCACAGCAGCTTCAGGAATGCCTGCTCAGGTTTTTGTTTTGCAGAATGAGGATAAATGTGTGGATAGAGGGAAAGACAGGGGCGGCCAACTGGATAATAATTATTATCAGCTTGGTGTTTTTCAGGAAAATGCTTGTTGTCCCCATGAAGAAAAGGAGAAAATAAAAGACAAAGAGGAGGAGGAAGGAACACATTACTTTGGTGGCTCTCACGTGGGCCTCAGTGTTCACGTCTCTGGGGACAGTGACTTGGTGACGCATCATCCTCGTATGCCTCCTCAGGGAGAGGATGAGTAAGAGACAGGAAAACAGGGATATAATGAATGGTATAAGTGTCCACAGGAAACTAAGAAAGTGGAAGACATAAAATTCTCTTTCCTTTCTTCCAACATTTTCAGTGTAGTTTGTAATGAGTCTCACTTTAGGAAGCCAAAACGTATACTGAATTTCTGGATCACCATCACTGTACTGAAGAAAGAGAAGAGTACATTGCCCAGCAGAATGCAGGCAACTACCTGATAAATTCTCCTCTTAAGCCAGAGGAAAGCTGGGTGGGAGAAAGTGGCAATCTTCAGGCAGTAGAAGACACTGAGGCAGGTGGCTAGCCCCATATTTAAATAGTTACTAAAGACCCAGCTAATTTCCCGAATTATACTTAATAGCATTTGATAATAGAAATTAGGATAGAGCATCAAGGTAACACCGTCAAAAATGAGCACACATTGCATGAAGATCCTGGAGAAGGCTAGATTCATAATGATGAAATCAGACAAGGAAATCTTGTTCCTCTTGATCCAGTGGATGCAATTGATAAGCCCAAGAAAGCCATGGCCCCAAACCCCGAGAATGAACTCACTGAAGGCCATAAACAAAAAAAAGAATTGAAGTGAGTTCAGCATGTCTGCAGCTGGATTTCCCCACTCTTTGTAATCTCTCTGTCTATCTGCAGTCTGTTCCTGTCCTCCAGCTTCTCTGATCTGAGGTAAATAAGCACATATAGATACCACCTTCTCCACAGTGTCTGTCTTTTGCCCTTCTCTGACTTGCTTGCACTCCTGTCTCTGTCCAGAGTGCTCAGAAATTCTTGAGGGTCGGTCTTGCAATTGTTTTTTTTTTTCCAAATTTGTCTGCTCTTTGCTTCTAGTTCAGACCCCAGGATTGTAGTTTTCTCAGTAACTTGGGCAATAAATGTCATTTAGTGGATGAAAGACCAACAGCTCTTTGCTGAGATGCAAATAATTACAGGATTTAGTGTCACACAGAGAAGGGAGGAGCCAGCATCAGAGAAAATGGAGGCTTCAGTTCCACACAGATAGTAAGTTTCTTTTCACATAAAGAGAATGGAATTAGTCATTGATATACCAGAAAGTACAGTCCACTGGGAGGTATCTGAAACTGGTAAAGGGTGAAGGGACTGTATGGAAGAGCTATTTTGGAGAGAGACTCTCTTCAAACCATAAAAATATATGTGTTTGTTGTGTGTGTTTATCTATATTTATCTATCCATCCATCCATCCATCCATCCATCCATCCATCCATCCATCCATCCATCCATCCATCCATCCCATCCCTATTCCCTTTATCATTTCCAGACAACTTTCCAGTGGACTGTACTTCCTGATATGCCAAGGCCTGATTCAACTCTCTTTGTGTGACATAGAAACTTATCACATGTATGGAACTGAACCCTCATTATCTGTGACATAAGTATGTGTGCATGTGTATGTGTAATATATGTAACTGTATTTCAATATAGTTGATTTTCTTTAAAAGATTATTAGAATAGCTTATCCATCCATTTCTCTTGTGCAGAAGCTTATAAAAAAGACAAAGGCACTGCTAATAGGGCATGCAGAGACATCTCCGCATCTCAGCACTTGAAGGGTTTTTGTATTTAGGCCACTTGGAATCTATGTCTTTGGCCTGAGCCTTATTAAAGTAAGCCTCTGGGCCAACACAGTCTCCAGGACAGTTTCATTACTATTCCGGGAAAAACTAGCCTAGCCTATGTCACAGGGACCTTACTTTAACCACATAAGCCAAATATCACTGCCTTTCCTTTCTGACACACCCTCCACACTAGTCACACTCTTTATAACCTCACCAGAAGGCTTGACTTACAGCCACATAGATGGTCCTGATAAACTCTTTTTCTTTTTTTTTTTTTTTTAGTGAGGCAATTGGGGTTAAGTGACTTGCCCAGGGTCACACAGCTAGTAAGTGTTAAGTGTCTGAGGCCAGATTTGAACTCAGGTCCTCCTGACTCCAGGGCCAGTGCTCTATCCACTGTGCCACCTAGCTGCCCCTGATAAACTCTTAATAGTAAACTATCTTTGCCCTCTTGATACCATTTTCCAAAATCTCTTGGTGAATCTCTACCAATAAAAAAATCCATGAGAGATAATTTTTTCTATGGGTTTTCCTGTGGCAGGAGAAAGTGAATCTTCAGGACCCCTTTCCAGTTGGTGGCTGCCATCTGGGTACACCTTGTCATTCTTTTAAAGCCCTTTATGAGGGGATTAATTGCATTTTCTTTCAGTTACCAGTGACCCAAGGGTGATAAGCTATGGCTATGTAAATAGAGGAAGGTTCATTTTACTTGTTTCTCCATTTCCTGGTCAGCCTTTGCATTTTCCTTTCCCAGAAAGATTGACAGGAGTGTGAATGAGCAAATCATCCTGGGAAGAAAGAGTAATCTTGTATTTATTGGGCTCAGAAATGGTTAATTAGGGGAAGTTTGAGTTCAGTGTTTTGTATACAGTAGGCCCATTATTATGGCAATAAAAAGTGGCAAGAGAAAGAGAGTGGAGTAGAGTCACCATTGTTCCAGGGGTTTCTCTGAGAAGCCAGCATTCATTCACTCTCTGCTAGTATATATATATATTTTTAAATAATTCAAGTCAGGGAAAGGAAAAGCCTCTAGTTCCTCTAAGGCTTAGAGTTAGTCTCCTGGGACTTTCTGATGTTGCTACCACTGATCTTACACGACTGAGGCTGTCTTACCACTGCACTCTAATTCCCACTCTTCTTTCATTTCCCTTTCTCCAGAGAGATTAAAAAACATCCAGCAATATTGGAAAACTCCACTGTTGGTCCTGATGTCACATTAAAGGCCCCCTCCCCTATCTTATGCTGGCCAGTAATACAAGCCACAGGGTTTTTAGGGACTTGGTCCTCCTTTCTTGGCAGCTAGCCCAGACCTTTTCTGACTGTGATATTTCTCCCCAGGTTCAAAATTTTGCAGTCCCTTGCAAAGTCTGCTTCATAGTAGGACCTAATATAATCGATGCACAGCTCTCCTTTGTTTATCAACCCAACATTCCAAGGAATCACTTTTGAGTGCCATCAACCATCCATTCAATAGACATAGCATAATGAAAAGCATCACTTGACTGGTTGTTTCAGTAATCACAGATCTAAATGTCATGCAAGATATATGAGTTGAACATGTCACAGTAGAACATATATTCCATCATGAGTCCCCTGGAACTCTTCTGTACAATTGCATTGGTGAGAAGAATATAGTCCAACACAGTAGATCAACACACAATGTTGGTGATACTGTGTACAATGTTCTTCTGGTTCTGCTCATCTCACTCATCATCAGCCCATGCAAGACCCTCCAGGTTTCTCTGAACTCCTCCTGCTCATTGTTTCTTACAGCACAATAGTATTCCATTACATTCATATACCACAACTTGTCCAGCCATTCCCCAGTTGATGGGCATCCCCTCAATTTCCAATTCCTTGCCACCACATAAAGAGCAACTATAAATATTTTTATACATGTGTGTCCTTTTCCTTTTTCCACGATCTCTTTGGGAAAAGACCCCCAAAGTATCAAAGGGTATGCACAGCTTTATAGCCCTTTGGGCATAATTCCAAATTGCTCTCCAGAATGGTTGGATCATCAACATTCATTTTCATAAGATTTAGAGTTCCAAATTTTTCTCCCTCCCTCTCTTTCCTCTCCCCTCCATAAGACATCAACCAATCTGATATGGGTTATGTATGTACAATCCACAAGTGTTCTTTTTTCCAGTTCTTTCTATGGGGGTGGATAGTATGCTTCATCATTAGTCCCTCGGGATTGTCTTGGATCATTGCATTGTTGCAATCAATTTTATGGTTCTCTAGGGTCTTGTATTTGGAAGTCAAATTTGCCATTCAGTTCAGGTCTTTTCATCACGAATACCTGAATATCCTCTTTTTCATGGAAGTCCCATTTTTTCCTCTGAAAGATTATACACAGTTTTGCTGTATATGTGATTCTTGGTTGTAATCCAATTCCTTTGCCCTCTAGAATATCATATTCCATGCCCTCTGGTCCTTTATTGTAAAAGCTGCTAGATCTTGTGTTATCCTGACTGGGGCTCCACAGTACTTGATTCTTTCTTTTTGGCAGGTTGCAATATTTTCTCCTTGACCTGAGAGCTCTGGAATTTGGCTATAATGTTCCTAGGAGTTTTCCTTTTGGGATCTCTTTCAGGAGGTGATTGGTGGATTCTTTCAATTTCTATTTTACCTTCTGCTTCTAGAATATCAGGGCAATTTTCCTTGACAATTTCTTGGAAGATGATGTCTAAGCTCTTTCCTTGATCATGGTTTTCAGGTAGACCAATAATTTTCAAATTATCTCTCATGGATCCTATTTTCCAGGTCAGCAGTTTTTCCAGGAAGATATTTCACATTGCCCTCTTTTTTTATTCATTTGGACTTGCTTTATTGTGTCCTGGTTTCTCATAAAGTCACTAGCTTCTATCTGTTCAGTCCTAATTCTTAGGCAATTATTTTTGCCAGAGAACTTTTGTACCTCCTTTTCCATTTGGCCATTTGGCTTTTCAAGCTGTTGACCTTTTTCTCATGTCTTTCCTGCATCACCCTCATTTCTCTTTCCATTTTTTACTCTACTCTCTAACTTTATCTTCAAAGTCCTTTTTGAGTGCCTCTATGACCTGAGACCAATTCATATTTTTCTTGGAAACCTTAGATATAGGGCCCTGACACTGGCATCTTCCTCTGAGGATGACCTCAATCTTCCTTGTTACTGAAGAAACTTTCTATGGTCCTCATCTTTCTCTGTCTGCTCATTTTGCCTTTCTTTTACTTGACTTTTAGCTCCTTAGAGTGGGGCACTGTTCCGGGCTGTAGTATCCCAAGCTTCAGAAGGTTCCAGGCGGTATGATTTAAGGAGGATCAGGTTCTTCACTCCCTGGCCTGTTCCCTGCTCTGTAGATGACCCCAGCCCAACTTGCTATTCAACCAGCTTTGTGTGTTGTAGTTATCAGTTCTATGAGCCTGTGCCCCTCCCCACCTGGGCCACTGCTACTCAAGCCTACCTCCTGGTTCCAGCAGGGGTGAAAACCCCAAGTTCTACCTCAGCACCAGCATAGACCCCTGTAATCTTCCCCCTGAGACTGTGGGCTTAGTTCCAGATGACACTGGCGCTTCAGCTGATTCAGAGGCTTGGGGCCTCTTTCTCTGGTGAGGCCTTCATGAGACTGGATCTGTGTCAGGGTGACTGTGGGGTTGGGCTCTACTCCTCTCTCAGCACAGAAGCTCCTCCTTCTGACCTTCCCAGCCATCCTTGGTTGGAAGATGATTTCAGCACATTCTTCTATGCATTTTGCTGCTCCAGGAATTGTCCTATGTCTTTATTTGGATGTTTTTTAGAGTGATCGTGTCATGAGTTCAAGAGCTCACTGCCTTTCCTCTGCTATCTTGGCTCCGCCCTGGAAGTCCTAGCCATATTCATTTTTAATGATTTATTGTCTCTATGAGTTCATCTCCATTTCTTCATTAATGCCAGAGGTGGAGAAATGCACCTTCACATTTTAAGGATACCCAGAACCAGAAAACCTGTCACATTTCAGATAAAAAGCTGCCTTTCTAATCCCTAACTACTACTTGGAGTATTTCTTTTTCTATGACTTTTTATTCTGGCAGAAAATAACTGTTGGTGGCTTCATTAAACAACTGGAGTGCAAGGATCTGTTTCTTTTCCCTCTACTACAGGGATTCTTTAGAATACCTGAGTTTTGTGAATTAAAAAAATATATGTAGGGGGCGGCTACATGGCGCAGTGGATAAAGCACTGGCCCTGGATTCAGGAATTCCTGAGTTCAAATCTGGCCTCAGACACTTGACTTACTGGGTGTGTGACCCTGGGCAAGTCACTTAATCCCCATTGCCCTGGAAAAAAAAGAATTAAAAAAAATTATGTATATGTATATGTATATTTATGTGTGTGTGTGTGTGTGTGTGTGTAAAGTGTTGACAACTGTATTTTAATTTGATTGGCTTCCTTTGTAATTCTGTATATTTTATTTTATGAATTTAAAAATTGAGGTCTGTAGGCTTCACTAGATTGCCAAAGGGGTCTATGACCCCAGAAAAAAGAGTGAGTCATTATTGTACTGCCACATTCAATATCTGGCAAACTGGTCAGCATCTTTTCCTACTTACTTTCTTGAATTTTTGTTTTTTTGCCCAAGAAGATTAATTAAGGGGCTCTTAGAATTAGCATGCAGGGTTTCCAGAATTATTTTTAAAGGTCTTTTTCTTCTCCCCCTACTTGGCAAATTCAATGTCTCTCGGTATCCTGAGTAGGAATGAATGTTTTTCACTTAAATAACATCAACTTTCAAATCAGGGACACATTTAAAAATTCAATTCAAGTAATGTTTAGAATATTTAATATCACATAGGTATTTTTAAAAATTACTGGGTGTAAATGCCTTATCAAATAGATAGCATGTTTGTTAATGGATGGCATTTTAGAGGTGGAAGGTGCATTTGAAATTATGTGGTTCAAACTCATGATTTTACAGCTGAGTAAAAGGAGGCATATAAACATTAAATTACTTGTCATATATCCCTAGTTAATGGGGACCACTCTCTGCAGCAATTGGAAGAATGGACTCTGATTTTCAGGAGTATAAAATGAGAAAGAGAATCAATTTCTCCTACCCATTTCAGTTTCTTCTTTGGGGGCAAATACTTCTTCAAATATTGATTATGTGGTCACCCAGTATCCACATTGGAGAGGGGAAAAGGAAAACCATACTCAAGAGTCATGTGTCCCAAAGAGATTTATTTATTTATTTATTTTTTGATGAGGCAATTAGGGTTAAGTGACTTGCCCAAGGTCAAACAGCTAGTAAGTGTCAAGTGTCTGAGGCCGGATTTGAACTCAGTTCCTCCTGAATCCAGGACCAGTGCTCTATCTACTGCGCTGCCTAGCTGCCCCCCCCAAGAGATTTATTAAAGAATATTCTCTTGTATTCTGGAGATGGGAGTGGGATGCTGATAATCTATGCCCAAAATGGGATGATGCTGTGACAATTCACTTATTGGGGTGGTGATGGAGCAGTTCCTGAGATGGCTTCTTTAGCTTTCTTTTTTGTATAGAGTAAGTCCCGTCTATGACATGTTAGAAATGCTTTTTCTTCTGTAGGTTCCAGGGTTCTATGGGGGAGCAAGGTGTTATCTGCTACCTTTTCTTCCAAATCTAAGTTTTGGGATTTTTGAGCTCAGTAACTGGTTGAGGGGAATGCAAGCATGATATTGGAATGTTTCCTGATTTGATACAATTACCTAAACAGGAGGATATAGATTGTCTTGTCCATATATGTCAGGCACTATGAGGCCATTTGGGGCCAGATGAACATTTATCTGTTATTGGGGGGAAAGGGGGTGGAGGGTGGAACCTTGGAAGGTTTTAGGAGTGAAAACAAAAAGAAATCCAGAAACAATGAGCACTTGTAGGATACTAGCCATTTTTTGATATCAACATCAATCTTCCCAGGGAATCCAGTCTCTAAACTTTCTTGGTAAGTACCAGGGTTAGTAAAATGAACTTTATCTTTCTCTCAGAGTGAGTATCAAAAGGCCCAAGGAGGTGTTTATGGGTTTCCCCCTTGGGATTCTACATATGAATGCTAATTCTGATTCTTTAGGGGTTGGCGAATAACTTTCCAATACATAAAGATCCTAATGAGTAAAAATGGACTTCAAATATTAATATATGTTTGACTATATATATATATTCCAGAGCAAGCAGTATTTACCAATTTATGTTCTCCAGAGTGAGAAAGAACAGCACTTATACCTACAAAATATTAAGAATCAAATGTATCCTTATCTGCAGGTTTTTTTTTTTTTTTGGTGAGGCAATTGGGGTTAAGTGACTTGCCCAGGGTCACACAGCTGGTGTCAAGTGTCTGAAGCCAGATTTGACTCAGGTCCTCCTGAATCCAGGGCTGGTGCTTTATCCACTGTGCCACCTAGCTGCCCTTTATCTGCAGTTTAAGAAAGGATTTTGGAAACCATGAACTGGATACAATGAAATGAATTACAGCAGTCTTTGTTTAACAGTATAATTTGTTGTACATCTGAGTTCACCAAACACATGGTCTTGTAGAAAGATACTTGAGATTTGAGATATTTGGTGAATCATCAGTTCATTCAAAACCATCACTCATTATACATAATTTATCAGACATAGCCAAACAAGCAGCAAAATCTGGGTGTTTTGCTGCTATATTTTGGGTAGTGCAAAACCTCAGTGTTCCTAAAGGTATGCAAAAAGTTTTATTAAACAGGAAGAACTGGAGAAATATCTATACATGTTATAGTGACACCCCATTCCATAAAGCCCCACAATGAATATTAAAATCTTAGTGTGAGGATTCTTTTTTGTATTGGAATCTTAGATGAGACAACCTGATGTTCCCTGCTCTTTCAACTGACACCATTGCTGGGCTGCTTTCAGCTGTGAACTCCTTTGCATAGCTTGGCTATCAGGTGTGGCTCTGTTTTGTTTCTAGGTGGTGAATCTTCATGTCCTTTTTTCAGCCATCAGGGAATTTATTGCTTTTTCTGGGTACTTATGGTGCTCTGGGGGAAGCAGGGGGACATTAAAAACATTGTTCTTGAATGGGGATGATGGAATTTTAGAACCAGGAGATTCCACTTGCCTTAGTGGCAGATCAGAGATTCCTCTTTGTTGAACTTTGTCCTTTGCACACAGACTCAACTATCAGAAGTCATCTCTCTAGAGATTTTTTTTTTTTTTTACCCAAATGCCACGGGAAGGAAGAAGGAGAAAGGAGAGTCTGGTGTTAGAGAAATCATTCATGTCATTCCTATTGTGGTTGAGAATGCCTCTTAAGAGACTACATACACTACACTGCCTCTCCCCAACCCCCTTCCTAATTCCAGCTATTGACAAAGGATTAAGCATCCTATAATAGCCTTCTTTTTATTTTCCTTAAGCATTTGGGTGGGATTTTGAAATTCACCTAAAGCTGTCAATAATCTCTATTAATTATTAATCTCATCTCATGTGGGTGCTGGGACTTTGTCAATTCATAAGGCATAACAGTCCTGTGCCTTATCTACAGTACAATTAAAGTGTATGGCAAGGTCAGAGTTCAGTGAGGCACAGAAGAAAGAATCTTCATAGTCCATAGCTCCATAGTCATAGAACTGAGCTCAGATGCTTCCTTTAATGCTTAATGCCTATGTGATCTTGAACAACTCCTTGGCTCCTATTTCCTTTTTGTTATATAAGGGTGTTGGACTAGTTGACCTTTAAAGTACCTTTGATCTGTAGGTCTATCAAGCCTTCCTTAGCCCAAGCTGAAGTTTTCTCTTATGATTTTCATGTTGCAGTTTGTAAATGGTCTCAAGATGCCCATAACTCAATGGTTTTCATTAAAATATGATTTTATTCTCATTTGATTAAAGACAGTGGACAGAGATTTAGAAATTTTGCTGTTGTCAAGGACTTCTTCCACAGAATGAGAGTTTGGCTCATCTTGGACCTTGAGGTCCATACAGAATCAGTAGTCAGTTTGGAAAATGTTAGATTCATTGGAGGGGGAGGGAAGCAAGAGAAGGAAATAGGTTGAATCAGTATCTCTGTCTTAAGAAGTTACAGTAATTAGATTTCAAAGGTGCAAGGGACTATAGAGATCATTTCATTGAGGACTGTCTTTTTGTCAATGATGGAATGAAGGCCAAGTGGTATAAGGTCACAAAGGTAATCCAGATTTTCTGGGTCCAATTCCAGGGTTCTTTCCATTATATCACACTACCTCCTTACTTTTTGTCAGGTAGAAAATGTTAGGGGGAAGGAAGAGACAGAGGAGGGAAATTATGATAAAACTGTGTCCTGAGACAGATGGAAAGAACAACTTGGATGGAAGTTCCCAAAGCCTAACATTTAAACCTCCACTTTTTGACTTGGAACATCCTAAGGAATGCCTGCTTCAGTTTCTGGTTCTCTTGGATTAGAATGAAGGTTTGAACAGAGGGATAAAAACCCAAAATCAGTGACCCAGTCATTCTTGCCAGCTTGCGGTTTGGAAAGAAATGACTAGACATAGCAAGAAAGAAAGTAAGAAGGTATCCAAGGAAGAGGAATAGAGAAGAAAGGATGACTTTGGTGGCTTTCACATGGGCCTTGGTGCTCAAATCCCTCATCTCAGTGGCATAATGCTGCATCTGCTGGGTGTGTCTCACCAGGGAGAGGATGAGCAGGACAGAAGAGACCAGGGACACAGATAGGGGAATGGCTGACCAGAAGGCACTAAGCATATGCATGAGATAATACTTATCCACCTTTCTTGGACATGTTCAGTGCAGTTTTCTGAGAGTTTCATTTGACTGAGGTCAGAATAAGTGCTGAAGTTCAGTATCAGTGGCACTGTGCTGAAGAAGAGTAGAGCCCAGAACCCAGAAGAATCCAGGTAAGCACATGAGATACTCTCCACTTGAGCCAGAGGAAAACATAGTGGGAGAAGTTGGCAATCTTCAAGCAGTAGAAGACACTGAGGCAGGTCATCAGGCAGATGCTTAAGTTATTGGTGAATATCCAGAAAATATCAATAATTTGCATCGACATGCCTACTTCACGTAAGTGGGGATAGCATAGGGCTAAAGCATTATCAAGCATCAGTATCCCCTGCAGGATGATCCTGGAGAGAGTCAAGGTCAGGATGAGGAAGTCAGGCAAAGAAATTTTCCTGCTCTTGACCCAAGTGAGAAATTGCAGTAGCCCAATGAAGCCATTTACCCAAAGTCCCCAGAAAGAACTCACTGAAGGCCACAAAGAAAGCCACCTTTTGGCCTATACTCAGCATGTCTGCAGAAGGGCAGCAAGTCCTGCCTCTGGTTCTCCTCTGGTACTCCTTGATGTTCTATATCTTCTCTGACTGGAGTCAGGAAGGTGTTTTTCTCTTCTCAGCCTTGGGGGTGCTTCCCTCACTAACCAGAAAGGGCCCCAAAATCCTTGTGGCCTGCCCTACAGCAGTATCCTGATTTTCCCAAGAAAGTCTACTGGTGTTTCTGGACTTCAGACCCCACATTCACTTGGTCAGGAAAAAGGCTGAGCACTCTTTACTGAGATGCAAATTGGGCAGTGTCACAGAGAAGGGAGGAGTCAGAGTCACAAGAAGAAGGTGTTTAGTGTTTGAAAGCCAAATGTCTCAGTTCCACACAGATGTTAATTTCATTCCACCTAACCAGAGGGAGAAGCTGCATGGCCAAGGTGTAGAGTGCTGTACTTGGGGTTGGAAAGAGCTGAATTCAAATCCTTCTTCAGATGCTTAATATCAGTGTGACAGATGAAAGTTATTTAACCTCTCTGAATTTCTGAATAATATTTGTATCTACTCTGTAGGATTGTTGTAAGAATCAAGTGAGATAGTGTATGTATGAATGAATGAAAAACACATAGCATATGAGTGCTGGGGATTCAAGTCGAAAGACAAGAGAGCTCTATTCTCTATTCGGTTCTGGTCTTTTCATCAGGAAACCTTGAAAGTCCCCAATTTCATTAAATGTTCATCTTTTCCCCTGAAAGAGAGTATTCAGTTTTGCTCGGTAATAGATTCTTGCCTTCAACCCAAGCTCCTTTGCCTTCTGGAATATCATATTCCATGCCTTGCTATCCTTTAATGTTGAAACTGCCAGGTCCTGAGCAATCCTGATTGTGGCTCCATGATATTTACATTGCTTCTTTCTGGCTGCTTGGAGTATTTTCACCTGATAATTCTGGAATTTGGCTACAGTATTCCTTGGAGTTTTCCTGTTGGGGTCTCTTTCATGAGGTGATTGGTGGATTTTTCAATGACAATTTTATCCTCTGATTCTATAATATCAGGGCAGTTCTCCTTGATAATTTCCTGGAATATTGTGTCTAGACTCTTTTTTCTGATAATGGCTTTCAGGCATTCCAATAATTCTCAAATTGTCTCTCCTGGATCTGTTTTCCAGGTCAGTTGTCTTTCCAATGAGGTATTTCACATTTTCTTCTATTTTTTCGTTTTTTTAATTCTGTTTGTCTGATTCTTGCTGACTCATAGAGACATTATCTTCCAACTGTTCAGTTTTAATTTTTAAGGCATTGTTTTCTTCAGTGAGATTATGCACCTTTTTTTCCATTTGGCCAGATGAATTTTTTAAGGAATTTTTCTCTTCAGTCAATCTTTGTGCTTCTTTTTTCCAAGCTGCTGATTCTTTTTTTCATAATTTTTCTTGTGTTGCTTTCATTTCTCTCCTATTTTTCTTCTACCTCTCTCAATTGACTTTGAAAATCCTTTTTGAGCTCTCTTCCCATTTTTTTCTTTTACCTCTCTCAATTGATTTTTAAAATTGATTTTTAATTTTTTAATTTTTTGTGGGGCAATGGGGGTTAAGTGACTTGCCCAGGGTCACACAGCTAGTAAGTGTCAAGTGTCTGAGGCCAGATTTGAACTCAGGTCCTCCTGAATCCAGGGCCGGTGCTTTATCCACTGCACCACCTAGCTGCCCCTCTCAATTGATTTTTTTTTTTTTTTTTGCAGGGCAATGAGGGTTAAGTGACTTGCCCACGGTCACACAGCTAGTTAAGTGTCAAGTGTCTGAGGCTGGATTTGAACTCAGGTCCTCCTGAATACAAGGCCAGTGCATTTATCCACTGCACCACCTAGCTGCCCCTCAATTGATTTTTAAAATCCTTTTGAGCTCTTCCAAGAAAGCTTTTTGTTCTTGAGACCAATTCATCTTCCCTCTTGAGGCTTCACATGTAGGCAATTTGAGAATATTGTCCTCATCTTTGTGTTTGCCTTTTCCCTGTAGATATAGAAGCTCTCAATGGTGAGAGCTCTTTTTTGTTTCTTACTCATACAGCAGCTTATTTTTCTTTTTTTAAGTTGAGGTCTGCTCTGGGGGCACCAGGGTCCCTGTTTCAAGCTTCTTGTGCTGGGGTCTAGGGGCTGTGTCACTGGGTTTCTACACTGAGGCCTCTATGGCTTGTGGATTTCTCACTACCCTGGGCTTGCTGGCTGTGCGCTGGGATCGGTAGGCCTGGTCGTGCCTGTCCTGTGGGTGGCTCTAAAGCTGGCAACCTGCCCTCTTGGCTGGTGCAGGTGGGTTTTGCCACTGTCCCGCTGTGCCACCAGCTTGTTGAGCCAGGATCCAGGGGACTGAGTTGCTCGGCTGTGGCACACAGTTTCCTGCTGACTTGCCCGACCCCTCTGCACTGTGCTGCGGGTGTGTGCTGTGCCTCCCTTTTGCCTGAGTGAGACCGACCTTTCCTGAAGTCTTCTAAATTATCTCTCTTTGGAAGACTGTGTCTCTCTGTCTCTTTTTAGGTTCTGTAGTTTCAGAATCCATCCAGAGGCTTGATTTAATGTTCTTTTTGAGGGAACAGAAGGAGAGCTCAAGCGATTTGCTGGCTACTCTCTGCCATCTTGGCCCTGCTCCTACAGCCCTGTTCTCAAGGAGAGGATATTCCAAATATGGAGTGATAAACTCATAGCATTCAGCTTCTAGTTAGATGGAATGAAAAGCCCAGTGGTCCTTAGGGTTGCAAGCAAGGCAGCTTGTAACTATCTTTGTTAGTGTCATTTTCATGAAGAAAACCTTATCTGTTTTTGATACTGAACCATTCTGATGGATGCCAAGGACATTGATTTTGGGAACAATGACAAAAAGCTTTGCCAAACCTTAGACTGCTACATACAAAGTTATTATTTTCTTAGAGCTGTTCAGTGATAAGGAGTCATCATTTCAAGATATGGAAGAGTCACATTGAAGAGAGAATACAGAATCATTAAGAAGAGTGAGTGCTATTGTATTCAGTAACAGCAATGTTGTGCTGTGATCAACTGGGAATGACTTAGCTCTTCTCAGAATTCCAATGATATAAGAAAATTCTAAAGGACTCATGATGGAAAATGCTATCCACATCCAGAGAAAGAACTATAGAGACTGAATGCAGATTGAAGCATTCTATTTTTTTTTATTTTTAAATTAAAATTTTTTTTTTTTTAGTGAGGCAATTGGGGTTAAGTGACTTGCCCAGGGTCACACAGCTTGTAAGTGTTAAGTGTCTGAGGCCGGATTTGAACTCAGGTATTCCTGACTCTAGGGCTGTTGCTCTATCCACCGCACCACCTAGCTGCCCCTGAAGCATTCTATTTTCACTTTATTTTTGTCATGCATGTTTTTGTTTTTTTTTTTTGTCTGTGTTTTCTTTTGTAACGTGACTATTGTGGAAATATTTTGTATGATTCCTTGTTTAAACTGGCAACTTAGTGGCACACTGGATAGAGCTCCAAGTCTGGATTCAGGAAGACTCATTTTTCTGAGTTCAAATGTGACTTCAGACCTTCACTAGCCGGGTGACCCTGGACAAGTAACAACCTCAATTGCCCTAAACATCCAGGGCCATCTCCAATCCTCCTGATGTATATCTTGCCACTAGTCCCGGATGGCTCTGGAGGAGAAAGTGAGGTCGGTAACATTGTACAGCCCTTCCTCACTTAAATCCAATTGAGTACAAGTCTTGACAATGCTTCCCTAATGTCATGGTCCTCTTCAAAAACTAAGTACAAACAACAATAAATATCAATAACAGACACTTACTAGCTATATGTCACTTAACCCTATTTACCTCATCTTCCCTATATATAAAATGAGCTGGAGAAAAGAACAAGGCAAACCACTTTTGTATTTTTGTCAAGAAAACCCCGAATGAGGTCACAGAGTGGTACAGGGTCTAAATGACTGAACAACAACAACATATATATGTATGTATGTATATATATATATATATATATATATATATATAACCTATATCCCATTTCTTATACTCTTAAGGAGAGGGGAGGTGAGGGAGAGAATTTGGAACTCAAAATTTAAAAAAACACCCCAATGTTATAAACTGTTCTTAGATTTAACTGTTCTTGCATGTAATCTGTATTCTAAAGAAAAAAAGAAAAATAAAGAAGAGCAAGTTCCCATTTTACTATAAAACGTGGGCTTTTGTGTCAAACACACAGGGAGCTAGAGTCTTTATTCCACTGGTTGTTGTTCAGTCATTCAGTTGTGTCTGACCCATCGTGACTCCATGGACCATACTGTCCATGGAGTTTTCTTGGCAAAGATACTGGAGTGGTTTGCCATTTCCTTCTCCAGTGGAGAAGTATTCTGTAGTATATATAGATAAATGCTACAAAGAGAGGGGACAGTGTCAAACATAGAATAGAAGGGTAATGTCACAGACTGAATTACTGATGAAATACTAAATATAAGGGGATGAATATTGGTTAGTCTCTAATTTTGACTTAAAATATGATACACAATTTACTACAAAATGTAAAGAAACAATAAACCTCCAGGTACAATTCAGGAGCTTCCACATTATACTTTGAGTGTTATCAATCAAGGCACGATGTGGTAAAAACGTGTTTAAAATCTAATGTGTGTGGGGTGGCTAGGTGGCGCAGTGGATAAAGCACTGGCCCTGGATTCAGGCGTACCTGAGTTCAAATCCGGCCTCAGACACTTAACACTTACTAGCTGTGTGACCCTGGGCAAGTCACTTAACCCCAATTGCCTCACTAAAAAAAAAAAATAAAAACAAACAAAAAAATCTAATGTGTGTGTCCTTCCCTGCCCCTCCCCCCACGGTGTGGTGGGAGTATTAGCTAAGGTTTAATTATAAATTCAGCAACAGTTTAGGGTTTTAAGAATTTATTAAAGTATATTAGAAATTGATAAAGAGAGAGAGAGAGAGCACCTCTCTCTGAAAGAATGGAAAAGCCCTAACTCAGATCTATGAGAGATAGATAGATAGATAGATAGATAGATAGATAGATAGATAGATAGAGAGAAAACCTGTCTACCCTGGCCTGCTTCTTCTGCCACCACGAACTTGTTCCCGAACAAAAGAGAGCAATCAGCCATCAGTTTGAGTGGAAGCTTCCTGTGGGACTGGAAGAGGGGCGGTCCCCACACACAGCTCCAAGTTAATTGGCTGGTAGCATTCAAGTCCATTGATTGACATGACTTAAAGGTGGTCCATGAATTGTGATGTGACTTCCCGGATGCTGGGACGACCTTAGAAAAGTCACCTCATGTCTTTCTCAGCAGGGGGTGGCTCCCTGGTTCTCACAAATGATAGAGAGCTGGCCTTAGACCCAGGAAGACAGATTTAGGTTGTGTGACCCCCTAACCTCTCACTTCTCTTGGTTACTCTCTTTAAATTTCAGAGAAGATCCTGATCTGTATAGGCTATTCATTGTTTAGGAGCTTCCTATGCCAATGAAGTCACATGTCCAAATTCTTAGCCCTATTATTTTTGGTGTTTATATCAGGTGTAAAATGGATAATTTAAATTACATTAAATTAAAAAGTTTTTGTACAAATAAAATAAATATAGCCAAGATCAGAAGGAAAGCAGAAAATTGATCAGATATAGGTCTCATATCTAAACTATATAAAGAACTTTGTCAAATCTTTAAGAATATGTCATTCCCCAATTGATTAATGGTCAAAGGATATGAATGATCAGTTTTCCAATAAAGAAATCAAAGCAATTTACAGTCATATGAAAAAATGCTCTAAATCACTATTGATTAGAGAAATACAAATTAAAACAACCTTAAGGTATCATTTGCACCTATCAGATTGGTTAAAATGATAGAAGGGGAAAGTGACAAATGTTGGAGGGATGTGGAAAAATTGGGACATTAATTCATTGTTAGTGGAACTGTGAACTGATCCAATGATTTTGGAGAAAAATCTGGAATTATGCCCAAAGAGTTATTAAACTACCTTTACCCTTTGACCTAGCAATACTACTACTTGGTCTATTTCCAAAGATGTTTAGGGGAAAAAGGAAAGAACCTATGTGTTCTAAAGTGTTTATAGCAGCTTTCTTTGTGGTGGCAAAGAACTAGAAATTTTAGGGATGCCCATCAACTGGGGAATGGCTGAACAAGTTGTGATATATGATTGTGATGGAATACTATTGTGCTATAAGAAATGATGAGGTCGATGATTTTACAAAAACATGGAAAGACTTGCACAAAATAATGGAGAGTAAAATGAGTGGAACCAAGGGAATGTTATATATAGTAACAGTAATATTTTAAGAATGACTTTGAGGTGGGTGGAGCCAAGATGGCTGAGGAAAGGCAATGACTTTGCCTGAGCTCTTCCTAAGACCCCTCCATATACCTTCAAATAATGCCATAAGACAATTCCTGGAGCACCAAAACCCACAAAAAGACAGGGTGAAATAATTTTCCAGCAAAAGACAACTTCAAAGGTCTGCAGGAAAGGTCTGTTGTGCTGGGGTGAGAGTGGAGCACAGCCCAGCACAGGCCTTACCAGCACAGACCCAACCCCAGCGCAGACATAGACTCAGCCACAGCAAACCAGGATCAGGCCTTGGGAGCCTCTGAATCAGCAACAGATGATCCCTTATGGTTTCTTTTTCATGTTTACCTTTTTATGCTTCTCTAGAGTCTTGTATTTGAAAGTCAAATTTTCTATTCAGCTCAGGTCTTTTCTTCAACAATGACTGAAATCCTCTATTTTATTGAATTCCATTTTTTCCCCTGAAGGATTATACTCAGTTTTGTTGGGTAGGTGATTCTTGGTTGTAATCCCAGTTCCTTTGCCCTCTGGAATATCATATTCCAAGGCCTCCAGATCCTTTAATGTGGAAGTGGCTGAAACTTGTGCTATTCTGACTGTGGCTCTACAATATTTGAATTGTTTCTTTCTGGCTGCTTGCAATATTTTCTCCTTGACTTGGGAGCTTTGTAATTTGGCTATAACATTCCTGGGAGTTTTCATTTTAGGATCTCTTTCAGGAGGTGATTGGTGGATTCTTTCTATTTTCTCTGACAATTTCTTGGAAGATGATATCTATGTTAATTTTTTGATCATGGCTTTTAGCTAGTCCAATAATTTTCATATTATCTCTTTGGGATCTATTTTCCAAGTCAGTTGTTTTTCCAATGAGATATTTCACATTGCCTTTTATTTTTCATTCTTTTTCTTTCTTTCTTTCTTTTTTGGTGGGGGGCAATGAGGGTTAAGTGACTTGCCCAGGGTCATACACCTAGTAAGTGTCAAGTGTCTGAGGCCAGATTTGAACTCAGGTCCTCCTGAATCCAGAGCCAGTGCTTTATCCATTGTGCCACCTAGCTGCCCCCTATTTTTTCATTCTTTTGGTTTTGCTTCATTGTTTCTTGATTTCTCATAAAGTCATTAGCTTCCATTTTCTCAATCCTAATTTTTTTTTTGTGGGGAAATGAGGGTTAAGTGACTTGCCCAGGGTCACACAGCTAGTGGGTGTCAAGTGTCTGAGGCCAGATTTGAACTCAGGTCCTCCTGTAGCTCAATTCAGATATACCAGCACCTGTTCAATGTGCTAGTACCTGCTAGCATTGTAACTAGGGCAACCTAGCAGAAGTGAAAAATTGAGGGGACCAAGGGAACTGCATTCTGAGTAGAAGTACTGCTAATCCAATGTCTAGTGGTGATTTGTTCAGTGGTATCTAAAGGGAAGGGCAGCCAATTACTATTTCTCCTAAAAACTGGTGGCAACTGGAACCTGTCAACATTGTATAAGCTATTTTCCTGACATACTTAGGAAAAAGGCTTGCTTCATCTGAATTGGTCTGTTGCAACAATTTTCATCAAAGATAGAAATGTACCATTCTTTGGTGACAGAATGTTACAAGATGGTGAAGGCTCCCTGTATTCCCATTTTCCTTACCTTCTTCTTAGATCTCTCTTCCCTTGTGTGAGTGCCCTGGTAGCCACATTATTTTGAAATCACTTCCTTAAGCAATTTATATGAACTTAACAGAAACTGTTTCCTGCTTATGAAGTCAAAGATGGAGTCCAGATGCTTACTAGACCCTAATTAGTTCTCTACTTGTGTTGTCTAAGTTGAGGAGGGAGTGAGGACTGGTTTCCTCTCCTTTACAAAAAAACAGTGACAACTAAGGGAAAGGGGAATGTGAAGGAGAAGGGGAAGCAGAAGGGGAAAGAGAAGGAGAAACGACAACCAGAGAGTTTAAAAAGGGTTCTGGTTAGATTTTGTAATTCACTGGAATCACAAGAGGTTTAGAAGCTAAAAAGCTGTGGCACCCAACTGAGATATTTTGGTCCCCAGGTTACATACATAATCACCACATTCTCTAGTCTGAGAAAGATGAGAACTGATACACATCTCTCCTTTGCTTTTATTCTTCTTATGTATGTCAAAAGAACACACTCTAAAGGCAGCTAGGTGGCACAGTGGATAGAGCACTGGCCTTGGAGTCAGGAGGACCTGAGTTCAAATCCAGCATCAGACACTTAATACTTACTAGCTGTGTGACCCTGTGCAAGTCACTTAACCCCAACTGCCTCACAAAAAAAAAGAACACACTCTTTATGCCTAACATTATACGTGTGAGTCAAGACCACATTAATTTTTAATGATTTATTGTCTCCATGAGTTCATTTCCATTTGTTCTTCAATGCCAGAGGTGAGTAAATGCACCTTCACATTTTAATGATACCCAGAACCAGAAAATCTGTCACATTTCAGATAGAAAGTTGCCTTTCTGATCCCTAACTACTACTTGGAGTATTTCTTTTTCAATGACTTTTTATTCATGCAGAGAATAACTGTTAGTGGCTTCATTAAACAATTGTAAGGCAAAGATATGTCTTTTCTCCCTCTACTACAGGGATACTTAACGTGACTTTTGTGAATTAAAAAAATATGTCAACAACTATATTTTAATTTGATTGGTTTCCTTTGCAATGCTGTATATTTTACTTTATGCATTTAAAAATTGAAGTCTGTAGGCTTCACTAGATTGCCAAAATGGTCTGTGACCCCAGAAAAAAGTTGAGTTGTTGTTGTACTGCCACATTCAATATCTGGCAAACTAGTCAGCTTTTCTTACTCACCTTTGTAGGTCTTTTGCCTTTTGACCAAGAAGATTAATTAAGTAAGGGACTTTTAGAAGTAGCATGCAGGGTCTCCAGAATGATCTCAGAACATTTTTTTAGCTCTTTTTCTTCTCTCCCTACTTGGCAAATTCAATGTCTCTTGGTATCCTGGTAGGAATGAATGACTTTTCACCTAGATAACATCAACTTTCAAATCAGGAACACATTTAAAAATTCAATTTAAGTAATGCTTAGAATATTTAAAATCACATAGGTATTTTTAAAAACGACTAGGTGTAAATGCCTTATCAAATAGACAGCATGTTTGCTAAATGGATTGAATGCCAGTAGAGAAGACTGTAGTTAGAAGGATGGCATTTTAGAGGTGGAAGGTGCATTTGAAATTATGTGGTTCAAACCCCTGATTTTACAGATGAGTAAAAGGAGGTATAGAAACATTAAATGACTTGTCATGTATCCCTAGTTAATAGGGACCACTCTCTGTAGCAATTGGAATAAGGACTCTGATTTTCAGGAGTTTAAAATGAGAAAGAGACTCAATCAATTTTTCCTACCCATTTCAATTCCTTCTTTTGGGGGCAAATACCTCTTCAAATGTTGATTATGCAGTCACCCGGTATCCACATTGGAGAAGGGAAAAGGAAAACCAAATACAAGAGTCATGTGTCCCAAAGAGATTTATTAAAGGATATTCTCTTGTATTCTGGAGATGGGAGTGGGATGCTGATAATCTATGCCCAAAATGGGATGATGCTGTGACAATTCACTTATTGGGGTGGTGTTGGAGCAGTTCCCAAGATGGCTTCTTTAGCTTTCTTTTTTGTATAGAGTAAGTCCCGTCTATGACATGTTAGAAATGCTTTTTCTTCTGTAGGGTTCCAGGGTTCTATGGGGGAGCAAGGTGTTATCTGCTACCTTTTCTTCCAAATCTAAGTTTTGGGATTTTTGAGCTCAGTAACTGGTTGAGGGGAATGCAAGCATGATATTGGAATGTTTCCTGATTTGATACAATTACCTAAACAGGAGGATATAGATTGTCTTGTCCATATATGTCAGGCACTATGAGGCCATTTGGGGCCAGATGAACATTTATCTGTTATTGGGGGGAAAGGGGGTGGAGGGTGGAACCTTGGAAGGTTTTAGGAGTGAAAACAAAAAGAAATCCAGAAACAATGAGCACTTGTAGGATACTAGCCATTTTTTGATATCAACATCAATCTTCCCAGGGAATCCAGTCTCTAAACTTTCTTGGTAAGTACCAGGGTTAGTAAAATGAACTTTATCTTTCTCTCAGAGTGAGTATCAAAAGGCCCAAGGAGGTGTTTATGGGTTTCCTCCTTGGGATTCTACATATGAATGCTAATTCTGATTCTTTAGGGGTTGGCGAATAACTTTCCAATACATAAAGATCCTAATGAGTAAAAATGGACTTCAAATATTAATATATGTTTGACTATATGTATATATTCCAGAGCAAGCAGTATTTACCAATTTATGTTCTCCAGAGTGAGAAAGAACAGCACTTATACCTACAAAATATTAAGAATCAAATGTATCCTTATCTGCAGGTTTTTTTTTTTTTTGGTGAGGCAATTGGGGTTAAGTGACTTGCCCAGGGTCACACAGCTGGTGTCAAGTGTCTGAAGCCAGATTTGAACTCAGGTCCTTCTGAATCCAGGGCTGGTGCTTTATCCACTGTGCCACCTAGCTGCCCTTTATCTGCAGTTTAAGAAAGGATTTTGGAAACCATGAACTGGATACAATGAAATGAATTACAGCAGTCTTTGTTTAACAGTATAATTTGTTGTACATCTGAGTTCACCAAACACATGGTCTTGTAGAAAGATACTTGAGATTTGAGATATTTGGTGAATCATCAGTTCATTCAAAACCATCACTCATTATACATAATTTATCAGACATAGCCAAACAAGCAGCAAAATCTGGGTGTTTTGCTGCTATATTTTGGGTAGTGCAAAACCTCAGTGTTCCTAAAGGTATGCAAAAAAGTTTTATTAAACAGGAAGAACTGGAGAAATATCTATACATGTTATAGTGACACCCCATTCCATAAAGCCCCACAATGAATATTAAAATCTTAGTGTGAGGATTCTTTTTTGTATTGGAATCTTAGATGAGACAACCTGATGTTCCCTGCTCTTTCAACTGACACCATTGCTGGGCTGCTTTCAGCTGTGAACTCCTTTGCATAGCTTGGCTATCAGGTGTGGCTCTGTTTTGTTTCTAGGTGGTGAATCTTCATGTCCTTTTTCAGCCATCAGGGAATTTATTGCTTTTTCTGGGTACTTATGGTGCTCTGGGGGAAGCAGGGGGACATTAAAAACATTGTTCTTGAATGGGGATGATGGAATTTTAGAACCAGGAGATTCCACTTGCCTTAGTGGCAGATCAGAGATTCCTCTTTGTTGAACTTTGTCCTTTGCACACAGACTCAACTATCAGAAGTCATCTCTCTAGAGATTTTTTTTTTTTTACCCAAATGCCACGGGAAGGAAGAAGGAGAAAGGGAGAGTCTGGTGTTAGAGAAATCATTCATGTCATTCCTATTGTGGTTGAGAATGCCTCTTAAGAGACTACATACACTACACTGCCTCTCCCCAACCCCCTTCCTAATTCCAGCTATTGACAAAGGATTAAGCATCCTATAATAGCCTTCTTTTTATTTTCCTTAAGCATTTGGGTGGGATTTTGAAATTCACCTAAAGCTGTCAATAATCTCTATTAATTATTAATCTCATCTCATGTGGGTGCTGGGACTTTGTCAATTCATAAGGCATAACAGTCCTGTGCCTTATCTACAGTACAATTAAAGTGTATGGCAAGGTCAGAGTTCAGTGAGGCACAGAAGAAAGAATCTTCATAGTCCATAGCTCCATAGTCATAGAACTGAGCTCAGATGCTTCCTTTAATGCTTAATGCCTATGTGATCTTGAACAACTCCTTGGCTCCTATTTTCCTTTTTGTTATATAAGGGTGTTGGACTAGTTGACCTTTAAAGTACCTTTGATCTGTAGGTCTATCAAGCCTTTCTTAGCCCAAGCTGAAGTTTTCTCTTATGATTTTCATGTTGCAGTTTGTAAATAGTCTCAAGATGCCCATAACTCAATGGTTTTCATTAAAATATGAGTTTATTCACACTACCTTCTTAGTTTTTGTCAAGCACAAAGTGTTATGGGGAGGGAAGAGACAGAGGAGGGAAATGGTGATAAAACTGGGTCCTGAGACAGATGGAAGGAAAGACTTGGATGGAAGTTCCCAAAGCCTAACATTTCATCCTCCACTTTTTGACTTGGAACATCCTAAGGAATGCCTGCTTCAGCTTCTGGTTCTCTTGGATTAGAATGAAAGTTTGAAGAGAGGGATAAGCGCCAAAAATCAGTGACCCAGTTGTCTCTGCCAGCTTGCGGTTTGGAAGGAAATGAGCAGACATAGTAAGAAAGAGGACAAGAAGGTATCCAAGGAAGAGGAAGAGAGAAGAGAGGATGACTTTGGTGGCTTTCACATGGGCCATGGTGCTCAGATCCCTCATCTCAGTGGCATAATGCTGCATCTGCTGGGTGTGTCTCACCAGGGAGAGGATGAGCATTACAGAAGAGACCAGGGACACAGATAGGGGAATGGCTAACCAGAGGGCACTAAGCATATGCAAGACATAATACTCCTTCAACTTTCTTTGGGCATGTTCAGTGCAGTTTTCTGAGAGTTTCATTTGACTGAGGTCAGAATAAGTGCTGAAGTTCAGTATCAGTGGCACTGTGCTGAAGAAGGAGTAGAGCCCAGAACCCAGAAGAATCCAGGCAAGCACATGAGATACTCTCCACTTGAGCCAGAGGAAAACATAGTGGGAGAAGTTGGCAATCTTCAAGCAGTAGAAGACACTGAGGCAGGTCATCAGGCAGATGCTTAAGTTATTGGTGAATATCCAGAAAATATCAATAATTTGCATCGACATGCCTACTTCACGTAAGTGGGGATAGCATAGGGCTAAAGCATTATCAAGCATCAGTATCCCCTGCAGGATGATCCTGGAGAGAGTCAAGGTCAGGATGAGGAAGTCAGGCAAAGAAATTTTCCTGCTCTTGACCCAAGTGAGAAATTGCAGTAGCCCAATGAAGCCATTTACCCAAGTCCCCAGAAAGAACTCACTGAAGGCCACAAAGAAAGCCACCTTTTGGCCTATACTCAGCATGTCTGCAGAAGGGCAGCAAGTCCTGCCTCTGGTTCTCCTCTGGTACCTCCTTGATGTTCTATATCTTCTCTGACTGGAGTCAGGAAGGTGTTTTTCTCTTCTCAGCCTTGGGGGTGCTTCCCTCACTAACCAGAAAGGGCCCCAAAATCCTTGTGGCCTGCCCTACAGCAAGTATCCTGATTTTTCCCAAGAAAGTCTACTGGTGTTTCTGGACTTCAGACCCCACATTCACTTGGTCAGGAAAAAGGCTGAGCACTCTTTACTGAGATGCAAATTGGGCAGTGTCACAGAGAAGGGAGGAGTCAGAGTCACAAGGAAGAAGGTGTTTAGTGTTTGAAAGCCAAAATGTCTCAGTTCCATACAGATGTTAGAGTTTCATTCCACCTAACCAGAGGGAGAAGCTGCATGGCCAAGGTGTAGAGTGCTGTACTTGGGGTTGGGAAGAGCTGAATTCAAATCCTTCTTCAGATGCTTAATATCAATGTGACAGATGAAAGTTATTTAACCTCTCTGAATCTCAGAATAATAATAGTACCTATTCTATAGGATTGTTGTAAGAATCAAGTGACAAGGGGCAGCTAGGTGGTGCAGTGGATAAAGCACAGAGCCCTGGATTCAGGAGGACCTGAGTTCAAATCTGGCCTTAGACACTTGACAAGTATTATCTATGTGACCCTGGGAAGTCACTTAACTCTCATTCCCCTCCCCCCCAAAACAAAAGAACCAAGTGAGATAATGTATGTGTGAATGAATGAAAAACATATAGCATATGAGTTCTGGGGATTCAAGTAGAAAGACAAGGCAACCCTATTCTCTTTCTTTTTCTTTTTTCTATTTTTTTTTTGGCTGACCAGTGAGGGTTAAGTGATTTGCCCAGGGTCACGCAGCTAGTAAGTGTTTAGTGTCGGAGAACTCAGGTCCTCCATCCAGGGCCGGTGCTTTATCTTGCTCCACCTAGCTGCCTCCAAGACAGCCCTGTTCTCAAGGAGAGGATATTCCAAATATGGAGTTATAAACTCATAGCAGTCAGCTTCTAGTTAGATGGAATGAAAAGCCCAGTGGTCCTTAGGGTTGCAAGCAAGGCAGCTTGTAACAATCTTTGTTAGTGTCATTTTCATGAAGAAAACCTTATTTGTTTTTGATACTGAACCATTCTGATGGATGCCAAGGACATTGATTTTGGGAACAGTGACAAAAAGTTTTGTCCGACCTTAGACATAAAAAATTATTATTTTCTTAGAGCCATTCAGTGATAAGGAGTCATCATTTCAAGATATGGAAGAGTCACATTGAAGAGAGAATACAGAATCATTAAGAAGAGTGAGTGCTATTGTATTCAGTAACAGCAATGTTGTGCTGTGATCAACTGGGAATGACTTAGCTCTTCTCAGAAGTCCAGTGATATAAGAAAATTCTAATGGACTCATGATGGAAAATGCTATTCACCTCCAGAGAGAGCGAACTGAAGGAGTCTGAATGCAAATGGAAGCATAGTATTTTCACTTTATTTTTCTAATGTGTATTTTGTTTTGTTTTTATTTTTGTTTCCTTTCATAACATGACTAATGTGGAAGTGTTTTGCATGATTGCACTTTAACCTGGCAGCTAGGTGGGGCAGTGGATAGAGCTCCAGGTCTAGAGTCAGGAAGACTCATTTTCCTGAGTTCAAATGTGACCTCAGACCCTTACCAGCTGTGTGACCCTGGGTCAGTTACTTAACTCTGTTTGTCCCAGTTTTCCCTTCTGTGAAATGACCTGGAGAAAAGAAAAAGGCAAGCCACTTTAGTATCTTTGTGAAGAAAACCCCAAATGATTTTCAAAGAGTTGGACATAATTGAAATGACCGAACAACAACAACAAAGCTACAACACCAAGACATGTATAACCGATATCTAATTGCTTACCCTCTCAGGGAGAGGGCAGGGGGGGAAGAGAATTCGGAGCTCAAAATAATAAAAAAACCCCAATGTTAAAAACTATTCTTATATGTAATAGGGGACAATTATTCTACATAAAAAAAGAGAAGGGTGAGTTCCTATTTTACTATAAAAGCGGCATTTTCTGCCAAAGATATTCCAGAAGTGGTTTTTCTTATTCAGTCATTCAGTTGCACCTGACCCTTTGGTTTTTTTAAAACATTTTTTTCAGGTTCAACATTTTTATTTATATTTTTTTCAATCTCTATTCCTCCTTCCCTCCCTTCCCTCCCTCCTTCCCATGGTGGCAAACAATCTGATATCGGCTACACATATATGATCATGCAAAACACCATCATATTTGTCACTTTATAAAAGAATGTGAAAATAGCATGCTTCAGTCTGTTCCATCAATATCAGTTCTTTCTTTTTGGAGGTGGAGAGTATGTTGCATCAATCTTTTATGATTGTCTTGGATTATTGTATTGTTGAGAAGTTATTCACAGTTCTTCATCGAACAATATACAGTCTCTATACAGTGTTCTCTTGGTTCTGTTCAATTCACAAGACATCATTTCATACACAGATTTCCAAGCTTTTTTGAAGTCATCCTGTTTGTCAAAGATATCAGGTTGACTACAATGATAGAAGGGGAAAATTATAAATGTTGGAGGGATGTGGAAAAATTAGAACATTAATTCATTGTTGGTGGAATTGTGAACTGATCCAACCATTTTGGAGAGCAATCTGGAATTATGTCCAAAGAGTTTTTAAACTACCTATACCCTCTGACCCAGCAATACCACTACTTGGTCTATTTCCAAAGATGATTTTGGGAAAAGGAAAAGAACCTATGTGTTCTTTTTTATTTTTAATTAAAAAATTTTTTTTCTTTTTTTTTTTTTACCCATGTGTTCTAAAATATTTATAACAGCTTTCTTTGTGGTGGCAAAGAACTGGAAATTGGGGTGCCTATCAATTGGGGAATGACTGAACAAGTTGTGATATATAATTGTGACGGCATACTGTTGTGCTATAAGAAATGATGAGGTAATTGATTTTAGAAAAACATGGAAAGTGTTGCCTTCCCTACATCTATCTCATTGGCTATTACTACTTAGTCTTCTCTCTATCTGACTGTATCTCCAGCTTTAGTTTTTGTGAAGGTTTTGCTGCTGCTCTCCTTTCTCAATCTGGCATTTCTATTATATTTGCACTCAAGTTTAACTCATTAATAAGCTCCAGCTTTTAGAATTGAGTAGTTACTGATTTTAGTTAAATTGTTTTAATTTTTTTTAAAGTTTGAGCTAAATTAGAATATCCCAGAACCTACACTAAAATCCTATTTGCCTTGCATCATCATAATGGCATTTGATGCATTGTTTTTGAAGGCTATGCTCTCCGAGGAGTCTTTTTTGGGTCCAACCTAACTGGAAAGACTTTGAATATAGACTTCACTTATCTTTTGATTGAGAACCAGAATCGGTAAGTTTAGAGAGGCTATTGATGAGAGTTGGATCTGTTAGTCAAGTGATGATCTTTATTTTGTCCATGGCAACTATTGGAGGCATCTACCAAGGTGCAGAGGTATTGTAATCTCCCATCAAGTGATGACCATAGGCGTGAAATAATGGATTTTTGAAATATTGAAGGCCGTGTTCATATAACGTAATCTCTAAAACACTTGAAATGTTATAACAAGATTTTAAACCTGACCTAAAGTCTAATTTGCATAGTTAGAAAGGGGAGTGGACAGGAAGATAGTTTGTCATATTGGGTAGTAGGTTTTATCATTGGTCTTTTGGAATCATGGTTAATCATTGTATTGATCATGTTTCTTACAGTTTTTAAAGGTGTTTATTTTTATGACATAAAAGTTATTATATAAAATTTTCTACTGGTTTTGCTCATTTCATTTTTCTCATTCAAATTTGTAATCATAAAAGCTATTCCCTAATTGATCAATGGTCTAAGGATATAAATAAGCAGTTCTCAAGTGAAGAAACTCAGATTATCTACCTTCATATGAAAAAATGCTCCAAATCACTGCTAGAAAATGCAAATTAAAGTAGTTCTGAGATTTTTGTCTGACACCCATCAGATTATCAAAGATGCCAAAAAAGGAAAATGAAAAATATTGGAGGGGCTATGGGAAAACAGGCACATTGATGCATTATTGGTGGACCTGTGTATAGACACAACCATTCTGTAAATCAATTTGGAGTTATACAGAAACGTTTATCCAGCTCTATTGCTGCAAGGCCTATACCCGAAAGAGATCAAAGAGAAATAGGAAAAAGTCCTATATGTATGAAAATATTTATAGAAGTTCTTTTTGTGGTAGCAAAAAACCCTAGAAACTAAAGGGACATCCATCAATTGAGGAATGGATGAATATGTGTTAGAATACTGTTTTATCTACCAAGGAGAATAATATCTATCAGTTCATTTAAGTCTTTCCATGTCTCTGAAATAATTTATTTCCTTACTTCTTAGAGCATAACAGCACCACCCACCCCATTTTCTCCCAGTGTAGCCAGAAATTCCTTTTTGTTGTCCTTAGCTCACTTTGTAAGCCTGTATGGTTCTGTTGGGAAGAGTGAGCACACACTTATAGAAATCTAGCAGGAAGGCATATAAGTAGGGAAATCCATGTTCCTGGGGCTGGATAAGGCTTTCAGGTCCTCAGTTTCTTTAGAGAATTTGTATCATTCCAGAAAGCAACTCCTGTGGACAAGGGCTGCCATAATTAAAAAAAAAATTGAGTCAATATGTTATTGTGATTGTTTTGTGTAAATGGGAAGTACACTGGTAGGGCCTCAGGAGCTACAGTATCAAGTAGTAGGTGTGTATCCTCTCCATACCAGAATTATCCCTAGGACTCTGAAGGAATTGAGTCCTCCTCTAATGGCTACTGCTCTGGGGACGTTATTCCAAGCTGTCAGAAGGGGGTACAGGCAGGGAGAATGAATCAGCCTCAGCCTATGGAGAGTTGGCGATTAGTGTGATGCCCTTTATGTGTGTCACTTCTGGAATTCACTTCCTCCTCACTTCTGCTTCTAGTTTCCTTCAAGGTTTAAGTACAACCTCTTCCACAAGGCCTTCCCTGACACCTCCGGTTGATAGCGTCCTATACTCCGTTGCCATGCTAAAATTACTTAATACCTTTTCTCTATTTTTATTGCTACATATGTACTTATTATTTGTTCTAAATACAGTGCAAACTTATTGAGGGCAGGATCTGTTTTGTTTTTGTCTTTGTGTTCCTAGTACCTTGAATAGTGCCTGGCACATAGTAAGTGCTCAGTAAATGCTTATTGAGTTAAATACAATTCATTCAGAAACTAGATACTGAAGGGCACCATTTCTTGATTTAATGTAGAATTTCCCTTTTCAGGGAGGTGATGATAGGGCTTGTGTTCCACTGAAAATTTGTACAGCTATACTTGTGATCAGAAGCACACAGGGTTAGGCTGTTAGGAATGTACCTACTGTTGTGGTGGAGTAGGAGTCCTTGGTGGTAGTAGTACTAGGATTGTCCAAAAAGTGGTCTCTTGCATTATATAAGGTTCCAAATATAATAGAAGTATCCTTGGATAAGATACTAGGAAATGAAATAGGAAGAAGTTGAGGCCTAGTACATTTGATAGGGCCTTGAGCATGTCATAAAATACTGGAGATTCAAATGATCAGTCCAGTATGGTTAAGTGATAGGCATTTTTCTGAAGGAGGCAGATAGGTGGCTTAGTGGATAGAACACTGGGTCCAGAGTCAGGAAGACCTAAGTTCAAATCTTTTTTCAGACCCTTTCTAGCTGTGTGACCCTGGACAAGTCACTTACCCTCTGTTTGCCTTAATTCCCTGGAGAAGGATGGCAAATCACTCCAGTATATTTGCCAAGAAAACCTTCTGAACAGTGTGATCCACAGGATCACAAAGAGTCAGACATGATTGAACAATAGCAACAATAAATTTTTCTGAATTGAATTGCTAAATTTTACCATTCTGTGTCTAGAAATTTTCAGTCTTGTTTTTTTTTTTCTGGAGGAGATCTATGCATTCTTTCAACTGGTATTTCATTTTTCTCTATTCAGAATTTCTTTGTAGTTCTCTTTGTCATTTCCTGCATTATGATAATAAGTTTTTTGTTTTCTTGTTTTTTGCCTTGCCAGGTTCTTCTGGGAGACCTATGATCCTTCGGTTGTCTCTATACATCTTGTCTTTGATATAGTATGTTTTGCTTGGATAATGAGTAGACTTTCTTTTAATATTATTTTTTCTTTGCTTCTTTTCTTCTAGATTATCTTTTACTTCTACATTTTTGATTTGCCAATCTCTTGTGAGACTTGTCATTGCACATTCTGGTTTTTCTATACTGCTCATTATTTTTACTGTGCAGGCCATATATTCTGTTCTCATAATTCTAATTTCTCTTTTAAACTACTCAGGAATGGCATCTTGTGGTTCCACATTCTCTTCAAATTCAATCTTGGTCTTCTCAATTGTTGGATTGTTTTCCTTTGTTTTGTAGTATTTATTTATAGATGTCTGAACTTATTTAAAAGATCTAGAAGCCATTTTTTTTTCTATTGTAATGTTTTCCCTGTAGATTTATCTGCTTATGCTCATGGTCTTTGCATTTTCTTCTTCCTGAGATATAGCTTTTGGATTAAAAAAAAATAAAAAAAATTTTTTTTGGTGAGGCAGTTGGGGTTAAGTGACTTGCCCAGGGTCACACAGCTAGTAAGTGTTAAGTGCCTGAGGCTGGATTTGAACTCAGGTCCACCTGACTCCAGGGCTGGTGCTCTGTCTACTGCACCACTTAGCTGCCCCAAGCTTTTGGATTTTTTATACATCATTTCCTCTGTGGATCACTTCCTCGCTTTCTCTCTTCTCATGGTGGTTTCCCTTAGGGCTCGATCTCAAAGCATCTCCACTTCCTCTCATTCTGAGCAATTTGTGATTCACAAGCATATACATCTATCCCAGGTGACTTTTGGGGGAATACAATTGATCCCAGATGGACGATGAGGCCTTTCTCTCAGGATTAGTGGGGTACTACCCCCTTCCAACACACGTATGCGGGGTCTGGTCCTGGTGCCCTATTCTATTGCTTTTGTTATCCAGTTTTCTGTCTGGGAAGTTTTAAACACTGTCACATTGGTGCCACTGCAGTTGTATGATTCTGTCATTGGAGGTTTAGATCTCTGAGGCTTTTGGAGAACGGTGGGTTGGGATGTGGGATTGGGTTCTGCTGCAGTCCTAGACATGTTTCCTGCCCCTTTTCCTCAGCTTATTTTCTCTCTTGCAAAGATCTTATACAACACAGAATGCTTCCTCCTTGGTGCTGTTGGAGGTCCCAGTAAGCTTCCCAAGCAAACCTCTGCAGTCTGGACCTAGGGTCTCTACAACACTTGTTTGTTTGTTTGTTTTTTGTTTTGTGAGGCAATTGGGGTTAAGTGACTTGCCCGGGGTCACACAGTAACTATTAGGTGTCTTAGGTCGGATTTGAACTCAGGTGCTCCTGACTCCAGGGCTGGTGCTCTATCCCCTGTACCACCTAGCTGCCCCCTCTACAACACTTGGAAAGAGACTAGGGTGTAGGGTTGGGTTTTGCTGCAAGCCCATGTGTTGGTCTGTGGGTTAGCTAATTCAGTCTTGCCTCCAAGACTGGAAGTGGGAAAGGGATGCTGGGTGAATGTGGGATAAGCATTAATTCATGGTTTTTTTAAACCTTCTTTTGGATTCTGGGTGTCCTAGACCATGGAGACAGATGAAGTTATTTATTTATTTTTGCATGGCAATGGGAGTTAAGTGACTTGCCCAGGGTCACACAGCTAGTAAGTGTCACGTATCTGAGGCCGGATTTGAACTCAGGTACTCCTGAATCCAGGGCCCATGCTTTATCCACTGCGCCACCTAGCTGCCCCCAGATGAAATTACTTTTTATCTTTGGCACACGATTTTTTTTTTTTTTTGGTTTAGTTTGGAGAAGTTTGAGAGGTAGTAGGGATCAGAAGAAATGTCTAGTCTTCATTTGTCATGTTAGCTGGAAGTCTGGCACTTGTTATTCAAAATTGTGTATCCTAGGATTTAACAGCTATTATTAGTGTAACTCCTTGTGGAAAGCCTGCTGGTGTCTTGCATGTAGTAGGCACACAGTTACATATTTGTTGAATAACTTATAAGAGAAAAATGTTTGTGAATGGTATTGATTGTTTATTTTATGCCCTTGTGATAGTTAATAAAGTGGTTTAAGTCTAAGCTTCCTCATCAGTGAAGGTTCCATGGATCTAGTTATACTGTCAGTGATACTGAGGTAAAGGTCACTTTTTTTTTTTTTTTTTTTTTTTTGCAGGCAATGGGGGTTAAGTGACTTGCCCAGGGTCACACAGCTAGTGTCAAGTGTCTGAGGCCGGATTTGAACTCAGGTACTCCTGAATCCAGGCCGGTGCTTTAACCACTGCGCCATCTAGCTGCCCCAAAGGTCACTTTTAAATGTATGAAGGATCTCTGAGACTCTCACCTGAAATTCTACTCCCCCACCTTTTTTTTTTTTTTAAGTATGGTGGTGGCTGTTAGGTGGAGCAGGGGAGAGAGTCCAAGACTCGAAGTCAGGAAAACCTAAATTTGAATCCTGTCTAAGATACTTACTAGCAATGTGACCTTGGATAAGTCACTCAACCTCCTTGTGCCTCAGTTTTCTCATCTGTACAATATGGGGCTGTACCTGATGGTCTCCAACATCCTTTTCAACTTGAAATCTAGAGCCCAATAGGTGGGGAAATCCCTCCATAAAATATTGGCAGCAGTTTACGAATCTGATACCATCCTGCACCCCCTGGAGGTTTGGGAGGCTGGGATGGTGACCATTTTTAATTGGTGTATACATGTGGAGACAAAATGTAGTCAATACTCAATCTGTTGTTAGTTGAATTCATGTTTCTATCTTGATGTATATAGCTGGTTCTAGAGAATCACATACATGGTTCTTCTTTTCACTTTTTGAATTTCTAACTATCATTTGAAGCCCTAAACAAAAGCTACCTTCCCTGATCCTCTCTGTAGGATCTTTTCACATAGAACTTAAAAAATGACCTCTCAGAGGCACTTACTATTTAATGTGTGTTATAGTCATCAGTGCTTGTGTCTCTTGTTCCTACTAGATAGGAAACTCTTGTGAAAGCATGAGCTCTTTTTTTTTTTGTTTTGTTTTTAGTGAGGCAATTGGGGTTAAGTGACTTGCCCAGGGTCACACAGCTAGTAAGTGTCAAGTGTCTGAGGTTGGATTTGAACTCAGGTCCTCCTGACTCCAGGGCCCATGCTCTATCCACTGTGCCACCTAGCTGCCCCTCAAGCTCTATTTTACTTGAGTTCTGCATTTTGCCCAGGGTCTCATCACCGGGCTCCACATATGGGTGGTGCTTAATACATGTTTCATAATTTATTTTCCAGGGTTGTTAGATAACAACAAGAATAAGAAATGATAGTGTCTGACATTCAAATGGCACTTTAATGGATTCCAAAGTGTCTTACATTTTGTTTGATGCTCTCAACATCCTTTTGATATTTGCATTTTGGGCATTATGATCCCCATTCAGTAAAGGAATTAACTGAAGAAGAGAGTTTAAATGACCTGTCCAAAGTCATACAGCTATTAGGGGCCAATGAGAGGATTTGAAATGAGGTCTTCTGACTTCAAATGCAGCCTTGCCACTCAACTGCAGCTGTGTATTGTTTCTTATCTCAATAATCAGCCTTCCAGTATCCTCACTTGCTTCCTATTAGTAGTTAGTTAGCAACCTCAGGGATCAAAATTACTCTCTGCTCCCTGTTCTACTTTTTGCTCCCCTTGAAACCTAATTGCCTACCCAGAAACCTAATTTTTGTGGTCAACTTAGGTTGAGTCTATTGAAGTTTTCTATCAATAGCCAAATTTTGATCGATTTCTTCAGTCTAGAAAACACTCTATTGAATAACATCTACTAAGTGCTTTTATGTTAGCTGCTAAATAAGATAAGTCATTCACCAGAAGTTGTTACCCTGAGGACCTTATTGTGGCCTAGGTAAACAGTCCAGGGCAAATAGACACCTTGTCATTCTTCTCACTTCCTTCTACCTCACTCAGAGGCAGGGCACAAGCCCACCAATCTTCTCTTGATTAGGGCAGTCACTCAGATCTACCTAAAGTTCTATCTAAGATCTGAAGGAGGGGAGAACTCATCCCTTTTTCTCTGAAATGTACAATTTCAGACATTGAGAGGGCCAGGCAATAACTTAAAAACCTCATTATGCTCTCCACCTTGCATGACAGAAATGCATGTAAATTGAGTAAGCATACGTAGAGGCAATAGATGAGGGGTGGGGGCTAGGTGTTATAGAATATGGAGCATTTATGGAAGAACTTCTTATAGAAATAAAGGTTAAATAAAATTTGTTTCTCCATTTTAAACATGCAATAACACAACCTGAACCTGAAAAGCAGAATTGACTTATTTGTCTTCATGGATTGTGTAACACACAAGTATTTAAACATTTTCTGGGCTCTAAACAAAGAGCTTGAATTCATATTAATGGTCCTGTCTTGGGCTGGCTCAGTGAATTCTCTATCTGCATCACTCTCAGGATACTGGGAATTCTTGATATAGTCAACCACTCTACTGGGATTTTACTGGGATGTCTCTCTGTTGTAAAAAGTTTAAGATTCCCAATCCCATGCATCTTTTTCTATCACTTTGACAAAGCTCTTTTTGCTATTGCATTGTAGCTCTTATTGTCTTAGTGGTCTAAAATCCCTGAATCTAGGCCATCCATGCTCAATAGAGGTAACCTTCAGTACATCACTTGGGTATGGGTAAAAGAAGAATTTGGGGTATCCCAGTTGCATGAGGATTGGCAACGACTTCACTGTGGACAACTGCATCTTTTTCATCATGTATGATTTAAAATAGTCTCAAACATTCTTGAAGGCGGATTCCCTGTCCCCCTAAGATAATGGGGGATAAACAGACAAAAGGTAGAGCACCCCATTAGGTAATGGAAAGAAAACTGAACTCATTTATGAGACTTCAGGTCCTCCCATCTGCCATGAATAAATTGTGATGAAATAATGAGATTTAGCAGATACTCAAAGACCCACCTGGAGATTAATCTAGACTGATTGAATCAAGTGAGAATGATTAACTGCTGATTAGCCTACTTCAAGTTAACTGGATTGTAATCACACCTTGAGAACACCTTCAGAACCAAGGGATTTGGATGACGCCAACCAATCAGCTTGAAGCAGTGTGTAAGGACCGCCTCTGTTCCAGACCTATAAAAAGCTTCCACAATTAGTTTGCTGGAGAGAGTTCGTGATTGAAGCAGGCTTGTGGCAGAGGACTTGAGGAAGAACCAGACCAGGCTGGAACTCTAGGCTAAATAGGTTTTTTTCTTAACTTTCTGAACTCCATGGGAATATCTGTATGCTTTAATAAATGTTTAATGCCCAAGGACTGGTGCTAAAGCTACTAATTTAAGGTGACCACAATTTATATTTTAAACATCACAACATCTTATATGGACAGTTGTTTGCATGTTGTCTCCCCTCTTAGAAATATGAGTTTCTTGAGGGCAGAGAAAATGTTTCTGCCTTTCTTTGTATCCTCCATACTTAGCACCATACCATACACTCAATAAATGTGTGTTTATTGATTTACTGACTAGTCTTAGTTCTGCTACTAAACAGCTAAATGACTTTGGGAAAACCACTTCATCTCCCTGTTCCTCTGGTTCCTTCCAGCTTTCATTCTATTTTCCATGAGGATGAAGTGAGAAAATGAGGCTGGATCACTGTAAATCTATCACTCCTATTAGAAAAAAATGACATAATGCCTACCTCACTACCAGTTGATGAGTAGTGTTATTGTTACACACACACACACACACACACACACACACACATACGAAATGTGAACTAAAGATTCCAGAATGATTGATAATTGAGATGATGAGATGACAAAGCCATACTTTGGTGTGATATTTGGTTACCTAAGCGATTTCAAAGTCCATCTACAGAGTAGATAACCAAGTGAGATTACACAGTGGTCTTGATAGGCAGCTAGATACCTCAGTAGATAGGGTGGATAGAGTACTGGACTTAGAGTCAGAAAGACCTGAGTTCAAATCAAGGATGCTGTAGTGAGGATTCCTGTTCAGGTATAGGTTGAAATAAATGACTTCTGAGACCCCTTCCAAGTATGAGGTTTCTGGTACTGTGAACTATAAAAGGAGTGGATTTGACTAGACTGATACTCAATATACAGCAATTCAAACCTATGTAAAAAGTAAGGTTTTATGCTAGGTGATAGAGAGTAAGGTTTTATGCTACGTGATAGAGATCCAAGGACAAAATGAAGGAGTGTCCCTGCTCTCAAATAGCTTTTCTTCTTCTTCTTCTTCTTCTTCTTCTTCTTCTTCTTCTTCTTCTTCTTCTTCTTCTTCTTCTTCTTCTTCTTCTTCTTCTTCTTCTTCTTCTTCTTCCTCTTCCTCTTCCTCTTCCTCTTCTTCCCCTTCTTCCCCTTCTTCCCCTTCTTCTCCTTCTTCTCCTCCTCCTCCTCCCCTCCTCCTCTTCCTCATCCCCCTCCTCCTCCTCATTCTCTTCCTCCTGCTTCATCTGTCTCTCTGTTGGAAATCACTTACACCCCTGACATTCTATGCTTTCTTTCCTTTGGGAGGATCATTTGTTAATTAATTCAGCAAACATTCATTAAGTTTCTAAACTGCTTTCAGGACTATATTAGAGGAGCTGGTTTGAAGGAGAAAGTAAAGGGGACTCTGGAAAGTGGAAATGTGGTCTCTATCAGAATTTCATGACTTCTGACATAGGCTATTCCAAAAGCATAGTTCACAAGTTGTTGTCAAGGATGTAGCTATCACTGATTTTTTCATCATTTGACCATTCCACATTCTCCATGCCCAACACTTTAGGCAACTAACAGCACAACTTGGGGACATAAGGCTTTGTTAGGAGTCTGATTCGCTGCTACCCTTGTCAAGTATCCTGATGATTTATTTCTACCTCATTATTTAAGGACACCTTTACTAACTCTCAAGTCTAAGCTTGGAATGCAAGAAATATTATGCTTTTTTGGGGAAGGAGCAGGTGACATAGGTAGATTGGCATCATCAGGCTATTTCTTGTCTCTCTTCTCTTGGCTATTTCTTTTTTCTGTTTTTCTCTTCTTCTGGAGTGCAGACAGCAGGGAACAACAGCTCCGCTGCTCCTCAGGCTTCTGTGTCTAAGTGTGTGGAGGGGAGGAGAAGACAGGGGAACAATGTGCTCCTTGGAGTCTCAGCAGCAGGTCAAAAGGGCTGCTTGTCACTTTCTGTTGGGTAGCAGTCTGTCTGTGTTTATCTCTTTCTCGGCTATCCTTTGAAAAGTCAATGTAATTTCATGGCATGGTAGACCCAGTTGGACTTAGGAGAGCTGATACTATTTCATTGTATCCTCAGGAGTGCTTGAGTGTCTTGTAGGTTTATTTATAAAATCCATACCTGCAATTTCACTGGTATAGGGAACTCACAGTGAAGAAATTTCTTCCAACAGTGCAGACTGGCAACTATCAAATAATTTCCAGTCTTAGAGAGTTGCTGGGGACACTGAGATTTTAACTGACTTGCCCAGGGTAATACAGCCAACAAGTATGAGATTCAGGATTTGAATCCAGGGCTTCTTGTTTCCAAGTCAGGCTCTCTTTCCACTACGCTTTACTACTTGTCTTGTATCTTTAGAGTTTTTGTTTGGCGGCTGAGGGTGGAGGGTGGGGATTGGACGTGTGATTTCATTATGGTGATGATACTGGGGGACGGAGATACTGGGGGAGGGGACAAAATTCATCTGGCTGATAGAGATGAGTAAATTCTTTGTCATTTTAGTTTAGAGAGTTACATGGCTCAGGGTTACATGGTGAGTTTGATTCATAGATAGGACTTGAACCCAGGTTTTCCTGACAGTTTACTCCCTAGATCACAGTGCTTCTCAAGGTACCAATAAGAATCATGATTGAAATTTATAAAAGCTAGGAGATACAGATTAGTCTACTTCCAATATTTTCTTCCCTCTGCAATGAGGAAGAGTTGGTTCTATCCCAGCTATTCTGACTAATCTTTTACCCGTAGGAGGAATGAAGCTAGGTACACGGTGAGAGATTGAAGGTACAGTTTTAAAGGAAGAAAGACATCAATATTAACCCTGACACTCCTCCATCTGACATGTTTCCCTAAGGGAAACAGGGAGGATGTGAATGAAGGAGCAGTAATGTAATCCTTGGAAGATTTGCATCCTAGAAAAAGCAGCTGGTCCTTAGATGATGCACTAATCTCATTTGCAGTTCTGGGAAAAAGAGGTAAAAACAGTTGTGCCACAAAGGCAGATCTGAACATACTGGGATTTCTCCTTTAACATCACAGCAAGTGGGGGATCCTGGACAAACAAAGATGCTTCTGCCCATTTCTTTTTTCTTTCGGATTTTCTTCATAATTTTCTCTCTAATTCAGCTCCTGACAGGGATTGTTGGAAACCTGCTGATCTTGGCAGTCAATTGTAGGACCTGGATCAAAAGTAAAAACCTTTCCTCCTTTGATACAATCCTGTCCAGTCTCGCCATCACCCGATGCATATGTCTGTGTATAATGTTCCTGTACTTGGTGTTCAGCTTAATTTTTCTAGAGAGTGAATGCCCTGTACTTATATATGCGATGATTTTGAACTCTTGGATAGTCCTGGATTCCTGCAGCCTCTGGATTGTGACCTTGCTCAACATCTTTTATTGTGTGAAGATTGCAAACTTCAACCATTCGTTGTTTCTCTGGCTAAAGCGAAATCTGTCCTTGAAGATGCCCTGGCTGTTGCTAGCATGTCTACTGGTTCCTGTCTTTTCACATTTTCTATCTATTTTGCTCAGCAAAATCCCTAGCTCAATTGATTCCACTCAGGAGAATGCAAGGAACAGCACCAACATCAGCAGCAGGGGCTCCATTTTCCTTATAGTGGCCTCTGTAGTTCTAAGCTTCAGCCTCCAGTTTGTCATCAATTTGGTTTCCTGTTCCCTGTTAATCTCTTCCCTGAGGAGGCATATGCAGGAGATGCAGAGAAATGCCAACAGCTTTTGGAACCCCCAGACCGAAGCTCATGTAGGTGCTATGAAAGCTATGATTTTTTTTCTCATTCTCTATGTTCCTTATTCCATTGCTCGAATGATTATCTTTCTCCCTTCCACTGGGATAAGAAATTATTGGATCAACGGCATATTGCTAGTGGTCAACTGCACTTACTCTCCAGGACATACTATCTTCATTATTCTATTGCACCCTAAACTCAAAGCAAGAATAAAGAACATTCTATGGTGCAACTGAAGGTGGCATTTTGTGAGGAAACCTAGATTGCAGCAAGCCTCCCATAACCTGAGGATCTATACCAGGCTCTCATGACCTGGGCCCCTTCTATCTGTTGAGTCTCTTTACATCTTTCCCCAATCCCCCACTGACTTTGTAATTTACTGACCTTGGCTTCCTTGCTGTTTCTTGAACAAGACCTTCCATCTCTAGACTCTAGGCGTTTTTACTGGCTGCCCTCCACGATTGTCATTCTTTATCTCTTCGGTTCTGCACACTGGCTGTTCTGGACTCCTTCAGGCCCTAGCTAAGATCCTACCTT